>NC_142063.1:324121787-324429131 GCF_059756535.1 Pantherophis guttatus | reverse complement strand
CAATGCAACATAAGGTAAGTAAAAAAAAAATGCTGATGGCCATTGCAGGTTTTATTCTGCTGGCATAGAAATCATAGATATAACACTTAAGTTTTAGAAGAAGTTTTACGGCTTAGAAGCATTACATGGGAAAAGGTCTTAGATGTAGTCATTGGCAACATGAGGCAGCTAGACAGCTGGTAGAAGAAGCACTAACATAGTTCTGGGCTACATTAGGAGGAATACTGAATCAAAAAGAAGTGAAATTCTTATTCCCCTCTACACAGGGGTGAAATCTACTTACCTCTCTTACTGGTTCGGAAGTGCACGTGCCGCGTGTGTCACCTTCTGCACATGCGCAGAAGGCAAAAAAACATTACTTACTGGTTAAAACCAGGTTAAAACCAGGAAGTAAGGACACCTGGGCAGCGATCGCTACTGGATTGCAACCACAGGGAAAATCACTATCCTTGCCTCTACACCTGGAACATCTATAATTTTGGCAGCCGATTTCTAGAGGTATGAGGCAACTTAGAGCAGGTTCCATGGAGGGTAACACAGATGATGCTATGACTTGAGAACATGCTCTATAATGCTCTTTTTAATGTTGTAAGCCACCAGAGTTGCCTCGCAGTGAGATGGGCAGCAAACAAATTTAATAAATAATGAAAAGATTGAAGGAACGTGGGAGATTCAGCCCGAACAAAACTGGGGAAACACATCAGTTGCACAAGAGAGCCATACTCTTTCGATCAAGAAATGTTTTCCATAGGGTCAGAAAAAATGGGCATAATACAGAGTTCTCAAATTATGACCCTTTTGTTTAACAACTATTCAAAGCTCAATGGCACTGAAAAAAGTGATTTATGACTCGTCTTTGCATTTAAGACTGTCACAGTGCCCTCACAGCCATGTGATCAAAATTCAGTTGTTCGGTAACCAGCATGTACTGTGTATATGACGGTTGCAGTCATTTGCACCCTTCTCAAGGGGCTTCCAACAAAGTCAACGGAGAAAGCTGGACTCACTTAAGAATTGTGTGATTTGTTTAATGACCTTGGCCAAAAAAAAAAAAGGTGAGCATGACTCATTTAACAACCGCATCACTTAGCAATGGAAGTTCTGGTCACAATTGTGGTTCTAAATCAAGGACTAGCTGTAGAAGAAAGAATCTGTAGTTTGGGATTGATCTGTTGAGTTCTTGGTGCTCTCTGAGCTTCATTGTTTCCATGCAGACATTTCATTATTCAGTGAAAGTTATACAGATGTTACCTGAGGATGTTATCTAGTTGGGTAATGAAGTTCTGCAAACAAGCAAACAAGCTTGGACAGCACCAAAGACTCCAGAATGGGAATATGTTGCAGCTACCTAGGTTTTATTTAAATATAATGGCGATCTGTTCAACAGTGCAAATTTCTACTTAGGAAGCTTTGGAATTCTCTGGAGTTTTTTTTTTAAAGAAATAGCATCTTTCAAGGATGGTTTTATTAGTTTTCTTATACACTATAGGGCAGTGATGGCTAACCTTTTTGCCATCGCGTGCCAAAAGCGGGGGGAGCGCGGGAGGGTCACACGCGTGTGTGCTCACACCCATAATTCAATGCCCCCCTGCACCCGCCCCCCGCTCTCCCACCGCTTTTGGCACGCAATGGCATGGTGGGCCCAATAGGCTTTTTTTTTTTGCCCTTTCCAGTGTCCAGAGGCTTCCTTGGAGCCTGGGGAGGGCAAAAACAGCCTTTCCCACCGTCTTGGAGGTCCTCCGGAGGCCAGAAACAGCCCATTTCCTGACTTCCAGCGGGCCCGGAAGGCCCGAAAATCAGCTGGCACACTGGAGCTGAGCTATGGCAATGCTCGCGTGCCCACAGATGTGGCTCCGCATGTCACCTGTGGCACGCGTGCCATAGGTTCGCCATCACGGCTATAGGGGGTAGGAGTAAATCAGGGTTTCTCAACCTCATCAAATTTAAAATGTATGGACATTAACTTCCAGAATTCCTCAACCCGTATGAAGAAACACTGTACGAGATTATCCATGCAATTCTTTCCAGTTCCACAATTCTATGATTCGAAGACTTACAATTAAGACTTAAATAAGGAGAGCGTGTATATCCTTTAGTATATTTCTATATACTAAACGTAAGACTAAGCTAAGTGCTCTGGTTTGCTGTTGCTGCAGACAAATTCCATCTCACAAGGGTTAATTGTACAATGCCCCCAAAACCTTCATATTTTCCAGGGCCCTTAAATCTTCCAGAAAAAGAAAAAAAATCACCTGGCACAGAGTCTGATATTTCTTTGCTGGTCGTCCAACAATGTAAATCTGAGAGGGGGAAAGACCCAGGACATTATACACAGAAATGTCCTTCATGGAGCCATATGCAGCACAAATTTTGATGTGGCACTGGAGGGAGAAATGTCAAAGGTTAGCCATGAAAATGTGATACCAATCAGAGCCAATAGCTCCCCAATTAATACCCCAATTGACTCATGTCATCAGTCTGGGTCACTAGCAATCATGAATTTGAACTATGAAGTATATGGATTAATGGGAGTCTTAGCTCACACGTGATGGCTGTTTCTGGCCATGAATCCGATCTAATTACTCAGGAAAATTAGTGTCTAATTAACCAAACTTCAAAACTTCCCCATTCAATGCTCCTGAAAGGGCAAGGAGGAAGGCTATCAACTATTACCTCTTGCACAAGATTCCGGAGAAAAATGGTTTTCTGCCTTAAAGGATCATGGACAAGACCATCAGAGAAGAAAATCATTCCTTGAGGGAAGTTGTGCTGAGACAGCCAAGAGACAACACGTTGCTTCTGCATGTCGGGACGTCCTGTGATATAGATAATCAGGTAGCCAAGATCTTGCCAATGCCTGTGTTAGAGAGAAGGGATCATCAAACAGTTTATGACTATTCTGTCTGGTAGAGGGGAGGGGTTGAATGGGAGAATACCAGAAGGTGAGAAGGTAACTACAGAGGTGTCTATGGAGATTCTCGGTCATCCAGGTCATGGCTGTCTCAAAGGTGCCTTTTCAAAAGGCAACTGGACTTCCTTGGTTTTTCCTTGAAGAGGTTTTGTTTCTCATCCAAGAAGCTTCTTCAGTTCATGTCTTCAAGGAAAAACCAAGAAAGACCAGTTGCCTTTTGAAAAAGCGCTTTTGGGACAATCATGACCTGGATGACAGAGAATCTCCATAGACATTTATTCGGTCTGATAGAATCCCAGAGGGGAGAGTGAGAATGGGAGAGTACCAAAAGGTGAGAAAGTAACCATAAGGAAAAACAGATGGTTAGGAAGAGGGAAGGGATGGAATTGTACATGATGGTTGTGAAAGTGAAATTGTAAGGAGCTGAGGTCCCATGGTTATTAGCATGCTATAACAGTCAGAGATAGGGGGATAAAATTATTTAGCTTACAATTGAATGCAAATGTGTAGCACTTTAAAAATACTTCTGAAACCAGTAAATAAGCATGATTTATCCTTCAAAATTTTCATTTCTCTGTATTATTTAACACAGTCTTCTTAATAATAAGTTCCCTCTTTTACCTCCGTATCAATTACTTTCAATTTCAACTTTCTTTCTCATCCAGTGTTTCTCAACCTTGATAAACTTTTATAGTGCATGGACTTCAATTCCCAGAATTCCCCAGTCACTGCTGACATCTTTTTCCTCCTTAGATAAAAGTTTATAAATTATGCATATTAATGAAAAAAGTAAAAAATGCATATTAAACATGGTTTGCAAAAGTTGTAGACAGTGATCCGAAATACAAGAAGAAAAGCAATAAAGTTTCCCCCTGTCCCCACATACCGTATTTTTCAGAATATAAGATGCACCTTTTTCCCCAAAAAAAGAGGGTGAAAATCTGGGTGCATTTTATATTCCGAATGAAGCCCCTCCCAGCCTCGCAAACAGAGATTTCAGAGCTGAAAGAAGCCTCTGAAAGAAGCTTCAGAAAAAAAGCCTCCAAACAGAGCTTCAGAAAAAAAGCCTCTGAAAGGCTTTTATCTAAAATAATATGGCAAGCAACAAAAGAAGAATCAGTAAAGGTTCTAACCAAACTATGCTAACACATCTGGAGAATGACACAATAACCAACAGATCGGAAGAGGTTAATCTATATACCAAAGGAAGGAGATTGAGCACAGTACAGATAGTCCTTCAGAATAAAAGCCTCTGAAAGAAGCTTCAGAAAAAAAAAGGCTTTTTTTCTGAAGTTCTGTTTCGGAGGCTTTCAGAGGCAGAAAAAAAAAGCAAGGTACAGAGCTCACAACCAATGAACCTGTTGCTAAAATTCACCTCTGGGAACAGCTGATTGGGGGTATTCCGAGAGGCCATCCACCCACCAATCAACTTTTTTCTTATTTTCCTCCCCAAAAACTAAGGTGCGTCTTATACTCTGGTGCATCTTATAGTCCGAAAAATATGGTATATTGCATCTACCAATAAACCTGCTCCGAGTTCTCTTTTTTTCTCCCACAGTTCTACTATAGAAACTTCAGAGACACTTTAAATTAGGAAGTTCTTACAGATAAATTATTTTACATTTGGGGCTATCTGAATACTGTATTTTTAACAGAGAGTTAACTATGAGGGTTGAATTGGATCAACCCCAATTTGCAATACATGAGAGCATGTTGGCAACAATATTTTTATATCCTTGCACAACCTGGCTTCCAACTTCTAGCCAAGAGGATGTTAGTAATTACATATTGCTTAAAATTAGGCATGCCTTTCTGAGGGAAGGCCAAATGCCTCTTTATTTAAAAAGGATAGATCTCTTCTTAAGGAGCTTTCCACTTCTTAAGACAGGCAGTTAAAAGCTAGTCTTAAAATCTACCATGCTTGGTAAGGGGATTGTGAGACTGCTGTCTTATCAATTGTAGCCAGTCCTGGATGAAGCAGATTATTCTAATGATACTGCCAAAAGTTTTCCAGTTTGTGGCAATATAACAATGTGATAGATAAAATCCAATAAAATAATGACACATTTCAAACTGGCTTCAGGGTAGGCTGTGGGTTGGCTGGCCTGATGGTCTTTGTTTGGGCAAGAAGAGGGTGTAGATCAGGGCAGGGTGTCAAACTCACGTTATCACAGCGGCGTCACATGGCGTATCGGGATTTTCCCCTTTCACTAAACCGGGGGTGGGCGTGGCCAGCATGTGACACATCTGGCTGTGAGTTTCACACCTCCGGTGTAGATTGTGTTCTCTCTTTGGCTATAGGTAAAGGTAAAGATTCCCCTCGCACATATGTGCTAGTCGTTCCCAACTCTAGGGGGTGGTACTCATCTCTGTTTGAAAGCCGAAGAGCCAGCTGTCAGAAAACGTCATCCGTGGTCATGTGGCCGGCATGTCTAAACGCCAAAGGCTCACGGAACGCTGTTACCTTCCTACCAAAGATGGTTCCTATTTTTCTACTTGCATTTTTTATGTGCTTTCGAATTGCTAGGTTGGCAGAAGCTGGGACAAGTAACGGGAGCTCACCCCATTACACGGCACTAGGGATTCAAACCGCTGAACTGCCGATCGACAAGCTCAGTGTTTTAGCCCCCGAGCCACTGTGTCCCTTATCTCTTTGGCTACAGATATTATCAATTTTGGTATTATAGATAACTGAGATTTAGAAATAGGAGCCACAGATCCAACAATGGTTCCATCTCTAGCTTGGACAGAATTGCTCAGAGTTGTCTGTCAGTCAAGGGAAGGTCAGTGATTGCAAGCTGAGTCATGGGTTCTTCCTTTTCTATATGCAGTGGAAGATTGCATATCCTCCTAAAAGGGAAGCAGCTTGCAGCATGAAGCTATTCTCATCCTTCCGATGAAAGCACTGAGGGCCTATGAGTGCACTGCAGTTGTTAAATCAAATAGGAGTTTTTGTTTGTGACCTCAACTGTCCCCCTTTCTGGAAGAGAATAACTTAATAGTGTGGTGCACACAATGGTAAAATCCAGGCCATGACCACGTTAATGTGTTCTATGTGGCATTGCCTGTGAGTCTTAAGCACCTGGAGGTTTTAATTGTTACATAACTAAACAGCCAGGTGAGTCTAGGAAACAATGCTAAGAGACCAGATTACACCTGTGCTTAAAGCATTGCACTAGATGCCTATTTGTTTCCAGGCAAAATGCAAATTGCTGCCTTTAAAGCACTATGATACTTAACTCTGGACTGTTTGAGAAAACTCCAGTCTGACTGAACGCATCTGAGGAAATCTGCCTACAATGGTGAATTTGACTAAACCTTCTCTGAGGGGCCTGACATCTTTACAAGCTTTAAAAAGGCCCTCAGGGCAATTTTTTTTCCCATGCAGGCTTCCACAGGCAGTTCCTTTTACCGTTAGTCCTTGACTTACAACCACAATTGAGCCTGAAATTGTGGGGGGATGAATGGAAACCTGCTTTCAACTGCTCCATAGGCAGCTTTCTATTCAGAGTCATGCTGTTTGGATTACAAGGGGCTCCAGGGCAGGGGTAAAATGTTCCCGGTTCAGACCGGATCACCTGATCCGATAGCGATGGAGGCGGGTGGTTCGGAGAACTGGTAGCAAAAATCTACCGGTGCCCCTCCCCCCATGCCCAGCTGAGCCGCGCGATCATCAGAGGTTTTTTTTTTTTTTTTACTTTTAAAAGCATTTTTTCTACAACCCCTTCGGCTGAAAAAATGCTTTTAAAAGTAAAAAAAAAAGCCTCTGATGATCGTGCGGCTCAGCTGGGATCGTCAGAGGCTTCTAAAAGCATTTTTTTCTGCAACCTCTTAAGGTTGTAGAAAAAATGCTTTTAAAAGAAAAAAAAAAGTTGGCCACGCCCACCCAGTCACATTAGCCCCCCACCAAGCCACACCCACAGAACCAGTAGTAACAAATTTTACATTTCACCACTGCCCCAGGGGTTTTCATGCAGCTGACAAACGAGGCCCTATTTGGGTGACATCCTTATTTACAATGAAACCCTAGAAGAGCACATCAAATTAGTGCGAAAAGTATTAAGAAAATTACGCAAAGCTATATGTAAAGTTGTCCAAATGTGAATTCCATAAGGATACTCTAGATTATCTTGGCTACCGCATTTCAAACCAGGGGATAGAGATGGATCCAGCAAAAGTGAAAGCAGTACTGGATTGGCAGCCCCCACGAACTCGCAAACAACTGCAAAGCTTCCTGGGGTTTGCAAACTTTTACTGGCAATTTATTCCCTCATTTGCTGAAATTGCACTTCCAATAACTGAATTATTAAAAACGGGGGGTCGGGAGGGTGGGAACCAACCAAGCCAAAACCTGGACAACTCCTGAAATGGACTTTATAATGTCAAAAAGCCTTTGAATTGTTGAAAAATACATTTCGCACAAGAACCCATCCTAAAATACCCAGACCTAGACCTCCCTTTCGTAGTGCAAGCTGATGCTAGTGACGTACCAGTGGCAGCGGTGCTTTTCCAGAAATGCGCAAAGGGAGACCTGCAACCCTGCACATATACGTCCAAAAAACTTACAGAAACTGAAAGGAGGTGGGTGGTATGGGAGAAGGCGGCTTATGCAGTCCGTTGGGCTTTACTGACTTGGACACAGTTTTTAGAGGGCAGCAATAACCCCTTCGAGGTATGGACAGACCATATGAATTTAGAAGCCCTAAAAACTCCCAGGAAACTCTCTCCAAAACAAATTAGATGGGCGCAGTACTTCAAAATATTCAATTTCCAATTGAAGTACCTCCCAGGGGGAAAAAAACTATTAGCAAATGGGCTGTCAAGAAAACCCCAATTTAACAGCAAACGAGAAGAAGTGATTCACCCAATAATTCCACCTTCCCCCGAGGAGGCGGCTCAGGTGATCACTTGGGCACAAGTCAAACGACCAGAAATCAAAGATAAATCAGAAATGACCAAAAAATCACAAAACAAACTAAGAACAGACCCTTGGTACCCAGAAAATAAAACCCTGTTAACTATTAGAGATGGCGTAGCATGGAAAGGATCCAAGTTATATGTCCCCAAAACCTTACATCTCCATGTACTTCAAAAAAGCCACAATTCAAAACAGGGAGGACATTTTGGTTATTTAAAAACCCTACAAATGGTCAGGAGACAGTTTTAGTGGCCAAAGTTGAAGCGCGACATTGAGGACTATGTAAAAAGTTTTGCCACTTGTGCTACCGTGAAGACCAGACCAGGAAAATCTCCAGGACTGTGGCAGACCCATCGCGACCCTGGGAGGAAATAGGAATGGATTTTATAGTGGATCTGCTGGAAAGTGGGGGAAATACAGTCATCTGGACCATAGTGGATTTATTCTCCAAACAGGCTCATTTTGTCGCGTGTCCAGGATTGCCATCAGCCAGGAAATTATCCAATCTGTTTGTTAACCATATCTATCGATTACATGGAGTACCACACAGGATAATTTCAGACAGAGGGGTGCAGTTCACTGTAAAGTTCTGGAGGGAGTTTATAAAAGCTATTGGGTCATCTCAAGGGTTAAGCTCATCTTTCCATGATCGGCGGAACAATCTAATGCGATGACTGGTCAATATTTAAGGTGTTATGTAAATTACCAACAGTCCAACTGGGCTGATTTATTGCCTTATAGCAGCACAGGGTTAACCCCATTCCAGATTAGTACTGGACTGGAATTTGTCCCCATGCCAGAGTTGCCAAGGGACTCCCCCTCCATCCATGTCAGTAAAAGAATGGATAGACTCCTTAAAGGAATACAAAAAAGGCTTTTGAGTGCAGCAGCAGAAATGCACAAGAAGCAAGCTGATAGACATCATTTGCAGCAATCTCTTTTCAAAGTAGGAGATAAAATTTATCTGTCAATTAAACACGTGAAATTACAGTTGCATTCTAGGAAACTGAGTCCAAAGTTCTTGGGACCCGTTCAAATAAACAAAGTAATAAATTAAGTAACTGTACAACTAAAATTCCCTCGCTTGTTTGGGAAAATACATCCAGTTTTCCACAGTAGTTTGTTAAAGCTGTTGATTACTTCTTCATTGCGGCCAGCAGACCGTGCCGCTCCCAAGCCTTTAATCATTGCTGGCCATGAACATTATGAAGTTAAAAGAATATTGGATTCTAGAATTTACAGAGGGCAGTTACAATATTTAATTCACTGGAAGGGGTATCTCATTTCAGAAGCCACCTCGGTAAACCTTCCTGTTAATCTGAAAGTTAATGCTGATAGATTGGTTTGGAAATTCCATTAAAGTATCCACACAAACACAAAGGGGATCTTGTAGCTGGCAGGGGCGGTTAAGTTTTATATGCATGTGTGTTGTTATATTTAACCTAATAGCAATCTTTTTGTATTCTGTATAGTTGCAGGAGTTTCTTTTCAATTGAGGGTGGGCAGCCTGTCGAGCCCGAATTTGACATATATGTAGCCATTTTATTTAGCTCTCTAGTATACTCATTTATTCCTTTTCTTTCTCTTTCCTATGTAAGGGTTTTTTTTGGGCTCGCCACATTCTAAAGATGGGGGGAAGGAGCGAATAGATAGTGAGGATTGTTTTGGCTAGTGGAAGGTGGAGTTTGAAGACATCGGGAAATGTGGATTGAATGTTTATTGGAGAATGTGACTTTTGAGGGGTGTTTCTAACTTGCAATATTAAGGGTTGTAATTCTGGTTTGTGTCAGATCCGGAATTACAACAGACTTTGCCAATTTGATAAGTACCGAAATAAAAGGAATTTGTTTTGGAAGATGGATTTTGCCTATTTCTTTTTTAAATGGGTTTCATCACTTGGAGACCTGACATTTCTATTGCTAAGTGAGACATTTGTTAAGTGACTTTTGCTCCATTTTATGATCTTTCTTGCCACAGTTGTTAAGTGAATCAGTTGTTAAGTTAGTAACATGGTTGTTAAGTGAATCTGGCTTCCTCACTGATTTTGCTAGTCAGAAGGTTGCAAAAAGTGATCACATGACCCCAGGGCACTGCAAACATCATCAATATGAACCAGTTGCCAAGCATCCAAATTCTGATCACGTGACTGTGCTGTAACGATCAAAAGTGTGAAAAATGGTCATAAGTTCCTTTTTTCAATGCCATTGTAACTTTGGTCACTAAATGAATGGTTGTAAGTCGAGATTGTAAGTTGTTAATATTATTAATTCTTCTTGTTTTATGCATTTGTTTTCATTGCTACTTTAACCATTCTTAAGATTTTGATTTTAAATTTGTTCACTCCTGTTGTGACCACTTGGTGGCAGGAGAATCACAAGAAAAAGTAGGGAGGGGTCAGGGGGCATATGATGGAGACAGGAAACACAATTTTCTTCAAAAAGTTGAAGAGTAGTTTCAGAGTTTAATATTTCATGGCGCCTGGAAGTTTTGCCTGGGGATATTTCGCTAAGCACTCCTGCCACCAAGTGGTAAAAATGTAACAAGGTTATTCCCAAACAGAGTATCGGTATTGCCAAGGTGCAACTAACAGGAATATGCCAACGCATATTTTATTTCAGGAATGATTATCACTTGACTGCTTTATCAGAAGACAAAAGGGGCTGCCTTTATAGGGAAGGTCAGGAATTCTGTCTGGAAGCCATTGGCTATTTTCACTTGGATTGGCTAATTTGCCCTTGCACAGATATGTCTTATGTGGCAGTTGTGCTCTTTCCTCGCCCAGGAGGCAGTGCCAGCCTCACAACTGGACTACTGTACTGTACTCTACCTGGGGCTGCCCTTGAAGACCAGACAGAAGCTACAGCTAGTTCAAAATGCAGCAGTGCGAGCAATAATGGGCACTCCTCATTGTGCCCATGTATCACTACTGCTACACTAGCTGTCATTTGGCTTCTGGGTATGATTCAAGGTGCTGATTGATACCTTTAAACCCCTTCATGGAATAGGACTTGGTTATCTGAAGGATCACCTTTCTCAGGTACATTCTGGAGAAGCAGTAGTGGAAATTTTGAGTAGTTCAGAGAACCGGCAAATACCACTTCTGACTGGTCCCGCCCCGCCTCTATTCACTCCCTCCCAAGTCCCAGCTGATCGAGTTCCAGCTGATCGGCTGGGTCTTCTTTTGTTGCCCTGCACATGGAGCTGAAAAGCAGGAGAGTGGGGTGGGGAGGGAATGGAGATTTTACAGTATCCTTCCCGGGGTGAAATGTACTTACTTTTCCTACCGGCTCACTGATGTCCATGCGCCGTATGTCATCTGCGCGCGCCGTCATCTGCGCATGCGCAGATGGTTAAAACTGGGACGTGATAACGTCCTGGTTTGGTGGGGGAGGAGCTTACCACCACTGGCGCTACCAGCTCTCCAAACTACCTGCAGACGGCACTACCGGCTTCTGCAAGCCGGATAGAGCCGGCAGCATTTCACCTCTGATCCTTCCCCTGGAGTGGGGTGGAAATAGAGATTTTACAGTATCCTTCCCCTGCCATGCCCACCAAGCCATGCCCATCAAGCCATGCTATGCCCATCAAGCCACGCCTACAGAACCGGTAGTAAAAAATTTTGAATCCCACCACTGCTGAGTTGGGTGTACTCCAGGTCCCTTCTATTAAAGGCTGCCATCTTGTGGGATCAAGGAAGTATGCCTTCTCTCTTGTGATCCCCATCCTCTAGAACAGTGGTCCCCAACCTTTTTATCGCCGCGGCCCGCTGAGCACGCGCAGGGGTGGGGGCACGGCCCAGGAGCTTTTGCGCACGGCCCATTGCGCACGGCCCAGGAGCCTTTGCGCTGCAGCGTTCATGTCCCCCGGCCGCTGCGCGGCCCGGTGCCAGGTACTCCACGGCCCGGCACCGGTCCGCGGACCGGGGGTTGGGGACCACTGCTCTAGAACAACATCCCCCCTCCCAAGATACAGACAACACCCTCTCTCTTGGGGTTCTGAAAAGTCCTTAAAACCTGGCTGATGCTAATGTGTTGGGCATGGTGATATGCACTATTATGCTTTTTAATAATAGTTGTTTTAGCTGGCTTGTTTTAATTTGGTATTATTTTGTAAGCCATCCAGAATCTCTTGGAACAGGAGGCTATAATAAATCTAATAAAATAAACAAAAAATAAAACTTAATGGAATTGTGAGGTGCCTTTTACCTGACAACATCAACTGCTCCGGCTCTGACTTTAGGGTCACTGCCCATGATGGAGACGCTGGCAGCAAAGGACCCATCAATGCTGAAGACGACACACTCCATTCCTCGAGGAAGGACAGTCAAGTAGCTTATGGCACTACTCTGATCTCCCCTGATGACCATGAAGGAACATAGAAAACAATTATAACAGAAAGCCATCATACCTTGGCCTTATATTGAGATCAGAAGAAAAAAAAACCTTCAGCTTTTCATATGATGGTCATAGCTTACTTAAATGATATAGAAATTCCAAGAAAGTATTAGTAGAGAGGAAGACTATCAAACTGTATCTTCCTTTTGTGAACACATAGCTTTGCATGTCCCATTACTTGGGAACAGCTATTAAGAGGGAGACATGCGTATGGACTACGTCAGATTGCAGTGATCTGTCAACGTGTTCATTCTGCAAGTGAATCAGCCCAAGGACATGCATAACGAAGGACATTTTTACTGCCAAATTCCAATAGCAAAATTCTTGCTTTCTGTGGCTCATGGTGATATTTATCTTTATAATAGTAACTGGCACTGAGTGATAAGGATTCTAAAATAGCGTAATAAAAATACTGTATTCATTACAACAGCAATGGGCAATTTGTGACCCGAGCTACAAGAAACATCATTTAGTCCCTTATTTGCAGCTCTTGGATCGTAACTGTAAAACTGGAAGCCAAAGCTTCCTGCCATGATATGGTATGGTATGAAAATAGATGAAAATTGGAGCGTGATCCCTAAAATAAGTATATTATAATTGAAAATAAATAATCTGGCAGGATTCAATCTGGACCGGTCATCAGGACCAGAGGTTTTGTTTTATGAGCATTTGGACTTGTGCTGGAGCCCATCTTCAGAGAACATCTAAAAAGCTACATACAACAGGCACCATATAAATACCACACACAGAGCACCCCAAAATACAGTCTGCTAGAGAGAAGTTCCCGGAAGATGAGCTCCAGCACGAGTCTGAAGGCTTGGAAGACAAAACCTCTGGTCCTGTTGACCCACCCAAATTGGATCCTACAACATTATTCTGGGACACGTATTTTTTTTTTTAAAAAAACTTGATTTATATGCCGCCCTTCTCCGGAGACTCAGGGCGGCTTACAATGCGCTAAGCAATAGCCTTCATTCTTTTGTATATTTATACAAAGTCAGCTTATTGCTCCCACAACTGGGTCCTCAATTTGCCTACCTTAGAAAGGATGGAAGGCTGAGTCAACCTTGAGCCTTGGCGAGATTCGAACCTGCAGTAATTGCAGGCAGCTGGTCTTAATAACCAGCTTAATAACAGGGTGCCTTAGACCACTGTACTACCAAGGCTCTTCGTTTTTTTCTTCGTATTTGTCTTCGTTCGTGATAAATAATTCCCCCCATCAACTCCCAGCCTCAAGCACATGTGTTGTAGAAAACTCTAACACTAGAATTTGATTAACATTTTATGAGAGTAGGACATAATCCTCAATCTCTCAACAATTTAAGGATGTATTCATATCCTTCCAGACTTACCTGACTACCATTTTAATAGGATAGACGCCAACAGCAAGTCTTTTGTCTTTGGGGACGTTGTATGAGATTCTACCACTACTATTGGTGATTTCTGTATCAAAATAGACCCAACGTCCAGAGGAAGGTTCGGTCACAATGAAGATGTCAACCTGAAAGATGAAAAAAGAACATGTGGTAAAATTCCTTTATGGAATTAAAATGCAGGAATAGAGAAGTTCAGGTTAGGCAAACAAATTCCTATCGACACACATACACAGTTAACACCAAAGTTCATGAAGGATATTATATTAGTCTCTCAAAGAAAAACTAGTTTTGCAGCATTTTAAAGCCTAAAACATTGTGGCAAAAGCTTTGAGGATTAGTAGCTATTTCAGCAGTATGACATCACTGACAATTTTTAGTCGGTTTTAATAGAAGCACAAGAAAAGCTCGCTGCTCTGTACTGTTCAGTCTGCAGCTAAAGCATGTGTCCAATTCTAGGTGCCACATTTTAAGAAAGACAGTGCCAGATGAGGACAATCCAGATGGCGAGGGGCCTTGAAACCAAGTCCAATGAGAAATAGCTGAAAGAGCACAGCATGTTTATCCTGAAGAAGAAACAATAAAGGGAAAATAATAGTAACTTTCAAACATCTGTAGGACTATCTCATAAAAGACAGAGCAAAATATGAATCACCAGTTAAAGATCTTGCAAAGAGTAGAGCATGAGCTTGGTCCCTCCTATATTTTTAAATTACATACTTTGCTTGTGAGATTCACTCTCTAACTAAAATATCTCCAACAGGCAGATCAAAAGAAATAAATACTTTGCTGCCTGAAACTCTGTGGACTGTTTCTAAGCAGAGTTGACACAAAGAACAAGGATCTGATTCAGAACAAGCCAGCTTCCTACAAGCATCCTCTCATACAGGGAAGGGCATAATTAAATGCTATAGAAATATTTGTCTTCAGAAAACTGCAGGCCATGGGATCAGAAGAAGCAATAGAGATGAAGTATTGAACTCATATCTAGTTTACAAGTTTGGAATATGGTCAGTTGATATGAAAATGCAGAATAGAAGAGCTTTTGGCAGTGGTGAAATCCAAATTTTTTTACTACTGGTTCTGTGGGCGTGGTGTGGCTTGGTGGGTGTGGCAGGGGAAGGATACTGTAAACTCTCCATTCGCACCTCACTACAGAAGGAGGATACTGCAAAATCCCCATTCCCTCCCCACTCCTGGGGGAAGGATATTGCAAAATCTCCATTCCCACCCCACTTTGGGGCCAGCCAGAGGTGGTGTTTGCTGGTTCTCCAAAGTACTCAAAATTTCCGCTACTGGTTCTCCGAACTGCTCAAAATTTCTGATACCAGTTCTCCAGAACCTGTCAGAGCCTGCTGCATTTCACCCCTGGCTTTTGATCTAATCAGCTACAGGGCTCTTTTCGTGTTCTTAAGGGCTTACATGTCTTCAATGGCTTAACAGGGAAGGAGGGAGAGAGGGAAGGATGTCCTTGGAATGTTACCTTTTCTCCTGTTAAAGCCACCATGTCAAGTGGTCCATACATGAACCGGCCAACTAGCAACTGAGGGCCATCTTCTGCAACAATGACATCATTCGATCTGTGGTTTGAAGTTACATTCTGAAAGGGAAACAAGGAAGGGAATGAAGTGACTGGATCATCCCAACCACTAACCAACCTAGAAAAAAGGTAGATTAGGAGAAACAACCCAAAGTCAGCCCTTACATGTTGATATGTGGATACGCCTTCTTGATCTTTTCCTTAACTCTGCATGTGTATGTTTGTGTCAATGCTGACTTTTAGGCAAGTTCCTGCAATTCGGCAAGATTTTGGAAGTGCTTTGCCATTGCCTGCTTTCTAGGACTGAGAGCTAGTAGCCCAAAGGACGCTCAGTTAGCTTTTTGCCTAAGGTGGGACAAACTGATGGTCTCATGGCTAGCCTTGTGCCTTCATCACTACACCTAACTGGACCTCTTTCCTTAATTACACCTTTGACAAATTAAAATAAAATTCCACTGAGATTTATATGCACCCATTTCAGGCTTCGAGTGTTGCTTTTATATTTTAAACAACACAGGATGATCAGAAATCCTTCTGGCTTTCTTGCCATCTTTGAAAAAGTACCTGGCCACAAAAAGTATTTCATCACTTCCTATCTTTCAAATGCTGATCCAACTGCTATTGTTATTATTAAACTTTATTACAGCCCTCTATTTCCATAGACTACTTGGACAAATACAAGATAAGAAAAGCAATTAAAAAGATATAACCCTAAAGGCAGCCCTGTCTAAAAAAAAATCAAGCGGTAACAAATTGAATCAAATCTAAAATGCATCAACTCATTTTGGTGGCGCAACCACTGCTGCTCTTGTTTTCTTTTTCTTTTAAAAACTGGTTTAAAATGGCTTCAGTTTCTTTGAAACATGCTAAATTATAGAGCCGTGATGGCGAACCTATGGCACGCGTGCCAGAGGTGGCATGCAGCGTCCTCTCTGATGGCACACGAGCTGTCACCCCAGTTTAGCTCCGCTGCGCATGTGTGCACACTACCCGCCCGGCCAGCTGCTCTTCGGGTATATGCTGCGCATGCGTGTGGTATGTGTGTGTGTGCGGGGGTCCCCCGCATGCACGGGGGGGCAGGGGCATGTGGCAGGCGCATGCATGTTGATGGGGGGGCAGGGCGCATGCAGGGGCACACTTTGGGCACTCAGTCCGGAAAAGGTTAGCCATCACTGTTATAGAGGGATTGGATAAAAGGCAATCCTGTACCCTTAGCTTGACTTGGGTTCTTTTGCGCAGCCATTTCTCTCGGGGATTTGAAGGGCTGAGAGTCACTGGATCCAAACTGTTGCTTTCCTTGACATTGATGGTTTCAAATCTCATCACCTGAAACGAGACATAAACATGGGAACAGCACTCAGCATAGTCATTCTGCCAAAGAAGTTCAAAATAATGAATGAATCTTGGTACACCACAGGTTTAGAACAACGGCTTACTGCTTGCAAGAAGTTCTTGTCTACGGGAAAATTTGCATAAATCTTTTTGGCCTTTCATTAGTTTAACTGCATTTTTATCTTCTCTTACACAGTTTGGTGAAAAGAAGGACTAGGGGTGACATGATAGCAGTGTTCCAATATCTCAGGGGCTGCCACAAAGAAGAGGGAGTCAAACTATTCTCCAAAGGACGTGAAGGCCGGACAAGAAGCAATAGGTGGAAACTAATCCAGGAGAGAAGCAACTTAGAACTAAGGAGAAATTTCCTGACAGAACAATTAATCAGTGGAACAACATGCCTCCAGAAATTGTAAATGCTCCAACACTGGAAGTTTTCAAGAAGAGATTGGATAACTGTTTGTCTGAAGTGGTGTAGGGTTTCCTGTCTAAGCAGGGGTTTGGTTTAGAAGACCTCCAAGGTCCCTTTGAACTATGTTATTCTATTCTATTCTACACTGAAAGGTTTTGCCGATTTTATCCACGCAGCAACTGAATTAGTTAAATGAGGCAGAGATTTCCTGCAAGGCCATCAATTCAGTTTTGTGGCCAAGATGCACATTGTATTTGTGATCCACAGATATAGACAGAGGGAGAGCACACAAGGAAGGCATTGTTACCTGTCTCAGAATGAAAGCAATCACATCTGTTGATTCCCAGTAGCTGGCATGGAAGAGATGTGGCAAAGCCACTGTAGGAAAGGCTGTGAGGACATCCGGACAATACAAAACATAATCTATTCGCTTGGCTCCCCACCATTTGGAAGTTACTGTGGAAAACAAACAGGCATTTCATTTGTCTATTCCACATCACAGAAGCTCCACAGATCCTACCTGAGAATAACATCAGCCGGAAGGAGCAGGGTGAACTCCTCAGAAGAGAGATCCGGGGCAAAAGCTAAGTGTAGCTGTTGACAAAGGCTTCTCTTGAGTTATTCCACCAAATTGCCAACAGTAAGCCAACCCAAAACAGGCAGGGCTTCCCAAGGAGAAAGCTACCAATAACTACTAGTCCAAAATGACTTTCTAGTGTTAATTGCACTAGGCTAATTGCACTCACTGTTTGCTATGTTGCTGGACAATAAGCTCTCTGTTGACCCAGAGCTCTCACTGTTGCTGCTGCCCAGGCTCCCTCTTCGCATTTTCCCTTGTACAGCATTGGGAAGTGCTAAAGTCTCTTGCATGAAGGATGACTTTGCAGAACTGTCTTCAGCAAACAGGCTGCTATGATACTGGAGTGTATCAGCTGTAAGGTGGGAAAGAGCTGAATCAGATAAGGGAGAAATCTTTTTGCAAGTAAAGTTTCTGAAAAATAGTACCAGACATATTGATCAGGATAAGCATTCGGGCATGGAAGGACTACTAAGCTCTATGAAGCCATTTAGATACCGGTAATTTTCCCCGATCTTATTTGTTATTTCAGCCATGTATGTTTTCTAATGGGCATAGATATCATATGGGCAAAGCCAGGAAGGAAGAACCACACAGATTTCAGAAAGCCAGGCCAATGAATAGGGAATATGAAACATTCCTTTCCTTATCAAAACAATAACAAGTGGAGTTTGCTATCATAATTTTGGGATACATGACATAGAAACACAATCTTGGTGAAACACAGGGCCTGCAAGTAAAGGGGGAGGGGGGAAAGGCTCACCCCAGAGTCTAATAATTAGGGTATTATGAGAATTAAACTCCACATCTGGAAGACAATGAGTTTCTAATATGTATGGATGTATGTATACACTGTATGTTGTCTAGAGGCAAGCTTGGATGATAAGGTGCATGGATTGAAAAAAAATCATATGATGTCATCTTCTGGGCAAACCATGAGACGGTGCCTTGAAACTCCACAGACAGCATAAGCCAATTCTTGGCAGAGAATTATTATTCATTCATCTCTGTAAAGATCATTTTACATAATAGTCTAGACGGCTGAGGCATGCAGAAGTACTTGGAAGACAGGGTACATGACTACAACAGGTTGTGAACTGTACAAGCCAAAGACATAAATACCTAAGAGGTGGGATCTTCCATCTCCCAAGGGATATCTCTGGTACCTTGGTACGGTACAGGGAGGCAGAAGATGGAATTTATTCTCTAATAATGGCTCCAGTCTGGAGGCGGAAGGGTCAGCTGAGTGGAAGAGGCTGTAAACTTGACTGCAGGCTGGATGTACTTGGCAGACTAAACACAGGGAGAAAGGATGACTCACAGTCATCATGAACTATTTAGATATATCTTCAGAGTACAAAAAGAAAATACAAGGAGTTACAGACTTGTCATTAGATTTCCAAAGATGTAAAATTCCCATGGAAGAAGAGTCAAGTACTTTGGAAACAATGGAGTCAATTCTGAGCTATGTCCTGCCTTCTGCCTTCCAATCCATCCCCATGGTTTAAGCAAATATATGTTAATGAATAACAATACTTTCCACTTGCTAAATGAGAATTCTGTGTTCTTTCTTCCTATAAACAAAGCAATTGTTTAAAAAAAATTCAATCACTTTAGTAAGCCATCTCTGAATCAAATTGTTTCTTAAGATTAAAAAATATTCTTTAAATCAGGGTCCAGTGTACCCAAACAAGCCACCTCCTGATATGCTGGATTTCACAGAAAGTGGGCACCTGAGTGAATACAATTTGATGGGTGTGATACTTAGAACACATATCAAATAAAATTCCATACTTTCAGAAAACATATAATGGTCCCATTCAAATTCCAGTCCAACAAATTAAAAACCTCAATACTGTTTTCTTTCTGCACATAAGCTTGCTAGAGAGGACTTCAACCATATTTCTAATCAAACTTTTAAGATGGAGTCACCGTATCTCCTTTATACAATTGTATAGAGATGACAACCAACGTTGTTGTCTAGCTCCAGTTTTTCTCTATTTTTAATTTGCTTCTTCCATCTTTTTTTTCTTTACCCGAATAACTGGGCAAGAAATGAGCAGACAATTGCAGAATAGTAGCATAATAATTGTGAGGTTGGTAAGAGGGATCCATGCAGTTAAGGAAATGCACATTCTTGGAGAAGCTGGGTAGAAAGTATGATTCTCCTTTTTCTATTCTTTGATTTGCATTTTTTTATGGTTGCAAAGCTAGTTCACCTCCTAGGGCAAGGGGTTAAGACCCTGGCCTCCTTACCACTTGCCTTTCTTTGAAGCAATGTAAATGGAAGGCATTTGAATAGTTTAAGCTTGTAATTCTTCCTACAGAATTCTTAACAACCTTAATTAATTGCTTTCTGAAGCACTGTTCTTTTTTAGAGCAAAGGAATTGTTCTACCTCCCTCACATCCTGCTGATATTAGCTACTTAATCAACATGCTTTATTATGCTATATTCTTCTCTTTAAATGATTGTTCATTTACACAATAACAAAATGAAAATATTGGATTTCTAAAAATGGAACTGCTAAGAGACCTGAATAAGGCGAGGTGCTGAATTGCTGATAAAAGCGAGTTTTAAGGACAAATAATCAGCAAGAAAATTAAGCTTACAAGGAACCTATCTATTCTGTGAAACTGATAAAACTGGAGTTGTTCATAACAATGAAGATATATAAACATGATGAATTAGAAAAGGTTTATCAAAATGCTTTATCATTCTCTAACGTCTCTTTTTTGTTCCAAAAACAAATTATTTCTAGCCTAGACTGGCTTTACAAGACAAAGTTGTCATTACTCAACATTCACAAAGAGACAATTCCAGCACCTGCCTATCTGTGTTTCATCACTAATCAAAGCTGTTATAGCAAACTAAATAGGAAACTGCGCTTTGAAAATCAGATTAGAATTTCCCCAGGGCTAAGCAAAGAACAATCCAATGGTATTAATTGCTGTAGTAAGCCTGGCATTTTACACCAAATGTCTGCTCTGTCAGACCTGATTAATAAATCAAATAAAACTTCAGTGTTTAAAGCACAGATTGGTCCACAGATGAATAATTTCCACCGGCAATGGATTGATTCTTGTTATACAATTGAAAAGACCTCTTAAAACTGATATTCAGCTTGAATGACAAGAACCCACAAAATGGATTATTTCAGAAATCTTGATACTGAACACAATGTTTGCAATGGTCTCAGCTGCCGTTAAATAAAAATCTAGTCTTTAACAAGTGGGGAAAAGTGGGAAGAAAAGCATCATCATGAGAAGGACCATCACTGTTTTGAAAACTGGTTAAGATTTGTGGATTTTGAGATGTTGGAACTACTACTTTTTATGGGAAAATCCCTTTTCAAAAATAATTTTCGAAAAATAGCACTGAACCTCCTATAGTCTGCCCAAAGAAGTTTGTGCTCTTCAGAGGACAAAAGTTTGGCCAAAAGTAGCCGACTATCAGCTGACAGATAGCTACTCACTTACCTTCCAGACTGGGCAGGACTGTCCTCCGCATAGCCAGCACCAAACCGAGAGGTGAACCAAAGAGGAAGAAATCAGACACTTCAAATTCAAATCGCCCCAAATTAACATCCAACGTGCTTGAAGTGTTTGTTGGGGGAAACTCTGCATCTTCATTCAACATCGTTGAGTGGATGCTGGGAAAGAGAATAAGAAGAGTGAAACAAAGTGGCTCCATTCCACAATGATGATAGACTTGAGGCTGAAATCAATTAGACAAAGACTAAAGGTAGTCCACGACTTACAACAATTCACTTAATGACCATTCGAAGTTACAATGGCACTAAAAAAGTGACTTATGACCATTTTTCACACCTATGACCGTTGCAGCATCCCCGTGGTCATATGATTTACATTTGAATGCTCGACAACTGACTCACATTTATGATGGTTGCAGTGTGCTGGGATGCATGTGTTTCCCTTTTGCAACCTTCTGACAAGCAAAGTCAGCAGAGATATCAGATTCACTTAACAACAGTGTTACTAATTTGACAACTGCAGTGATTCACTTAACATATGTGGCAAGAAAAGACCTAAAATGGGGCAAAATTCACTTAACAAATTCTCACTTAGCAACATAAATTTTGGGCTCAATTGTGATCATAGGTTGAGGACGACCATACCTGTAATATGTTTAAGGGTTGCAAATATATTGGTAAGTGAATCAATGTATAAAATTGGGAATGGGTGCATTTCTGGACAAAATTTCAACACAGGAGGCAGAGAGAAGCAGGTTTACTTTCACCAACCAGGAGAACAATTTAGCTTCTGGGAGGGCTTTGGACTGTTTATTTTGGAAGCAGGCAAAATATTGTTATTTATGTTTGTGAGCATGCACTTTTGTGAGTGTGTGATGTCAGTCATTTCCTTTATCTAATCTATTCCAAATAAACAAGAATGAAAGAAGACTTTATATTTGCAAATACAAAATTCAGCTTATGAATAAACATAAAGGCAGCAACCAGAGTTTTTGAATGCAGAACTATCAGCACTAAAAACCTATAGACTTTCTAATACCTATTTTTCCATCAGTTATGAGGTTTGCGCCCTCTGTACAATTTTTTAAAATCTGCAATATTATGATATACTATCTGAGAAGTAATTGGAAAACCTACTTTCATGATGGTGTCTCTCATATGGAAGGGGCTCCAGAGTATACCTGTGTGTTTTTCAAAAGCTCTCTTTGGCAACCTGAATGACAAGGTAGGTAAATACCAAGTCCAGGCCATACAGCCGACCTGACATTATCTACTCATTGCTTAGTTCACACTAAGTCTTGCTCCTGTTTGCTTGAACTAACACTTTCTTCATGCAAGGTTTTTAGTTACCTGGATAGGAAAGCATGATGGTTTGTTATGCTATCACAGTCATAGTTGGAGCAGTCACTTTGTTTCCGAGGCAATGGTTGTCTGGGCTCTTCATTCTCCATTATTCCTGAGATATCAATATTACTTTTGCTGAGGCGCTTGAGGTCTTCTAGATTTGAATCTTCAGCTGAAACAGGTTTATCCTAGAGAAAATTTATTTGTATGTTTGTTTATTTTAAAGGGGAAAATTACTCTGATGATACACATGAAGGGGCTGTAGTGTTGATACAATTTTCATTCCCAAAGTTTACTGCAATCAACAACATGAAGTTAGTTTTTAAAACTAACATATATATGTGGCAAAATTTAGGATCTTTGGACAACGAGAGAAGAACAACAACAGAACAACAGATTCCAGAATAACAGAGTTGGAAGGGACATTGGAAGTCACTAGTCCAACCCCCTAACCCTAACCCTAACCCTCTACTATTTCAGATATCTGTCCAGTCTCTTCTTAAAAGCCTCCAGTGAACACCCACAAATTTTGAAGGCAAGGTGTTCCCCTGGTTTATTGTTCTCACGGTCAGGAAATTTCTCCTTAGTTCTACGTTGGTCTTCTCTTTGATTAGTTTCCATCCATTGTTTTGTGTCTTGCCTTCAGGTGATTTGGAAAATAGGTTGATCCCTTCTTCTTTCAGGTAGCCCCTCAAATATTGGAACACTGCTATCATGTCACCCCTAGTCCTTTTTTTCACTAGACTAGACAAACCCAGTTCTGGCAACTGTCCTTAATATGTTTTAGCCTCCAACCCCTTAATCATCTTTGTTGCTCTTTTTTGCACTCTTTCCAGAGTCTCAACAACTATTTTATAATGTGGCGACCAAAACTGGATGCAGTGTTCCAGGTGTGGTCTTACTAAGTTTTTATAAAGCGGTACTAATATTTCACCTGATCTTGATTCTATCCCTATGTTTATGCAAATTAGGATTGCACTGGCTTTTTTGGCTGCTGCCACACACTGCTAGCTCAAATTTCATAGCAATCATACGAGATTGCTATGCACCTGTATTGGTGCATAGTGTACATATACAGTAAGCTCACAGGAGTTTTATACCATTTCCCTGTCATGGCATTTCAAATAGTTCACAGCTTTCCAGTTAGCAAAACTCATATTGTAGATGTTAAGCTATGCAGTGGCTGCCTTCTCTGACATTCTCCCATGCATACCTGAACACTGCTGCTGCTGCCTCTTCTGCTGCTGAGTTGGCTTTCATCTGCTAGTCCTGTGCTATAGCAAATGGCATCAAAGCCCAACATTCCTCCTACACAGTCCCCCACAAGGCACACCTGGAAGACCAAGAAGAAGCACCAATTTTGTGATTTGGCCCAATCAGAGAAGTTCACTTTGAGCCCTATGTCGTTACAGTCACATACCATACAGTATTATGATTAACAAAAAAAATATTTCATGGCTATTTTTATAGCTTCACAGGATTGCCTGGTTCACACAGCATCGTGGCGATACTGCAAACTTTCTAATGTTTTAGCGTTGTGTAATGTGTGGTGAGAATCCAAAGCCAGACACAGGTGCGTCACAAATCTTCCAGTCACACAGCAAAGACATGAACGCAGGAAGGAACTTACAATAGAGTATGGCTCTTTACAGAGAGAAAATATTTCTTGTAGTTACCATACTGGAAATAATAAAATAAGTTTTCAAAATGTGAATTCACTTATATCAGCTGCATCGATAAAATAAGCTGATATAGCAAGTTTGCACATAATCAGTATCACATAAATGAGACATAAAATATAGAGAAATTAAATTAAGGTGTTCACATTACTATGAAAATCAGGGATAGGGATCATTCAAAATTGCACTGGATTGTAGCAATCTTAAGAAAGGTTAATTCTCCAAGCCATTTCCCTGGATATAAACATGCTTACTTCAACTATAATTTACTTATTATAAAAGAACCTAGTATTGGTTCAGGACTACACCTTCTCAAGTCTAAAGAAGCAGGCTTCTACTACACCATTATGCTAATTTATCCTCTTGTTTCTAATTCCCCAGACACTGTTTTTTCTATTGCTTTCCTTCCAAAGTTCTGTGAGAACTCAACCAGTTCAATCCGCAGTCCAGTCTGGCATGAAAAGCAGTATGATATGAAAAAGAGAATCTGGAGACCACAACTACTAAGCTTTTATTTAGCGCCAGTACTGTGCAACGTACATCACTACTCATTAGTAGAACAGAAGAGTAGAAAAAAGAATGTTTTTCCCCTTCCTTTTGGGGTTTTGAATAATAATAATAATAATAATAATAATAATTTTATTTCTATACCGCCCTTCTCCCGAAGGACTCAGGGCGGTGTACCGCCTATTTAAAAACACAAAAAACACGACAACAATTTAAAATTTAAAATCATTAAATAATTAGGCTCCAATTAAAATCCCAGAAATTTAAAATACCCCAATTTAAAACGTTATGTTAGTAACCCTGCCTGGCGGAACAACAGGGTCTTCAGAGCGCAGCGAAACACCCGGAGGTCGGAAATCTTTCGTATTTCGGGGGGCAGTTCATTCCACAGGGCTGGAGCTCCCACAGAGAAGGCCCTCCCCCTGGGTGTCGCCAGCCGACATAACTTGGCTGATGGCACCCGGAGGAGACCCTCTCTGTGGGAGCGGACTGGTCGGTGGGAGGCTATTGGTGGCAGAAGTCGGTCCCGAAGGTACCCGGGTCCTATGCCATGGAGTGCTTTAAAGGTGGTAACCAACATCTTGAATCGCACCCGGAAGACCACTGGGAGCCAGTGCAGCTCGCGCAGGAGGGGTGTCACGTGGGCGCAACGGGTTGCACCCATAACCACCCGCGCGGCCGCATTCTGGACCAGTTGGAGCCTCCGAGTGCTCTTCAAGGGGAGCCCCATGTAGAGAGCATTACAATAGTCCAACCGGGAGGTGACAAGGGCGTGAGTGACCGTGCGCAAGGTGTCCCGATCCAGAAAGGGCTGCAACTGGCGAATCAGGCGAACCTGATAAAAGGCCCCCCTGGCCACGGCCGTCATGTGCTCTTCTAAAGACAGCCGTGTGTCCAGGAGGACACCCAGATTGCGAGCCCTCTCTGTGGGGGGCAAAGATTCACCCCCAATAGTCAGCGATGGCACCTGCTGACTATATCGGGGCGCCGGAAGCCACAGCCACTCGGTCTTGGAGGGGTTGAGTCTGAGCCTGTTCCTCCCCATCCAGGCCCGCACGGCCTCCAGGCAGCGGGACATCACATCAAGGGCATCGTTGGGGTGGTCTGGGGTGGAGATGTACAGCTGAGTATCATCAGCGTACAGATGACACTTCACCCCAAAACCACGGATGATCTCACCCAGCGGCTTCACATAAATGTTGAACAGGAGAGGCGAGAGGACCGACCCTTGCGGCACTCCCCATGCGAGATGCCTCGAGGTCGACCTCTGTCCCCCTGCCAACACAAACTGCGAGCGGTCGGAGAGGAAGGAGGAGAACCACCGCAAAACGGTGCCCCCTATTCCTAACCCCCTCAACCGCTGCAGCATGATACCATGGTCGATGGTATCAAAAGCCGCCGAGAGGTCTAATAGGACTAGGACAGAGGAGCAACCCCTGTCCCGAGCCCTCCAGAGATCATCCACCAACGCGACCAATGCCGTTTCAGTGCTGTACCCCTGCCTGAAGCCCGACTGGTACGGGTCTAGATAGATAGCTTCATCCAGGTGCCGGGGAAGTTGTCGTGCCACCACGCTCTCAACAACCTTCGCCACAAAACGAAGGTTGGAGACTGGACGATAGTTGGCTAATTCAGCCGGGTCCAGGGAAGGCTTCTTGAGGAGGGGCCTCACTACCGCCTCTTTCAAGGCGGCAGGAAAGGCACCCTCACTCAGAGAAGCACTTATAATCCCCTGGAGCCAGCCTCGTGTAACCTCCCGGGAGGCCAGCACCAACCAGGAGGGACACGGGTCCAATAAACACGTGGCGGCACTAATCTTACCCAGAACCCTGTCCACATCCTCGGGAGTCACAGGATCAAACTCCTCCCAGGTAACATTCTCAAGACCTGCCCTCGTCTCCTCCCGTGGACTCATCCAGTCGGAGTCCAAGCCATCCCGAATCCGAGCGACTTTATCGTGCAGGAATTGCACAAAATCCTCAGCGCGACCCTGCAAGGGATCTTCCCGCACTCCCCCCCGGAGGAGGGAGTGGGTCACCCTAAACAAGGCGGCTGGGCGGTTCTCTGCAGATGCGATAAGAGCGGAAAAGTGGTTAGACTTTGCCGCTTTTATCGCCACTAGGTAGGTCTTGATATAAGACCTCACCTGTGTCCGGTCGGAGTCGGATTGGCTAGTCCTCCAAATGCTCTCTAGGCGTCTTTTCCGACGCTTCATCTCTCTCAGCTCCTCAGAAAACCAAGGAGCCAGTTGAGATCAGCATCGGGTCAGAGGCCGCAAAGGCACGACGCGGTCCAAAGCTCCAGCGGCCGCCCTTTCCCAGGCGGCCACCAGCTCTTCAGTCGAGTCGTGTGTTAGGGTCTCAGGGCACGGCCCAAGCTCCGTCAGGAACCTTTCGGGTTCCATCAGGCGCCTGGGACGGAACCATCTAATTGGCTCCGTCTCCCTGCGGCGGGGGGCGGCGGTAGGAAAGTCTAGTTGGAGGAGCGAATGATCTGTCCATGACAAGGGTTTAATGTCTAGGTCCCCTCTACCAAGATCATTCAACCACTGACCAGAGACAAAAATCAGGTCCAGAGTGTGTCCCCCTATGTGAGTGGGGCCTTGAACTAACTGGGTCAGGTCCATGGCCGTCATGGAAGCCATGAACTCCCGAGCCGCCTCTGACGCCTCACCCGCGGATGGAAGGTTGAAATCCCCCATGACGATAAGTCTGGGGGTATCAGCCGCCACCCCGGCAATCACGTCGAGTAGCTCGGGCAGGGTCGCTGCCACGTGGCAGAGAGCCAGGTACGCAGTCAGCAAACCCATCTGCACCCCACGGCCCCACTTTACACAGAGGGACTCACATCCGGCTATCTGAGGAACAGTGGTCTCCCTCGGACAAAGACTTTCCCTAACAATCACCGCCACTCCCCCACCCCTCCCCTGGGCCCTTGGCTGATGAAATGCACGGAAACCTGGCGGGCACATCTCAACGAGGGGGACCCCCCCCCTCCTGGCCCAACCAGGTCTCCGTAATACCTGCCAGGTCCGCACCCCCCTCCGAAATAAGGTC
This sequence comes from Pantherophis guttatus, assembly GCF_059756535.1. NCBI lineage: Eukaryota > Metazoa > Chordata > Lepidosauria > Squamata > Colubridae > Pantherophis > Pantherophis guttatus. The sequence goes on along the minus strand of NC_142063.1, from coordinate 324,401,596 downwards.
ACAAATGAGGGGGGCTTTATTAACCACCGACCTGGCATTACACAACATCAGCCGCGGACCCAGGGCCTGAGACTCTACACAACCCAGGACACGAGTCACGCATCGGGGGCCGGAGTGCGCAATCGCTCGTAGACAGCGTATGCGCACCCCCGACACTTGATATGGCCCCCTGCGTCCGTCATACCTGCCCCTCCCACTCATTATTTCAATTTCACAGCCCTTCCTGTCATCCCCCTGCTTCCCGGTTAAATTTCCTTTCGCGACCCTCCTGCTGCAACTAATCGACCCATCATCCCGCTCAGTTGCTATCTGGACCCCCCCAGGTCCGCTTTTACAACCCCCCCTCCCTCCCGGGTCCCCTTAAAAGGAAGGAAGTTAAGGAGATTTTTTTCTCCTCATAAATTTTATCTCCTCTTCCACATAATATTTTTTCCATGGAAATGGTTTTTATTGCATTTTTTGAGGATCAATAGTGGAGGAGAGGAAAGTTATGTCAAGGTGAGGCTTGGGAGGAATGGCTGATGTTGTAAGAAAACTAAAATGGGTGATTTTTGTAGGAATCCTTAAGTTAGAATTTCAGGGACGATGTTCTTCATTCCTACTTAACAGAAAAAAATGAGATGCTGAAAAACCTACTCCAATGGACTGCCCCTCTCTTCCCGAACTGCACCTATCTGACCACAAAATAACTATTTATCAAATAAGAACTGATTTTTCCTCTGTTCTCTCTATTTTTTGATATCACATCCTCTACAGTTTCCATTTCAGAGTTATTTGTTAGTTGAAACATGAAATAAACATAGGATAAAGTTTAAAAAGTCAATGAGCCAGTATAAGTAACTACAAATGGTCCATCAACATGTCTCTAGAATTCTCCAAAGTTGAGCCAGCATCCCAGAGTTATTACTTATGCAAATAACTCAAGGAGGCAAACATATCCAACACACCTTCCTCCTCTTATTTACTCCACAAGAACAACACTGTGAGGTGGGTTGGGCTGTGAGTTACTGGCCTAAAGTCACCCAGATGGCTTTCATGACTAAGGAAGGACTTGAACTCATGGTCTCCCACTTTCTAGCCTAGTGCCTTAACCACTAGACAAAATTGGTGACATGATATTTCCTTTTTTTAATTTCACAATTATGTAGAAAGTTACCCCTGTTAAAAATTTTAACAGACAACACTTATTTCCTGAAACTTTCCAAGCACCAATATTTGCAAGGTGAAATGGGAAGAGGGAGAAATCCACTCCACTCTCTCAAATGACAGCACTCTATTACTATCATGCCTCTGTAGCCCTCAGAAACTGAAAATAAGTGTGGTCTCTGCCTGAAACGTAGATTTCCTTTCCATTTAGATCAGTCCACAAGCGTCATACCATCTATTTCAAATACCAAGATTTCAGGAAGCAAATTATACATGGAGCAAAAGTACAAGGGCTAGGAGCCTGATATATTGTTTAATTTCTTATTTTGTTACTAGTAGCGGTGGAGTATTTTCTGATTAAAGAAATAAAGAATGAAGTATATACTTTCTGCACAAAAGAAATTTTATCAGTTTCAGTGTACTGATATGATGTCTTTTAGGTTTTCCAGCAGGAAGAAGAGTGGTCATACCTGCCCATTAAAGCCTGCCCCATCAGGAGATCCAAGAAATTCATTATAAACTTGGTTGGCTCTGCTGATCACCATGGCAACCGCATTCTGGTACTGAGGAGAAGAGATCGCCAACAAGGGCAAGGCGGCCAGCGGGATGTGATCTTCACTGCTACTTAGAGATGTCTCATCATAACTGTAAGGATTCAGGCTAAATGGAGAGAAGGGGATGGCAATGCAAATTATCCACAATTAAGAACAGGAGCATTATAAATATTGGGTTACATTGAGGATGGAGAAAAGATATGGCAATTTAACATGAACCAGGACACAATCAACTGAACTGACATTAGTCACCCCCAGTAGTCCAATTTTTAAAGGTTTTGCCGCTATTATCATGATTTTCCCGGGAAATATATAGTGTAGTAGTCTTCCCTTTGCTTTCTGCACCGCTGTGAACCCCCTGTTCAAGTGGCTGCCACCACACCATGTGCTGTTCTTCTGAAGCCGTTCCGACCAATATGGCCTTCTCCTTCAGTCGATACTGATGAGCCAGCTGCCATACACCAGGCCTGTTGGTCCACGGGAGGTATTTGATTCCCTCCAACCCGCCATTACAGCATAAAGCCATACTGGGTAGGGCCCCACAATCTGCCACCCGGGGACATGCTCTGTGGGGGTTCCAGGCTCCCCCTGAAATGCCATGGCTTCATGGCTTCAAAATCTAAGGGACTGGTTTGGATAAGCTCAACAGCACTTTTTCATGCGGTTCTTGATAAAAATAGGATCGCCAACATGATCACTAATGTCTGATGACGGATATGGCACAAGAAGAAGAAGTAGTCCAATTCTTCAAAAGTATTTTGAAGACCATCTATTTCCTGGTAACAAGAAATTTTACTTTTTGTGGGTAAAAATAATACATTTGCATAAATATGTTGTTAAGCACCTATTTGTTTTTAAAAATACAAACTCAAGTAAGTTGGCCATCCTCTCATGACACTCTCTTATCACTGCCATTTTCTCTATGGCCCTCTATGGCAGGGAAGGAATTATCTTTAAACGACCAGGTAGTTTCCTTGGGTCTTTCTCCTTGAACTTTCTGGCAGTCTAAACAGTCTTTACCTGTTTCTGCTTTAGAGCTTGCCTACTTTTCATACATACCATCCTGCCTGCATCTTACATACTAATGGAGAAGGTCTTCCTGGGGCTGGTTGAGATGAACAGTATCCTGACCCATGTGAATAAGATTTGTCATGCCACAAACTCAACTTGCTTGATATTCCTAATGCACTTTGCCCTATTAACCTGCAGTTGGCAACACGTGGTCAGGAGCTCATGATCCTCAGCTGAACACAAGATGGAAGGAGACAGTACACCAGGAAATTAGCTTCTCCAGCTTAAAAATGAAGGAGAGAGACCCAAGCATTTCTCTGGATGTAGAGAGATGGGGAAGAAAAGTCATATTCCTGAGATCTCAAGGGAACTGGCATTTTGGACAGAAAAACACCAGCACTGGCTTGGTGTTATCAACATGCAAGTGTCCAACACAGAACTTCGATATAGTCCCATGCAGTACAGTTTGAGAGGCCTTTTTTTATGATCACACCAAAACATGGGATTGACTGTTTGGAGAGACTCTCCTTATAGTCTTTCACTAGTTGATGAAAGCCTTAATTAGGAAGAGGAAGACATTTGTTTTAACAGCATGTAAAATTTAATTGCTGTCTTTTGTTTGCTACTGTCAGTCTGTTTTTTTCATTAATGCATACTATTTCTCTTGGAATGATCACTCCAACTGGTTTCAATTGTCAGCTATTCCAAGAAAAGTGTCAGCCCCACTTAATAAGGGGAGAGGAATTAGTGAATTGCTAAATAAGAAAATTTAAATGGTGGGAGAACAAAAAATAAAAATGAAAGCCTGATGGTGAAGTTCAACTTTGGGTAAAATGAGAAGGGAAGCAATGGCTGCAGCAGCCATTACATCTTCCGTCTCCTTACTTTGGTAAACCTGATTAGGGAGAAAAGATGTTTACTCTTGTGTGAATAATTTTTGGAGACTACCGGTAGTTGCTAAACTTTTTGACAAAACATTGCTAAGTAACACACATGCATACACACACACAAAGGGAAAGGTGAAGGAATATGGAGGCATGGGCAAATGAACAGTTTAGAAGTTTCCATAGTTGTGAAATAAACGTGCTAATTGCACACTCTTTTGTGCCTTGCTCTTCACACATCTTGTACATTCTGCTTGTCAGCACAATGCAAATTCCAGGTGAAAAAAAGGATGGGAGCAATCCTGCCCATATGGCTGTGCAAAACTCACCAATAAAAATATGGGTCCTCTAAGACAGCAGTCACCAATTGGTGGTCCGTGAGAAAATTTTGGTGGTCCACAGAAAAATTATTTGCATTTTTCATATTGCACTAAATCGGGGTCCTCAAACTACGGTCTCTGGGCCGAATACGTGCAATGAACGTTTGTGTTGCTGCAGAGTCCCCCCCTTCGGGGTCCTTTTGTTCAGGGCAGAGGGGGGCAGAAATTCCGACTTGGGGTCTGCTTCAGCCTCCTGGTGCGGGGCTTTGGTGAAGGCTGGAGGGAAGCGCCACTGGTGGCAAAGAGAAGAGGGCCTTGTTCCGGTGGGACTGCATCATGGCCTGGAACTGGCTGACCATCTCCACCCGCTATGTCTCCAGGCGCCTGTACCTGGCCTTGCACTCCTGTAGGTCTTCCCTCTGTTTGGAAAGCCTATGCTCATAGTCCTCAGTGAGGTGCTTCAGCTGAGCCTCCTTCTCGGTCAGATCCAATTTGAACTGAGCCAGCTGTTTTGCCAACTCTTTCTCATGGTGACTGCTTAGCTCCAACAATTGCTTCCTGTTGGGGCCCTAAGGAGCCCGGGCGGGAAAGGGAGGGGTGGCTGAGAGGGGAGGGGCGAGTAGAGGCTGGCGAGGCGCCCCTTGATGTGAGTGACATCGAGTTGGCCATGCCCACCCAGTCATATGACCACCTAGCCACGCCAACTCAGCCGGTCATTACGCTGATCATATTAGTAGTCGGTGGGATTTAAAATTATGAATTTAGTGGTCCCTGAGGTCCAAAAGGTTGGTGACCCCTGATCTAAGAAGCACCACATCAACATCATGGAGATACTGAGCCATCAGTTCTCAGCAATCATGGTAAGACAGGGGTCTCTGTGAAAGAGGTCCTGGAATACCCCCCCTACTCCCCCCCCCCACAAAAATCAATGAGGAAGAGAAGCATTTTGCAGGCTGCTCAGCTTTGCAAGTATTAAAGGTTTTTCTTTGGTTCAACTTACAGCTTTGGCTTCACCGTTATTCCCTGGAAAAACATGTCCGTTTCTCTTCTACTATTCTGTGAATGACCAATTAGATGCCACAAGGAGGCAGTATGGACCAGCACTTGTATAGGCTGGAGGATAATTTTGGCTTCTGGGTGTCCAAACAGAGCCTACAGCAATAGAGAAAGCTGCCTAATACTAATCTAGACCATTTATCTTAGTTTAGCACTAGCTACACTGGCTGGCTGCTGCAATACAAGACTGCAAGATTTCCAAGCTCTATCTTGGACAGTGGGATTGAATTGAATTCATGTCAAGTATTAGTACCACTCTACAGAGCCTAGGGACATGGTGGCCCAGTGGCTAAGACGCTGAGTTTGTGGAGCAGAAAGGTCAGTGGTTCGAATCCCTAGTGCTGCATAATGGGGTGAGCTCCCGTTACTTGTCCCAGCTTCTGCCAACCTAGCAGTTCGAAAGCACATAAAAAATGCAAGTAGAAAAATAGGGACCATCTTTGGTGGGAAGGTAACAGCATTCTGTGCGCCTTTGGCGTTTAGTCATGCTGGCCACATGACCACGGAGATGTCTTTGGACTGCGCTGGTTCTTTGGCTTTGAAACGGAGATGAGCACCGCCTCCTAGAGTCAGGAATAACTAGCACATATGTGCAAGGGGAACCTTTACCTTTACCTTACAGAGCCATAGTGTAATACTGCATCTAGTTTTGGTTACTATAAAAAAGATGTTCAGATTCTGGAAAGAGTGAAGAGAAGAGCAACAAAGATGATTAGGGGGCTGGAGGCTAAAACATGAAGAAAGGTTGCAGGAATCGGGTATGTCTAGTCTAGTGAAAAGAAGGGTGAGGGAAGACATGATAGCAGTGTTCCAATATTTGAGGGGTTGCCACAAAATGAGGGGGTCAACCTATTTTCCAAAGCACAGAAGGCAAGACAAGAAACAATGGATGAAAACTGATCAAAGAGAGAAGCAGCCTAGAACTAAGGAGAAATTTCCTACTGGTGAGAACAATAAACCAGTGGAACAGCTTGCCTTCAAAAGTTGTAGATGCTCCATCACTGGAGGCTTTTAAGAAGAGACTGGACAGCCATCTGTCTGAAACTGTATAGGTTCTCCTGCCTGAACAGCGGGTTGGACTAGAACACTTCCAAGGTCCCTTCTGACTCTGTTATTCTATGTTCTATGTTTTAATTGGGAGCTGCTGAATACAACACAGATGCTGGATTCTGAGCTGCATCCCTTCCCATTCCAAATTGAGGCTCTGGAGAGTACACAATCATCTGCCTTCAGCTGGAAAGGATACCGAAGGTTCCAGAAAAATGCTCTTTTGAGCTCAGCCACTCAAATTACTCCTCTCCATCTAAAATAGCCAAACAGCTGCAGGGCTTGGAACTTGGGAAAAGTTTTACAGAGCCTGAAAGAAGAACTTTAAATTACGGTTCAAAGAAGGATGTAGATCAAGATAGGACAGCTCAGAAAAATAGCCATCAACTCCAGCTTTCAGATCAGGATCCTCTAAAGCAGCGGTGGCCCGCAGGGTGCTTAGATCTGGCCTGTGGGCCTGGCCTGGAAACAGCAAAGGATCGGCCCGCGGTGCCTCTGCTAGCAAAAACAGAGCTTGGGTGTGTGTGTGTGCGTGTGGCCTCCCCATACCCCATTTTTGGTTGCAAGAGCTTCCTGCAGCCCTCTGCCAGTGAAAATGGAGCTCAGGGGGCCATGTGCGGCCCCGGGGATCCATTTTCGCTGGCCGTGGGCTGCAGAAGGCCGTCGCTGCTGAAAATGGGTCATGAGGGCCCACGCGCTGGCTCCCTTGGGCTCTGTTTTCGCTGGCAGAGGGCTAGCAAAATGAACTAAAAACAAAACAAAAGGAGAAATGATTCCTCTTTTGCATTTGAGCATGCAAGAACGGACAGGAAATAGGAAAGGGAAAGAGGAAAGACAAAGAAAAAGAAGGGAAGATGGGAAGAGAGCAAGGAAGGAAAAATAAGGAAAGTGGGGAAGGAAGAAGAAAGGAGAATGAAGAGGGAAGGAAAAAGAAGAAAAGGGAGGGAGGGGATTATGAGAGTGAGGGAGGGTCTCAGGGAAGTCCTGCCTTAGCACTTGGCCACCACAGGTGCCCGCTGACACGAGTGATGTTGAGCCGACCACCCCCACCATGGCCATGCCTACCACCCCCCTCCCCCGGCCCTCTGAGGTCAAACACAATCCTGATGCGTCCCTCAATGAAATCAAGTTTGACACACCTGCTCTAAAGCAAAAATGTAGAGCAGCAAGATTGGGAAAAGTTGGTCAGGCACCTTGTCAGGAACTCTCTGCCTTCCATGCTGCTGCCACAGGTTCACAGAAACAGCTACAAATTGAGAAAATGAGCGCCAAGTGACTGAAGCAAGGAGACCTATAAAAAACTGTATCAAGCTTTTTTTTTTTTTTAATTTGATTTATATGCCGCCCTTCTCCGGAGACTCAGGGCGGCTTACAATGTGCTCAGCAATAGCCTTCATACTTTTGTATATTTTTATACAAAGTCAGCTTATTGCCCCCACAACTGGGTCCTCAATTTACCTACCTTAGAAAGGATGGAAGGCTGAGTCAACCTTGAGCCTTGGAGAGATTCGAACCTGCAGTAATTGCAGGCAGCTGGTCTTAATAACCAGCTTAATAACAGGGTGCCTTAGACCACTGTACTACCAAGGCTCTTCTTTTTATAGGGGAAATGAACCTCTGTCCAATGTAGACTGCAAGCAAACTCCATCCTGCTCATAAACACTGGGCACTGTTTCTTACAGCACTATTTTAAAGGTTAAACAAGAGCCATTATAATTGTAGTGTGCCAGATTGACTTGCTTATTTCAGGAAACAATGTGAATTTCAGCCTTCTTCAACTCTGCAGCTCTTAGTGCTTTCCCCTGTTTTGCTCCATTCCAACCCTTTCAAGCCTGCTGCTTTACTGTTCCTGTCTTCTCCATTTTATTTCCCTTCCCTCCCACTTCTTTTAGTCTTCTGTCCTTCCTGTCTTTGACTTTCCTCCGCCCTATAATCAAGGGGCTTAACAGATGTCAGCAGGACATTGTTCCATTAAAAGCTTAATTACTGCTACAACATCTCTTTGCTGCTTTCTATCAATAAATTGATAGTCTGTGTTGTAATTCTGATAATCTCTCAATGATTAGTGGACTGTGAGATATCATCTGTTGTTCAAGGCATGTACCAGCTGAAATCTAACTCACTGAGATCTTTTTCAAGAAGCAAAATATCCCTACAGTAACATTGACTAGGCAATAGCTCAAGACCCTGCAAAGATTTGATGGGATAACTGCATTATTTAAAACATATTTATTCTAGAAATGAGTCAGGTTAATAGTTAGCAATTAAACTTCCAGTTAGACATTGCGGGGTGGGAAAAATGCAGTCCTTCCCAGCAATAACACTCCTTCCCAAATACAGGTTCTAACCTAACTCCTCTTAATCAGAAATGGGCTGGAAATGTGAGAGTTGCAGCCACACAAGAGCATCAAAAACTGCCATTCTAGGAAAGCTATTCCAATTCAGCTAAGACCTTCTCACTTGCACTGAGCCACAGCACAATCATTACCTGACCATTGTTTTTGTGCCCCCACAATGTTGTCTTCATTTTGTCCCCAGTCTATGAGCGAGAGCCTCACTTTGTCCTCTGCTATTCTAGGGTCAAAAGTAGCATTTCCATCCTTATTTTGAAATAACCAAGGGCTGCCTTGAAGTGTGAAGGCCTGGTAGGGGGCAGAGGGAAAGGTGTGCCCAGCAGGAAGGAAAGGAAGTGAAAACTAGAGCGAGCATCCAAGGATATGATAGGTTCAAGAGGATACAGGCTCTCTGAATGCCTTATGATTACAGGTAGGAAGAAAAGGGAAAGAAGAGCTCTGTTGATGAGACCTGTAGTATCAGGCTCAGACTTCCTTTTTCCATGCTGCAAAAGAATGGCAAAAGTTGCTAAGTTGTTTTCCACCTGATTATACAGTATTATGCCAGCTCACAAGGGAAATGGCTCAGTTAGGAGCACATGCAAATCCACTGTTTCACTTCATCAGAAAAACTCCACAAGACATCAGCCAGGCTTTTCAGGAAGTCATGTGAGGCAGAGGTGGGTTTCAGCAGGTTCTGACCAGTTCTAGAGAACCGGTAGTGGAAATTTTGAGTAGTTCGGAGAACCAGTAGTAAAAATTTTGACTGGCCCTGCCCCCATCTATTCTCTGCCTCCCAAGTCCCAGCTGATCGGAAGGAAGTGGGGATTTTGCAGTAACAGTCCCCTGGATTGGGGATGGAATCAGGGGTGAAACGCTCCCGGTTCGGACCGGATCGGGCGAGTAGGTAGCGATGATGGCCGGTGGTTCAGAGAACCTGTAGCAATGGAAGCTGGAGGCTCCGCACACCCGCCCCATTCCCCGGAGTCGGGGAATGCACCATTCTACTGCCCACCTTTCTCCCGCGGCTGGCTGTCAGGGAAGGCAAGCGCCCAAAAGGTACCGGAGTCGCTCACTCTCCTTCTTGAATGAGCTGCTCTGGTCCACGCACTGGCTGCGCAAGCACACACTGTTTATCTAATTCAGCAGCAGGTTGGACTCCAGGGAATGGGGCGGGTGGGCGGAGCTGCGAGCGGCAGCGGCTCCGCGGCAAGGCCGGCGTCAGGGAATGGTGCATTCCCCGACTCTTACTGCTCACCTTTCTCCTGTGGCTGGCTGTCAGGGAAGGCAAGTGCCTGAAAGATACCGGAGTGGGGCGGGTGGGCGGAGCCGCAGAAGAAAGGTAACGACACGCCGGCAGAATAGAAATTTTAAATTTTATAGTTAAAGATGAACTTATTCAACGTATGATGTACCAAATTGTATAAACACTGTACCTCTGATCAAGAAAGAGATTGTATACTATTTTTTATATTTTGGAAAAAACCAATAAAGTATTTAAAAAAAAAAAAGAAATTTTAAAAGTTTTCCTACTGGGTTCTGTGGGCGTGGCTTGGTGGGAGGGGGTCTTGTGACTGAGTGGGCGTGGCTGTGAGTGACTTTGAGTTGGCCATGCCCACTCAGTCACAGGACACCCCCCCACCAAGCCACGCCCACAGAACCGGTAGGGAAAAAATTTAGATTTCACCCCTGGACGGAATGGAGATTTTACAGTATCCTTCCCCTGCCACGCCCACCAAGCCATGTCACGCCCACCAAGCCACACCCACAGAAACAGTAGTAAAAAATTTTTGAAACCCACCACTGATGTGAGGGCTGGAGAAGGTCCCAAATTTAATTCTACAGGGTTAAATGAATACACACATCTACTGCTTAAGATGTGGTGAGAAACACTAATGTAGGGAGCTTTGAAAAGGGGCTTCCAAAAACTCACACAGAGAAGAGTCTGAGCTATGAACATCTATCCACAAAAGCTAAGTTAGAAGATTCAGAAGCAATCTTCAGAAAATCTGAACGCTTACATTAATAAGTAAGAAAAGATGGGCAAAGACACTGAATTGACTAATGTTAGAAAGAGAGTCCTTGGATTTTGTTGGAGCACAGCCTATGCTATCTCCTCTAGGTAGCACATTTTTTTCTTTGGAAAACAACAAAAAGGAACTCTGGGATAGTCTGGAAATTATTTTGACTCTAAATATCTCATGGGGCAGTGTGATGATTCAGCAGTTAAGACACTGGGCTTGTCAGCTAGCAAACTGATAGCCCGGGTTTAAGACCTGAGTGTTGCGTAATGAGTTAGTCTCGTTCATGACCACCCAGTAATTAGAAAGCATGCAAATATAAGTAGATCAATAGATACCTAGGTGGCTCAGTGGCTAAGACGCTGAGCTTGTCAATCAGAAAGGTCGGCAGTTCGGCGATTCGAATCCCTAGTATAGGTCTCCTGCGTGAGCAGGGGTTTGGACTAGATGATCTCCAAGGTCCCTTCCAACTCTGTTACTGTTACTGAAACAGTGTTCTGCAATGTCATGCTGGCCACATGACTGCGAAAACATCTTCAGAAAGCACTGGCTGATGGTCTCGAAATGGAGATGAGCACCGCCACGTAGAGTTGACAACAACTAGCAAAGTAAAAACTACACAGATTGCTTTCCTTTCCTGAATATCCTGTATGTAAATGACAGAGGCTTAAAGACAGAAAGATTCAAAGAAATTTAAAGCCTAATAGCTCTTTTCAATCAGAAAGGTCGGCAGTTTGGCATACTCCAGGAAAGTTGGGCTAAAGTTTCCATTTAACCTGGACAGTATTTCCAGATGTAGGGGAATATATCAACATCAATAATAATTTATTAAATTTATATGCTCTGTGACTGCTAGCGTATGAGCCTCCTTATCCAAGAACTTTCCTCTGATGATACTCCCCATTCAAGGCAACCTGCTCATTTTACTCATATGTACAGTATAGCTATGCTGAAGATTGTCTCATTTAAACTGAAGGATGAACATTAATTTTTCAAAGGAGAGGAAAGGTTGTTTTGTTTTGTTCAACATCCTGTTAATTATTTCTGTATTTCTCTCTATTAGCTGGTGCAGGATCAATTCTTCCTTCTATTCTCTCCCCCACCCCCACCCCAATTCCTGGAATAATCACCAGGTGATGTCACAGAGACAAACAACAAAATGAATTTGACTACATGAGGCTGATAGTCGACTGCAAACAAAGCCAGATTGAAAGACAAATGCAAGCGAAAGACAGTGCCAATGAAACAGACAAAAACAGAAAGAGCAGTTTTGGTTCAGTTCCAGTTAAATGTCAGCCTTCCTTGACCTCAGCCTTATAATTTTTAGAACATAAATGTTGCCTCTCACCTCTGAAGATAGCAAAGCATCATTTTCTCTAGGCCTCTGGTCAAACTGACCTGGAACAATACTGACTGCTTTACAATCTCTGAACACAGAGTAACTCCAGAATGACATGTTGAAATCTAATTATTTACAATGCTATTTAACTAAATTAATGTCTCTAAAGGCACAGAAGAAAACAGCAATTAGGGCAGGAGCAATATTTTGACAGAGGAACCAGCTCACTTAGTGCCAATTATATTGTTGTAACTAATGAAATGAAGATAGGAGAATAGAAAGTTTTCATTCTGCTTCTGAATTCATTTCATAGTTGATGCAAAAACCAACACACTGATCATTTTGAAGATTCTAATTATATCTGATATTTTACATATTTAATCAGCAGAACTTTCATATGAACCAAAGTAGGAGGAAATATTTACTGCCCAGCAAAGAAACGCAATGTGCAACCACCAAGCTTTCAATTTTCAAGTACAACAGAAAATCTGGGTTGTAGGCCATTCAGCATGCAAGGAATTAATGAACAAGAGATTTTCTTCCATCTGCTGAGAATCACTTATGTTGTCAGCTTTCCAGAAAATCAGCAGGGAGAAGGCTTCTTCTTCTTCTTCTTCTTGTGCCATATTAGTCATCGGATGCTGATGTTGGCGATCCTATTTTTATCAACACCTGCATGAAAAAGTGCTGTTGAGTTTTGTCCAAACCAGTCCCTTAGATTTTGAAGCCATGACGTTATTCTTCTGCCTGGACATCATTTGCCTTCATCTTTCCTTGGAGGATTAAGTGAAGTATGACGTATTTTTCTGAGTGACGCATCACATGTCCAAAATATTCTAACATTCACTTTTTTATGATTTTGATTATTTCCCTTGGCTTTTCCCAGGCAGCTTATCACCTCCTCATTTCTGATTTGGCAACCCAACCTATACGTAACAACTGCCTGTAAATCCATATTTCAAATGCTTCTAGCCTCTTCAAGTGGCTTTCTGTCAGAGACCAACTCTCTACTCCATAGAGCAGGATAGAAAAGACGTAGCATCTGACAAGCCTGATTTTCAATCTTAGGCTTATGTCATGACTGCAGAAGACCTTTTTCATTTTGAGGAATAGGGAGAGGGCACTTGACTTATTTCTTAGCCCCTTGCATTCATGGGGCCATCAGTCTCTCTCCTCTAGCTTTTTTCTCCCCTGAGCAATTAACACATTTCCATGCTTCTCTCATGAGTTCATTGTTCAGATGTCATAGAGTTCAATTGGAAAGTTGGCAATAGGTACATAAGCAAATATCTTGGTGGAAACACTGTCAGCCCTTGCTATAGAATGTAAAGTAACTTTAATAATCTGCATGACAAAAACAGATTGTCTACAATTATCCAGGATACTGAAAGATGGCCATAAATTTTATTTCTATGGCTATAGGGTTTTATTACATATGGCTAATTTCTGGGAGTTTATTGTGTATGTGCAGCCTTTGGCAGCTGATTAGTTAGTGCATACTACTTATCCACCTTTTCTTTGAAGGCACAAGTCAACGTATGTGGAGATCTCCGCTATGTTTATCCCCAGAACAGTTTTGTTTGCCAGGTTTGCCAGGGCGAGAGTAGGAAGAAAAAAAAATATTCTTAATGTTTAGATTTACAGAGTTGGAGAGGCATTCTGAGAACTGGGTACCAATTCCAATTGTTGTCCATCTCCATGATATATGCTTCTCATTCTGTCTCTGAAAAAGAGGGAGAGGGAAGAATCTAAACTACCAATTAGCCGAGGGTCTTTGGCCCCCCTTTGCTGAGCTGAAGTTAGAATACTCTTACTACGAGAGGAGACAATGGAAGGGATTCTTTTGCAATTAGAAAGAGGCATTTGGCTCTCCCTGTTCCAAAGAGTGAAGAACTTCGCTACCATATTTTCCCTTTGGAGGGGAAGTGAAAATCCTGATTGAAACTGAGTCTTTTACGGGAAGAGACGGGACCCCACAAGAAAAGGGATCCCATCTAAAATATGGGTTGGTATTTAAAATGATCAGATACAATTAATGTATAGTTGCAAGAATTATTCCAGTACCTTAAGTTTCTCCCATGTTCATGCTGTTTGTTGAAAGCACACAAACAGAGTTTTTAAAGAGAGGGAGGGAGCACAAAGAAGACTCAAGAACAAGAGGCTGAAAAGCTCAGTGCTTCTCTTCCAAATGATCTGACACTCCAGATGAAACGGAACCGAATCCTTTGCTAAGTTCCTTCTTTTCTCCAAAAAGGATTTATCAGTGTATATCAATCCCCTGGACTGACCCCACCACTCTCACCTGGTGGCTTCATGTTAAGAAGGTGGGTTTTTTCCTAGTTTCCCACAGAACAAAATAAATATTGCCTAAACCAATCTCAGAAGTGCACCATTCAGGAATTTTATTCTCAGCAGTGGAATTGGAGGTTTATGTTTTATTTCAAGCGCTCAGCTCATAGCTTGAGGTACATGTAACTGTACTGAGAAAATTCCCTGTAGGAATCTCAAAAAGCCAGAGGCACTAAAAAAAGAATCAGCCAATACAGCCTGAGCCACCTGTGGCCACAGCTGAAAACAGAACTTTTCTTACATTCCCATTTGTGTACAATGTCACTATTTAGTATTAGTGCTATTTCTTCTGTTTATTAACCTGTCATTTCTAATCCAGCAATATTTCACAATTCGTACTTCTTCCACAATAGCAGTTTACAAGGCAAGCTACTATTATTCCCCACTTCTCAGATGGAAATGCACATGGAGGAAGAAGAGTTTATCAAAAGGTGTATCTCATTTCCTTTCCCACAAAATTGCCATAGAAAGCCTATTTACAGACCCCTCGCATCCTGGACATAAATGGTTTCAACTCCTACCCTCAAAACGACGCTATAGAGCACTGCACACCAGAACAGATTTTTCCCGAACACAATTACATCGCTAAACAAATAATTCCCTCAAGGCTGGCATGCTTATTTGTGGAATATTGGAAACAAAACATACAAACATTTCAAAAACCATATAATAAGAAACTCACTAATTGGCACCTGGTTGGAAATTAAACGTAAGCACTATATGAAAGTCCCAGGCTGGATATCTACATTAGAGGCAACAATGCACCCCAATACATCAGCTACTCAAAAAATTATACGATACAAAGAAGTTCTGGACATAAATGGAAGATTAAAATCATGGCAAGAGCTCAGGGACCAGGGTATAGAAATGGACTGGTGGCCGTACTTATTAATACAAACCAGATACAAAAAAAGACAGTGAAGAAGGAGGAGTTGAAATAAAATCTAACCAATTAGATAAATTATTAGAAACCAAAGAGGGAAAATTAATCTCAAAGATTTACAAATACTTACTAGAGTTCGATTTGGCAGAAAATATAGTTAAAGGTCAAATGATAGCTTGGGCTAGGAACATTGGAAGAAATATACAATTGGAAGAGTGGGAAATGATATGGGAAAATAATTGCAGAATAACAAAGGCAACAACATATAAAGAGAACCATTACAAGATGTGGTATAGGTGGTACCTAGCCCCTGCTAGATTGGCAAAAATGTACGCAAATTTTAACCCAATATGTTGGAAATGCAAACACTGGGAACCTTTTATCATCTTTGGTGGCTCTGCCCAAAAATTAAAAAATTTTGGATGAAAATTAGAACCTGGGTAATAGAAATAACAGAAGAAGAGATTGACCTAAAACCTGAAATTTTCTTATTAGGTATACTTAAAAAAAGCAGTAGAAAAGAAATAAAATACATCACGTTACACATAATCACGGCGGCTAGAGTAAACCTAGCCCAATCCTGGAAATTAGAACAGTTGCCAACAGAACAACAAATAATCCAAAAAATATTTATATGTGCAGAAATGGATAGATTAACTTTAAAATTAAACCATAAGGAAGACTCACAGTATTTCCAAATATGGGACAGATGGTATGAATGGATTAATCGATGGGAAAAAAAAGTAAAGTCAAATATAGTAAGAAATTAAAGGTAACAAATATACACCGTCATTAAGAAATTAAAGTTAATATATATATATATTCACATGTTTAAATATTATAGATAGATAATCCTGTTTATTAGTTTTAGTATGTATGTATTTTAGAATTGTATTTTTTAGAGTTAAGAACGTTTTGTACAATTTTTATCTTTTTATATTGAATAAAGTTTGTTTTTAAAATTAAAAAAAAAATAATTCCCTCAACACTGTCAAACTAGTTATTAAGTCTGCATTACTATTAATCTTCTCATCGTTCCTATCACCAATCTCCTACCACTTATGACTGTATGACTGTAACCTTATTGCTGGTATCCTTACAATTTATATTGACTGTTTCCTAATATGATTTGATTGCTTATTTGTTCCCTATGACTATCATTAAGTGTTGTACCTTATGATTCTTGACGAATGTATCTTTTCTTTTAGGTACACTGAGAGCGTATGCACCAAAGACAAATTCCTTGTGTGTCCAATCACACTTGGCCAATAAAGAATTCTATTCTATTCTATTCTATTCTATTCTATTCTATTCTATTCTATTCTATTCTATTCTATTCTATTCTATTCTATTCTACTCTACTCTACTCTACTCTACTCTACTCTACTCTACTCTACTCTATTTCCTAGTTCACTGAAATATGTAATATGATAGTTAAGAGCAGGGGTGAAATTCAGCAGATTCTGACAGGTTCTGCAGAACCGATAGCGGAAATTTTGAGTAGTTCGGAGAACCGGCAAATACCACCCTCTGGCTGGCCCCAGTGGGGAGGGAATGGGGATTTTGCAGTATCCTTTCCCTGCCACACCCAACAAGCCATGCCCACAGAACTGGTAGAGAAAAATTTTGAATTTCACCCCTGGAAGGAATAGAACTCACTTTGCCATGAGGGAGAAGGCTTCAGAGCAGACGGCTGGACAGGGAACAAGTCTGATTACAATATGGCCGAGTGAGGAAGGGAAGTGGGCCTGGGTCACTTTCTCAAATACAGAGGTGAAGGTGTTGACGTCAGCCATCTTGCTGCTAGGCTCCCCTGCTCCTGTATCTAGGATGTTGCCCCCATGAAGGACGAGAATCAGGACACGTGTTCTGCAGTTGCGCAACTGACTTCCTTCCTGGAGAGGGAAAGAAAAAGAAACCAAATGATTTGTGGAGAAAGCAGCCTTGTTTTATGCTACATTTACTGTATGAGAAAAAGAGCAAAGCTCAGATATTATTATTATACTTTGTCATTGAACCTCGTACAGCAAAATTAAATGCCACCTTCAGTGTACATTATACATAAAAAATAAAACGAAAACACACATCCTTCACATGAATTGAAAACCCCTGATATTGCATTAATATTGCACTATACAGTAGAATTCAATATAGCTACTGCCCTGGGATAGAAGCTGTTTTTTAGACTATTTGCCCTTGTTTTTATTGTCCTATACCATCTGCCAGATGGTAATAGTTCAAAAAAAGGGTGCCCAGGATGAGTTGGATCTTTAATAATGTTTTGAACTTTCTTAAGGTAGCAGGAGCTACAAAGCTCTTCCAAAGAGGGGAGAGGGCAACCAATGATCCTTTGGGCAATGACGTTAACCCTCTGGACTGCTGTCCTATCTGCCACTGTGCAATTGGCAAACCATACACAGGTGCAGTAAGTTAAAATACTCTCTATGGTGCAGTGATGAAGATCATCATATATCAGGAATCAGTAGTCCTAGATCAGTGGCCCCCAACCTTTTGGGCACCAGAGACCGGTTTCATGGAGAAAGATTTTCCGCAGACCAGAGGTGGCATTGGTTTTGAGTGCTGCTTGCATCCTGCAGATGGGGCTTTGCTTCTTTGTGCAGCCTGTTCCTGGTCCACGCACTGGGGGTTGGTGGCCCCTGTCCTAAATTATTCACAGGCTCTCACTCAAGAGAAAGTAGAGGGTGGAAAATATGATCACTGCAGAGAGTAATTTATTATTTTCTAGTGCATTTTGCCATATTAGAAAAAGCTCAAGTCTGGAGAGTAAAAGATAACTTGAAACCATCATTAACATCTTTATTGTGTGCTTCTTAGAATCGCTTTTTTATGAGATGGATGGTTATATGACTGATTGATTGATAAATAAATAAAATGTTTAAAATTAAAAATAACAGAGCCAGGGATGTCTCTCTATCTTGCTTCCTCAGTAACAGAATCAAATCCCAAAACATGGATGAAGATTGTGATTTACAGTAGTTAGCTAAATAACAGCCTAGCAAATGTAATTTTGGAGTCAAAGACAGTTTTGACTGCTGAGAATCAAAAGATTTTCCCCCTGATGCATTATAACATCTGAGATTTTGGAGCATGTTTGTAGCAAAATCCTAAGAGTCACTTAAGTGAGATGGGAGGTATAAAAATATGATGATTAAAATAAACATTCTAAAAATCTGAGTAATGTATTGCTATAAATCAGTGGTGTCCAACTTTAGCAACTTTAGGACCTGTGGATTTCAATTACCAGAAACCCCCAGCCGATATTCTGGGAGTTGAAGTCCACAGGTCTTAAAGTTGCTAAAGTTGGATAGCTGAAGCTGCCTGAAGCATGATTCAGGTAGTAATTCACCTCAGTGTCCTCATGGATTTCAATGCTGCCCTGTGCAGGATAGCGATGTTTCCTCAGAGAGGCTCTGTACAACTCCCCTGAAAGACAAAAGAAGAGGAATATTATCTTTTTGCTTTCAATATTCCAATTACCAAAAGCTGTGAAACGGATTGCTGTGTTATTGATGTGAATCTTCAGCCAAGATCTAAACAACCATGGTTTTGTAATTCTGACTCTTCAGCCAGTGAATTGACTGTACTTCAAAGGCACCCATTTCCAGTCAACAGTAATTATTTTGTCTTGTCCTCAACTGAGTTCTTGTAAAAAAAACAAACAAAAAAACCAACAACAACCCCAACAACAACTGGAAAATGCTACTGGTTATTGAGGGGAAGATTTTCTTTGGCTATTCATGAGTGCCTACATTATGGAACAGTGTTTTATTTATCCGTTAAATATACCGGTATATCCTGTCTTTTCTCCAGGAGATCAAGGTAGTATGTATAGCATTTTCTCACTTAATTTTATCCTCACTAGCTACAAAGTAGGTTAGAAAGAATGACCACCAAAAGTCAAGCAATGAACTTAGCTAAATGCAGTCTGAACTTGGACTTCCCTTGCTTTGATAGTATTGCTGTTAACTACCTTTCTTCACAATCATCTGAAAGCATCAGTTGTCACCAGTTCAATTTATGACCAAAACAACATAGCATTGTTTGCTTTATTGTTTCAAACCAACAAATGACCTTACTTAGTTCATGTAGATGTTGAATAACATAGGATAGAGAGTTGTGATCTGTGGCATCCCACAAAAGAAGGCCCTAAGGAGCAACCTCTCCTCAACCAACACTGGTTGAGTCCCAAGGAAATAATAGAACTATCATAAAATAGTACCCCTACCATAAAATGGTACCCCAACCTCTAGAACTAGTCCCAAAGGATATTATAGTTAACAGTATCTAAAGCTGCTGAGAAATCAAGGAGCACAAGGATGGATGCACCATCTCCATCCTGACTCTATCACAGGTAATCTACAAGCTTAACCAAGTCTGTCTCCATACTAAATTCCATCCTGAAACTCAACTCAGTACAGATAATCTGCTTCCTCCAGAGTTCGCATCAACTGCATACCAAGTGCAGTTTTCAACAATCTTCCTTTAAAAGAGAGACGTTATTTAAAATCATTGGGTTAAAATATGGCCTCTTGAGAAGGGGATGGACTATTGCTTTCTTCAAGGAGGGGATACTACCCCTTCCTCAGAAACGCTGACACGATAGAAAGCATTCATAGATCGCCTCCTTGGCTGCTTTCAAACCTAGGAGGATCCTCGGTACAATAACTAGGTGGCTAAACTGACAGCACAGAGAACCCTGTACATTTTCTCAGGAGTCACTGGTTCAAACGCATCCAAAATCACATCACAAGACTGGGCTTTAGCTTCCATGACCAGATCTGCCCGTTGGAGTTGATCTCTTTATTCACCAAGTAGCCAGAACAGTTCTGAAGATATATTTCTGCCACTTCTATCCCTCCCTACCCAGAAGAGACTGGGTCACTCTGAATAGGGCTTTCAGCCTGATCCCCTAGGTCTTCCTTATTTATTTATTAATTCAATTTATTAATTCAATTTGTATGCCGCCCCTCTCCAAAGACAGGATGGCTCTTGATGATTCGATGTCAATTGGTGCCAATTTTTTGGAGATATCTATAACAATTATTGGAAAAATACATTTACTCACATACTTATCAGCTCTCCACTGTAAATTAGGGAGTGACCCTAATGGTTTGAGATTATGTATTTTCATAACAGGGATGTTATTAGTCATGATTAATGTCAGTATTATTTTTAATTTATTGTATGTCTATTGCTGGTCGATGACAGTAATAAAGTTTTTATTATTTATACTCTTGATGATTCAAACAAAAGATCAGATTTTTTTTTAAAAAAAGAAAGCAGATGATGTCCTTTTTTTAGAATCAGTCTACAAATGTGACAAATGTGAGAGATAAACTCAAATTGTCCCAGACACAGATGGCAGTGTAATCAAAGAAAGCCATTGAAAGGGCTAGTACATGGGGGTGGGGGGTGGGGGAGAGCAGGAGTGTAAAGAAAACAGAAAAATTTCATTACCTGCTGAAATGAAGCTGATTATATGGCAAATTATGTTTTTCTATTTGCAAGAAAAGCTTTAATGAGGAAAAATTATAACCGAGGCTTAGCGGGACTCAAAAGAACTTCTCAGGTGAGGTTTCAGATTTTTACCAGTTTTCCATGGCAATCTTATTTATACTGCTATTACTGCAATTCATGCTAATTACATCATTAAGCAAACTATGGGAACAAAGGAGGTAAAAATCAAATCTTGCACAGAAGGTGACATTCAGCATACATAATGGCTCACTATTCAAACAGCAAGGGGTAGGTGGGTGTTGATTGGTTGTATAATTTAACAATATAGATTTGAGAAAAATCTGCATGAAAATTGGACATATTTTGAAACAAGTTAGAAATGGCAAGATGACAGAAAATCCTATCCACCAAGATTTCTCCTATCTATATTTACCACCAAGAATCTTGTGATATTTTGAAATCTAAGCCACATACTAGGATCACAACGTTCATGGATCTAGAAAAACTTATGATGTATCAAATCTGTTACTCTTTAAAATGGCATAAGACTCCTGTTCTACTCCTACCTCTCCTAAAATTGCTTTGCAATTCTTTGACTTTCTGTTCTGCCCCAGCTTCGGATTCCCAGAGAATGTGACACACACCAAGCTTCGCAAACACTGTTTAATTCCAAACAAACCCCTTTCAAGAATGCAGGCTTCCCGTGCAAAGGGTCCTTATCAAAGTTATTAAGAACAAAGTCCAACAAAGGTTGGCAACCAGCCCAGAAAACCAGATATGAGAAGTTACTCGCTCTCCAAGATGCTCTGTAGTAATGAGTGCGACTTAAATAGGCTAAGGGAGTGGCCAATTATCCTCAAGCCCTAATCTCGAGTCCTAGCCTTCTCCTGAGTAGCCACTCCTGCCTTTTGGTAGCCCTGCGTGCCCGAACATTGAGGAGAGGCTCCTCCACTTCGCTCTCTCCACTGGAAGGAGCCTCTGGAGGTTCTGAAGGCCCTGGCTGAGTCTCTGCCTCTGGCATCACATCCTCTTCGGCCTCCCTGCTGTCCGACGCGAGCGCCGGCTGTGCTGGCTGCTGGCGCAACACCACACCAGCTTCCTCATCGTCGGGATCAGCCACGATCCGCGCAGGCCGCTGGCAGGCCACAACACTTTCCAAATGGGTTCTACAGTATGAACATTTGAAGGGGAAAAAAAGCACCAAAGGTTTTGAAAAGCAAAGCGTAGGGTAGGGGTAGGGACTCTTGAAGGGGTATGGGGTAGGGTTAGGGTTGTTTTTTTTAAATAAGGACTAATGTTATGAACTCCAAATGAAGATTGAGCTGTAGAAATCCCTTAAAATTGCCTTGTTTGGAAAGTACATATTAATACTAACACTGCCCGGTTCTTCATCAAGTAGGGGAAAGATCTCACTCGTTTTTGCAAATTAGAAGAATCTGCTTGGTTAATCTAACCTTCATGAATATCATTTAAAAAAACAAAACATCCCTACATCCCTACATCCAAAAGAGCCCTACATCCTCTTTTGTCCAAGTAGCTAGCTAACAACCCTCAGAGAAACCCACAAGCAGGATATGAGAGCAATAACTTCTTCCAGTGTTCTTTACTAAAATATGTCTCTGATACTATATGATGACTGGCAGCTACTGACAGCTCTTTCTGCTATGAATACAAATGACTATAGAGTAGGTGGCTATTACCACATATTGTGCAGTGAATTACATAGATTGCACACTGTATGAAAAAGTTCCTTTTTTCTTATACCTTTCATTCAGGTTCACTACATAAATTCTTTTATTAATACTTACAGTGTTCTGGCCAATCAAGGTGGAACACTTAGTCCAAGGTACAACTACTCTATCAGAGAGTTAAGTTTGTCCTAAGGTCCAATCGCAACCGTTTTTGGCTCAAGCGTCAGCTCCTTATCTCATTTCTGTCAAAAAAGAAAGAATCTAAACAATCAGATGAGCACTAGCATGCATACTACAATATGAAACCAATGTGATTACTTCTGGATCGAATGTGTTCACTTGTCCTTAGCCTGTCCAAAAGACCAGATGATTAAATTGCAGGGGCATTAAAAAAAGAGGGATTAGATATCCTGAATCAGAAAGTGGAGATCCAAATTAATATTACAGGGTGAAATTAGATACTCCAACTTCTAATGCAACTATAGATGACCAAGCATTCCATTACTAACATTACCAGAAAAGATCTCTGATATGGAGAAGAAGTGTAAGATGCCCAGAGTCACTTGGCTATAAAAGATGAATGAATGAATTAATGAATGAACGAATGAATGAAAGATCTAAGCTGCTGAAAGGTAGCATACTTCCATTATTGAAAAGGCTTTTTAGGACTGACAAAGCCACAGGCAACAAAATTGTCCTATGGGTTTCTGCCTCAATAAAATCCTCCAGTTATTTGGATGAATTTTAATTGAGTAAAAGCAAGGGGATCCATGGAAGAAAAGGTAAACAGCCATTCACTCTCTGATTAAACGAGACTAATCTGTGCTACAAAGGAACAAATGACTGAACCAATGCCCAACATGAAAAACTGTTCAGACTCTGATCCATTTCCCTATTTTACATTATCTGGAAGGAACAATTTAGCACTGGCTATGATTATTTACTGAAAAAGAAGATTCAAACTGGAAAGCTCCTACCTACTATGAATGCCATAAAACCCCATAGAAGTTATTCTTAATTGGTTGTATGTTTTGATCGCTATGGGGAATCTTGTTGGAACTTTTAGAAAACAAGACTGTATATATTAGATTATATACTTAATTTCCTATTTTTTCCTATTATTAAATAAACAGACAAATTTTAATGATTATATAAGAACTGACATGAATGCATAAAAGATGCATATTCCTTCCTATATTCATTTTTTAAATGAATAATTAAAAAAAAATACAGTATGCATCTGTTCAGATTTTTTTCCCAGTAAGTGGATGGTAGCTCAATCCCAATTGAGACTACTATATGCAGAGGCTATGGGGCAATGTGCGCTCCATAAAAATTCATGTTCTGTAGTTCAGCTCTGCAGTCCTTAAAGAAAGAAGTGGTCTGGAGCCATGCATGTACTTACTCTATTCCCTTGTTATTTCCTAGTTCTCTCATTCTGTATGCAAGACAACAGCCACTGGGGAATAAGAGACACCTGGCATTGTAGGACTTGATGGAAATACTGTACCCTAAGAGGTATTTTCATTATTCTGGTTCAGAACTCTCTAATTAAAGGAACTCTCAACTTGCTATGTTTCATAGCAAAAATAACTTGCAATCTGAAGATACATATTTGAAAAGCTAGTTTTAGTAGGCCCAAGAGATTGAGGCTGAGACATTTTTCTCTGTCTGCTTTGAAGCACAAATTACATTTTGAGAGCTGTCCCTCCTGTTTGAAAATCAGTTATTAGAGAATGCTGGAGTGATAGGTTTTCTGTTTAAGAAATTTAAACTGATTTCATTCCAGATCATATCATATCCCAACTACAGAGTGGAATGTTTTCTGGAGAATGCTCAGGAGGCAGTTCCTCTCCGTTTTGCTTATGCCAATCAAACATTCAACAAGAAGAGCTTTTAAAGGCATTTGAATATAATTGCTGGAGATCAGAAGAGATTGCTTTTTTCGATACAGGAGACAGTGTGAACAAAAAATAGCTTGTTTTCCTTGAGATAGGCACATGTTTAGATTGTGTTTTCAACAGAGTATTACATAATACAAGTTTAATAAATAAAAAAATAACTCAGATAGCCTTTGGCATCACAGTTACTAATACAAAAAGGATTTGCCAGGACAGCGTCCATGATCAGCCATGAGATGGAGAACATTTTAATGCTTCTTTGACATATATGTTTCTACAATGTCCTATACTTACCAAATTTTGGGAGAAAGTAGTGGGTTATATAAATAAGATTGTGCAACGAAAACTAACATTTTCAGATAGTTTAGGCAAAAAGCAAAAATAAGGTGGGTTCTTCTTTAGAGAAGGATATGGGTCGTTTCAGAAACCTATCAAGTATTTACTGGCCTGGTTTCATGCAATATACAGTAATGGCCAAAATTGTGGAAACCTTTTGGGAAAAGTGTATTTTCTAAAACTAGCAAATAACACCACTTTTTTTTGGAGTAGTACCATAAAATTATATATCAATAGGAAGATAATTTAATCAAGTATGTAATGCAATAACTTTTATGAAGGATTTGCTATTAGAATAGCAGTTACAGTATAAAGAAGAAAAGTGAAACAGAAAGAAAAAACAAGATATACAAAAATTATCACGTCAGTTAATACTTAGTTGGGTAACCATGAATTATGAAGCATGAATTATGGCCTTACAACGTCTTCCCATGGAGTGAACCAAGTCTTTTAGTTCTACAGCTGTTATAATGGGAAACCAAGATTGAGTGATTACTTCTATTAACTGGGTTTTATTGCTGGGTCGCTTTTGACCAGAGGTGGTATTCAGCTGGTTCAGACCAGTTCGGGCGAACCAGTAGTGGCCCGCCCACCCGCCCCGGCTCTATGCCATCCTATTTAGGCAGGTTTTGAGGCTAGGCGCATGCGCGGAAGCGGAAGGCCGAGCGCACGCGCACTCACATTTACGAACCAGTAGGGAAAGTAAGTGAATACCACCCCTGCTTCTGACTAACAAGTTTCTTTAGTCGCCTCCATAGATTTTCAATTGGGTTAAGGTCTGGGCTATTCCCAGGCCATTCCAGCAGTGGAATATGATTATCTTGAAATCCCCCCAAAAAGTTAGCCATCAAACCTCAAAAATACACTTTTCCCAAAAGGTTTCCACAATTTTGGCCACTACTGTAATAAGCAAGATATAATAGCGTAGGTTATTTTGTATGAAGACAACCAATTGTACTTCATTTAATGAATCACAATTAAACAAGTTATTTACTTATTTATTTACTTTAATGCAATATGTAGGCCCAGTCATTGCATCTGAGAAGGATAAAGATCACTTGCTATCCTTGCTTACATTTGGCACGGAGTAGCAAGAGATAATGGCTGAAAAAGCGTATGCTGCCTACTGTAAAAGGCTACAGAATGACGGAGTCCATAAGTAGTTCTGGAAAATGACAGATGTGCTTATCTTTCATCCCTGAAGAATTTGCCAAGATGCCTTATTTGATCAGAGCAACTAAGTACATTCAGGCTCACATGGGAACGAAAAATTGGGCCTCAACACCTGAATAATCTCTTTCAGAACTGTTTTTTAAAATGCCAGCATCTGAGGAAGTGCCATCGCAGTAAAAGGAGAGAAAGAAAAGAGACACAGTTCCCATTTTCACATTCCCATAAAAAGTTGTCAGTTTTTATGCCATCTGTTGCACTGTTGCTAACTGTTTATAATAACAAATCTGTTACAGAGAAATAAACTTAGGCATGGCTGCTGGCATATGCTTCCTATTAGCAAGTGATCACAAAAGTATTTTAAACTAGAAAAGGATTGAGATCCTAGTAAGTTTTGTAAAAAAAAGAAAATGCCATACAAGAGGGCAATATATTTTAATGAGTATTAGGGCAGAGTTAAGTTTACCTATTATTTGCACTTTTAGACAGTACAATAAACCTTAAATATGGAAATACATTTTAAAAGCTCCAGGACTCACGTTGTTTTTCATGTAGAATACCGGATGAGCAAAAAGTGGGGTCTTCACCTGTCAAAGACAGGAATAAAGGTGTTAGGTTTTATTCATAAATACCTATGTTTTCTATAGATTCATTCAACTGTTACATCAACAATCAGTACCCAACCCCAAGACCCAAATTCATCCATGCAGCTCACATTAAAGATGGACCATTGTGGCTTCCTCTAATTTCATCCATCTGTCCTCCATCTCTGCTTCCTTTCAGCAGCATCAATATATGGATAATGGCTTTAAAATTATGTTTACTTTGCTGGCATAACTACGATAAGTTTTATAGTGAACCAAGGGCAAGCACAGGAAAGCATTTCTGCTTCTTCTCTCCTGATGTTAGAATTCAGGGTGCATTATAGAGCTTGTTGGAATCAGCTATGATATCTGAACTAACAGGAAGAAGAATAGCTTTCTACCATGTCTAATTAAATGTAATTCAGACACAAAACACCAATCCTTGGCTAGTAGATCTTTAAAAAACAAATACACAGAAAATAGGATGATTAATGGTATTAGTCACAATGGCACCTCTCAGTACAGAAGCAGCATATCACTGAACATCAATTTATAAATGATGTGGATTAAGAGCATGTTATTTCCCCAAATTTCTTGGGTGTTTTTATAGCAAGACTACAAAAATACAGAGTGCACAAATACAGAAATAAACAAAAAGGGTCTGGTGGCTCAGCAGACTAAAAGCATTGTGATTAACACCAGCTGTCTGCAATTACTGTAAGTTCGAATCTCACCAGGCTCAAGGTTGACTCAGCCTTCCATCCTTTCTAAGGTAGGTTAAATGAGGACCCAGTTTGTGGGGGCAATAAGCTGACTTTGTATAAATATACAAAAAGTATGAAGGCTATTGCTTAACGCATTGTAAGCCGCCCTTAGTCTCCGGAGAAGGGCGGCATATAAATCAAATTAAAAATAAACAAACAAATAAACAAAAGACAATAAATTACAAAACAACCCCCAAACCAAACCTGAGGAAAAAAAGGGGGGGGGAATTCCAAAGGTAGCAATATAAAACATCTAATATATGTCCTGTGTATATTAAGCATATAGAAATCATTGCTTATTCAAACATCTCATTGTAATAATATATTGCTATCAAATAGAAAGAATAAAAGTTACCCGCTCTATTGTTGTAAAATATAAAATGTGAATCATAGAAGAACATATTTCCATAATTCCATAATTTCCAGATTTCCAAAAGCTGTAATTAATATCTGGAATAGTATCACTATTCAAATTTCTCCAGCAACCCATCTAGTCCTTCTGTATCCTGCAAGTGCTAGACCAATGAAGCTCCCAAATATTTACAGGAGGGAAAAATTCTAGTGCTTTTCACTGCTGCATTCCAGAAGTTATTACTTAAGATATGCTACTTCTGATTTAATCATGAAGATTTCTGGGCACTGATGGCACAATCCTCCATGTCTTTGTCCAGTCCCCCTTTAAAATAATCAGAACTGGTACCATCTTCCAAATACATTTCAAATATATTTCGAATACAGCTCGTCTGCCTGGAATCCACACTGTATATCAGACATTAATACGATTGAGCGGGTCCAGAGCTATTTCACGAGAAGAGTACTCCACTTCTCTACTCACAATAGAATCCCTTATGCTACCAGGCTTGAAATTTTGGGCTTGGACAATCTGGAACTGCTCCACCTGCGATCTGATCTAAGCATAGTACACAAAATTGTCTGCTACGTCTTACGTGTCAATGACTTGTTTAGCTTCAACCTCAATAGTACACAGGCAAACAATCGATACAAACCAAAGGTAAACCACTCCAAACTCGATTGCAGAAAATATGACTTCAGCAACAGAGTGGTCAGCGCCTGGAATGGTCTACCCGACTCCATTGTTACATCCTCAAACCCTCACAGCTTCAACCTTAAACTGTCTATCGTGGACCTCACCCCATTCCTAAGAGGTCCGTAAAGCAGGCGTGCATAAGCGCACCAGCGTGCCTACCGTCTCTCTCCTACTGTACCCATTTATTTGTATTCATTTCCTTCATTCATGTCCATGTTCATATTCATACCTGCTATCTTGTACATGTTTGACAAATAAAATAAATAAATAAAAAATAAATATTGGAAGCAAACTCCCCAGCTTAACCATGCATTAATATTGCTACCATACTCTGCTCTGTCATAATATACACGTATTGTTGAGTGCACTACTCTATACTTATATAGAATATTGAATTGCCAGGTGAAATAGTTGGTCCATTATATTAAAAAGATTCCTCTTTTTTTTCCAAATGACAATTTAAAAACTGCAGTGTAAATACAGAAGATTCCACGAAAACACAAACATTCAAACTGAAAAGCAGATTGAACACTAAAGCAAATTAATTTTGTTCAGGGGATTAAAAAGGTTTTCAGTGTAAGTATTTGTGGCAACTACAGCAAGCTGGGGGGGGGGGAAATGTAAAGACTACTAAATGCAAAGATCATCATTAATTGGTCTTTCAAGTTCAGACTAATCAAAATGATCAACCAGATTTTCAGATAAAGCTCACAGACTATGAGACCAGATATCCTTCATTATTTCCAGTATGTGGGAACAAAAAATATATAAATTTGTATCAAGAAAGTTCCACTTCTAGTTAATCATGTTAATACAGTCCAAAATGTACTAATTTGACTAAAAAACGCTGCTTCCTAACAACTGATTGGTGAACAATCTATGAAATAAGCAGTAATTTCTAGCAGCAATTCAGCCAGCTGTTGATGAATAGCATTAAAAGATATAGGGCCCACTTTGGACAAATAGTTTCTTAAAAGTCTCCACTGAGAAAATAGTGTCTTTTCCAATTGTTAAATTGATCCATTGTTAAATAAATACTGTTAGCAAGTACTTCTAAAAGTTTACAGCTTTTATCCATTGGTTTTAGTCTTGGCTTCTGCGGGAATGGGAAATGCAGGAACAGGAAATGAATATGCTCCATATTTTGCATAAAAAGATTCTTTCTTGCAGTCTCATTGGCTACAAATCCTACAACTACTTTTTAGTGGATTGGTTTCAAGATCTCTCATTATTAACACTAGTTTTCTCACTGTCCTTCTATACATACTACTGTCATGTATGGCTGCCAAGATAGTCTCTCCAAACTTAGGACTTTAATATATATTATTTGTACCTCTTCAATTCACAATAGTCACTCATCTTATCCATATGGCCAACTGCGTTTATTGCTCTGAAAATGCCTTCATGTGAAAGGATTATATGTATGTTGTGGAACAACTTGCCTCCAGAAGTTGTGAATGCTCCAACACTGGAGGTTTTTAAGAAGATGTTGGATAACCATTTGTCTGAAGTGGTGTAGGGTTTCCTGTCTAAGCAGGGGGTTGGACTAGAAGACCTCCAAGGTCCCTTCCAACTCTGTTATTTTATTCTATTCTACCGTGTTTCCCCGAAAATAAGACCCTGTCTTATATTTTTTTGAACCCTGAAATAAGCGCTTGGCCTTATTGCCATGCACTCAAAAGCCCGATTGGGCTTATTATCAGGTGATGTCTTATTTTGGGGGAAACAGGATATGTTGTCCACTTCCCAATGAAATCTGTAGATCTCTCTAGCTGCTTTTCATCTATAACAGTGGTTCTCAACCTTCCTAATGCCGTGATCCATTAATACAGTTCCTCATGTTGTGGTGACCCCCAACCAGGGATGGGTTCTAAAATTTTTTACTGTCGGTTCTGTGGGCGTGACTTATTTTGTGGGCATGGCTTGGAGGTCATGTGACCGGGTGGGCGTGGCTAGCTGGTCATGTGACCGGGTGGCCATGGCTATGTGTATAGGGACTACTCAGAGAGCTGAAAAAGGTTATTTCTGACAGATCCTCGCACTTTTGACTGGTCCTCACACTTATGACCATCCTCACATTTATGCCCGTGCAGCATTCTTAACAACCATGTCACTCATGGTTGACAATTGCTTCTCTTCACCATGGTGATAAGATAGGGCAAAAAAAGTAAAATGTGAGGACAGTCGTAAATTTGAGAACTGGTCAAAAGTGCGAGGACCAGTCAAAAATAACTTTTTCAGCTCTCTGAGTAGTCCATGTGCACAAAAGAACTACCCAGAGGGCTGAAAAAAGTGATTTCTGACAGGTCCTCGCACTTTTGACCGGTCTTCGCACTTATGACTGGTCATCATGCCCATTGTAGCATTCTTAACAACCGTGTCACTCATTTCACAACTGCTTCTCTTCACCATGGTGACAAGATAGGGCAAAAACGTAAAATGTGAGGACAGTCGTAAGTTCGAGGACTGGTCAAAAGTGCGAGGACCAGTCAAAAATAACTTTTTCAGCCCTCTGAGTAGTCCATATGCATAGAAGGATACAGCAATAGAGAGGGATGAAGGAAGGGAAGGGAAATTAGAGTAGGAGTGAGGGTAAGAGAGGGAGGAAGAGATGAGGAGGAGGAGGAGAAAGGAAGAGGAAGTAGGAAGGAGAAGAAGAGGGGGGGGAAAAAGAAAGTAAGAAGGAAAGAAAAGAGAGAGGTGATAGGTTTGAGGAGAAAGATTGCTGTACAATAAAAAGATGAAAGGGAAGAAAACCAACCCCAAACAAATATAAAGATATTAAGATAAAGAATGAATTGTTAAACTTTAAAAAATAAAAGAGAACAAATATGAATAAATAGCAATAATTAGAAACACACATACAAACATACAATGTATTTTCTTTGAGCAGAGTATTTGGCCGGTTCACAAATTTAACCAGTGTTTAGTCATTTCAATTAAATTTACAATTTCTATATTTTCTTTTTGCCATATTTATTCCTCATCTATTTTTTTAAAAAACCAATATTACCCTTCATCCTCATCTCTAATCTTAATCAAATTCAATTTTTCCCTTCTATTCTATATTATACCCCTTCGCATTGTCATCTATTTTTATATCCATCCTCACGTTGGTTAATTATGTAATTATGTAATACAGTTGTTTTAACATTCAACATTTTAATATAAATCAGTTATATAACTATCTTTTTTGTATATCAATCAATATGAACATGAATATTCCAATTATTTCCATGCAATCCAATTTCTTCCAAATCAATTAATTATATTTACCAAATAATTTCCCCCATATATTCCTCCAAACCACAACTTAACCATTTCTGCTTTCAACACAATATACAATTAATAGTATCTCAATTATTACAATTCCCTAGTTAAATAGATCTTTTTTTCTTTTGTGTTTTAAAATCTTGAACCTCCTCTTTTGCCCTAAATTTCCCATTGTTTGCAGTTTTGCACCTACCTTTTTTGGTGAGGAAAAAGAAAAAGAAATCTCTCTCTGCCTCATTTTGTCACGTTGCACCAGACCCTGCTTTACTTTCAGTTTTGTTTTTTCAGCATAGCTAGGGGGAAAAAATCTGCTCCTCTCTTTGCAGCTAGCAACAGAGCCCTCCGCAAAACAGCTAAGAGCAAATCAGCTGAGAGTCTGGAGGCTGATCAAATCAACTTATGGTAATTAACCTATGCTGAAGCTGAAAGGGGCTGTTTTTTTCTATTTTTGCAGGCACCGGTCTTCTCATTTGTTTTCTTTTAACACTGATCAGCTGTAGGGCAGCCCTTTGAAGCCCCACGGCAAGAATTTAAATGGTTTGTTTCCCTCTAGCCATCAGCTGGGACTCAGGAGGCAGCAATTGATTGGGAGTGGGCGGGGTAAGCGATCTAACAGAGGCAGAGGGTGAGGGTGAGTGAAGGCGTTGGGGGGGCGAGAGAGGGCTTTGGCGACCCCTGTGAAATGGCCGTTCGACCCCCAAAGGGGTTGTGACCCCCAGGTTGAGAACCGCTGATCTATAATGTACACAAAGGTCCTTCCCACCTTCAGGAGATCAAACTGTACATCTGGTTCTCAGAACAGATACTATAACTATGCAGAGATCTTGATTTGAAAGGCAAGAATGTCTTTTCCTGGGCTCTCATGAGAAACTAAACTAATCCCGTGATTCTACAGCAGGAATCACATAACCAGGAAAAAGTACCGTTGTTTTAAGGTATGCTCAACAAGAGCTACATCTGTGCCTATATATACTCTGAAAGAAATGTTGCCATTAAATTCAGATCTCTGCATAGGTGTACAGTACAATATTGTACAAATTACACCAATCAATTATCCAACAGAAGATGACAGAATTTCAATTCTTCAGGTGGGGATAGAAGCAAGGGAGCTGTCCAAGGTCCCTCTTTCTCCAACAAAGAATCTATCTAAAGCACGAGTGTCAAACTCGATCTCATCACGTGACGTATCACAATGTTTTTTGCCTTTGCGGAGCTGGGGTGGGCGCAGCCTGCACGTGATGCATCCAGCCCATAGGCCACCAGTTTGATGCCCCTGATAAAGCAACAAAAATATTACTGTACTGCTGAAATGAATACAGAAAAGCAAGAACTTTGCATTTTCGATTATTGGTGAGGAGCAACTGGATAAATATAATCCTTGCACTCTATGTTGACTGTATTCTATTATCCTTGATAGCAATGTAACAGTCTCTGAATGCCATCTTCTGGGAAACTAGCCATTTCCTTCCGCAATTGGTTGGTCACTGTGAAAACGGACTGGTGGATTAGGTGGGCTGGAAGTCTGATCAGGCAAAGGCACTACATATGTTCTTAACTATGCATACAGATAGCATCAAATCAACAATCCTGATACTACTCTAATCGTAAATACTTGATTATTTTTAACAAAGTATTTTGCCCCTAAAATATGCTTCAATCTTTAAAGCTCTAAGTACCTTTATTCTGAATAGTTTTTATCCCAGAGCTATAATTGCACTCAACAATGAACTAAAGGGCCACCATCAGTGAGCTGTTGGACAGCATTACTTGGTCTGTTGTGTGGATGTTTGGGTGGTTTAGGGGGGGGAATTTGTGGTGGGTGGGAGTGTGTTTGGGGATTGTTATGTGTGTTAGATTTGGGTGTTAAGTGAATTTTGTTGTATGGGTATACTGTGTATATGCGTACAATGACAATAAAGTTATTATTATTAATCTTATCCTTCTACTCTTCCTATTATCTTTCTTTCCAGAATTTGTAGCTAGCAAGCAGAGTTCTCTACTAAAATAACTCCATCTTCAAATAATACTTCAAGCCTTAATATTGCCTTCATTTCTCTGCAGTTTTCTGGTCAAGATTTTCACAAGTGGTTTGCCCTTGCCTTCTTCCTATGGATGAGAAAGTGACTGGCTCAAGGTCTGATTTTATGCCCAAGGCAGAACTATAATTTGCCATCCCCTAGTTTTTACTCTGGTGCCTTAACACTGCATCAAACTAACTCTTATGGACACAGAAAACTGGAAAGGAAAATTTATGTGTCACAAGCAGATCAATAAAACTGCAGCTGATTATATTTTAACATACTGCCATTCCCTGCAAGGAAGAACCAGTTCTGTCAATTCCAGTTGAACTTTGATAAATCAAATACAACACAAGATTTATGAGACACAATGTTAAAAATCAATTTTAAATATTTTTTTAATGTCCCATGAACGTACATTGAAATTACATGATTCCTTAGAGAAATCAGATGTAAAATCTCTGTTCAGAACTGTCTATTTATTTCCCATAGAATAGTTCAGCTCACTGTCAGATTAAATGCATTTTCCTACTCACTGTCAAGAGGAGAGATGCTCAGAATGCAGACAGCATCTTTCTCAACTCCCCCTGAATCATTGGCTGTTGACTGACATAAATTAGCAGGGAGCACAAGGCAGTCCTTCATATCACTGTCAAGAGCAGCTGTAAAACATGTTGCCGGCCTTCAAAGCCCACCCACTAATTATCTGTTTTGTGGTCTTTGAAACACTGTTTGGGTATGTGGCCACTGCATCACTCAGCCTATCAGTGGTGTAGAAAAAAAAATTCTATGTGTGCACAGAATATCAACTTTTTAAAAAAACCAATTAAATGAACCACCAAGACAAAAACTAACAAATTAGAAATCAGATGATAAACAAAAAAGTAAAAAAAATACAGACTCAGAAAAAAATACAAAACCTTTGCACAGACAAGGATAACTTGGTAGAATGAAGATTCATTTAGCTGGAAAACAGTGTATTTGAATTAATCTAATTGTGGGTATTTTCATAGCAATTTGGGCTTGTGTGAACTTTTTAACCAAAGCAATTCCTCAAATTTTTAAGCACCACTGAACCACAGAAGCTGTTTAGTTTCCTAGTGATTTGCAATAGTGAACTTAGCTGTTTACAAAACCTGATTTAATTTGTCATGTTGCTTCGGTTTAGGAAAAACTGTACATTCATGAGACATTAAAAAAGGTAAGATTCCTGAACAAAAATTGGTGGATGTTTTTCCCAATTTCTATAAAAAATATTCAAAAGTTTTGCATTTTCTTTTTCTTTGTAGTTTTGTTTAATTAAAGAAATAAAATTATATTTTATATTGTAAAATTACCAATTATTGTAATATATACCAGTCTACTTATAAACATAGCAATAATAATTATCTAATATAACTTCAGCAGGTAAATTCATTCTTCCAACAATTTAATGTGTGTGTGTGTGTGTAAACAATTGCACAAGCCAACTGAGCTTTTTCTCATCCTAACCATAACTACTTCAAATAGAATAAGTGGAAATGGTCACCCTTGAGAATGAATAAAGAAATCCATTAAGGAAGGATACAGTTCTGCCTTCTATTTCAAGAACAGAAAAGAGTGCTGGAAAAAGCATGGTGAACAAGTAAGAGGCTGGGTATAATTTGTATTTCCCTCAAACTGTGGTTAGCCAGATGCTTTGAAGGAGCACTAAAGAAGCACCTTAGAAGACAAACATATTATTTGGTACCATTCCTCAACATTTTCTTAAAACCTTTCCCAACCAATTTGCACACATTTCTACAGATTTACAGAGACTGGAAAATCTGAAGAGATGAACAATTTAAAGAAGTAAATAGCTTTAAAATATGTCAATTCAGACAAAAAATTATATTCCTACTATCCTGGATATTTTTTCTCAATTTCTTTTTCTAAAACTCTTATTTCTAAATAAGTAAAATATTACTTAGAAAAATTGCACAAGACATGTTTAAAGGTTCAGAAGATTTGACTGAAATGCAATGCAAAACAAGTTTTCCCTCTTTTTATTCAAACTAATGATAAAACATAGCACAAGTACAACTAACTGAGGCAGCGATATGAGCTCTACAGTAGAACATAAAAATACCAGTCTTAGGTGGTGTTTTGCATCAGCTTTATTAGCAAAAGGCACACAATCTGAAGTGAAATATTTAAGGAAGTTGGTTTATACCTTTGTGACTGATTGGCAACAAACTGTGAAAATCTCTCCAGACTTAGCATGCGTCCCCCTCTCCAATATTTTTTTTGAATATTTTTTTCTGAACTCCAGTTTTCAGCTCTAGTCAATGTGCAAATTATACAAATTTGCCATATATTTGCTCTCTTTTAGTTCTGCACTTACCTTCTCTTCTTAATTCTAGAATCAAGGAAGTGTTTATAGGCATTGGTGGCAAGATTTCCTCTTTTTCTGATTTAATGATATGGACTGAAAACAGACCTTGATCTAGCATGTAATCCTATGACAAAAACACTTATCTGTTTTCTTACTTCATCTTCAAACACACCTCAAGGCTCCTTTGCAATGAATAGATAAGGCCCCATGCCAGTTCTCTTATTCTTTAGCGCTCTTTCCCCAGACTGTGTCCTTGAATGCTTATGGATTTTGTATAAATTGTGGACAAATGAGATTCAGCACTGCAATACTGTGTATTCCATTTTAAATTACTAGATTCCCTTCTGGATTAAAACCAACAACAACTACAATCGTCTAATTCAAAGTTAGTCATTGCAGCTGCTAGTCATACATTTCTAAGCTTCTTCTGATAATCAAGCTGTTTTCAAGAGTTTCCCCTTTGCTGCCTTCAGCCCTCTTTCTCCTGTGAAAACTATTTTCTATTAAAATTTAAACTAACACCTACTTTCAACTTCTTATCAGCAAAAAGAATACAAAACCACTTTGTTTGCACAGATACACTGACAGCCAGTTAATCTCACAGTTGATCCATATGTTTCAGGGTGACATGGAGAAGGACTCACCTCGGATATCCCCAAGGTTGTATACAAATTCTTTTTTAAAAACCAGTGAAAATCTGGGGCCTGATCTATGAGAATCTCATCCCCGCCTAACTGAACAGTTTAAGCCATTCATTCGGCAACAACATTTGCTATGATTGTGCACAAGAGAACTGCTTCTGAATGCCTTGTGGAATGACTGCAAATCACAAGGATACACTTATTTTCTTTTGCTGACCTCAGCATTGGACTAGCTATATATAATGCAATTCGATAAAATAGAAGAGGGATCAAAGGAATTCTTTCCATGGGTGCCTTGTCTTGTTTTCCCTTGATATACTGATATGTATTTTGGGCAGGACTGACAGTTTCTCCATAATTGACCAATCTGTTTCTAAACCTCATTTAAATCAAAAGTGTAAGTTGATCCCCTTCCTTTTCCCAAAGTTTTCTTCAGCCTTAGGATAAGCAGTGCCCATTGGCAATATAATCTAATATATAAATGAATATGAATTCTCACTGAAAATACATGGAAAGGCATGCCAGAGCTAGCCATTTCTTCTCCTAGTGTGCATATGGACTGGTTCCTTAGAATAGAGGCCTGTTAATAGTTCCATGGAAGAGACGGCTGGATTTTTTTCTCTGTAAGGTTGTCCTATCTTATTCAGAAGGCCATCAAAAATATTCCTGCCAAGTGCTATAGGTTATCTGATCAAAGGCTGTGGACAGGATTGTTATAATAAGAGCTGTGGGAGTGCAGTGGTTAGAATGCAGTACTGCAGGCTAACTCACTGCTCACTGCCAGGTGTTTGATCCTAACCGGCTCAAGACTGACTCAAGAAAGCCTCATTTGTGTGCTTTCAACAAACAGCAAGAACATGGGAGAAACTTAAGGTACTGCAGTAACTCTTGCAACTATACATTAATTGTATCTGATCATTTTAAATACCAACCTATATTTTAGATGGGATCCCTATTCCTGTGGGGTCCCTTTGCTCCAGTCTCCTCCCATAAAAGACTCCGTTTAAATCATGATTTTCACTTCCACATGGTGGCGCAGTGGTTAGAGTGCAGTACTGCAGGTTACTTCTGCTGACTGCTGATTGCCAGCAGTTTGGCAGCTCAAGGTTAACTCAGCCTTCTGAGGTCGGTAAAATGAGGACCCAGATTGTTGTTGGCAATATGCTGACTTTGTAAACTGCTTAGAGAGGGCTGTAAAGCACTATGAAGAGGTATATCAGTCTAAATGCTATTGCTATATATCAGTCTCAAATTTTGCTGCACTCATAATAAAAACTAGATAGCACTCATTCATTTGGACACAGGTTAAACCAAAATTGTACCTTGATTTTCATCCAGCTTTCCAATTGTCTCGATCTGCTCCACCAAGTCATTGGAATTCCACTGACTCATCCCCAGAAGGATGGCATTCTTCCCTTCGGCCACCTCCTCTGCAAAAGAGAAAAAAAACAACCATGTAATTTCAGTGATGGCCTAGAAAGCAGAGGCAGGATTACTTCATTGACAATCAACAGGAAGCAAAATCAGCCTAAGTGGAAAATACCCAGGTTTTCCAGAGAGCTTTGCAAGGACATATTCCCCATATAATAAGCCTGCCTGTAGAAATAAAGGCGGCCTAGAATTTGAATCATCTCTTTTATTTCCAGTAGTTATCAGTATATCAAATTCTAGGCAGAGCACAATGATAAAACTTAAAGGGTAGATATCCCAAATGAATAGTGAACATTGGGTGCCATTTTTGAATGACACAACACCATCCTTACTGATCTCCTGATACTAAAAGTATAACCCTAGCTGTTGCCAGCAATTGCTTCCCACTCACAATATGACCTCATATATTATTTATCATACCTCCTTTTTTTACCTAGACTTGGCTGTCCCCCACTTCAGTGGGAGAGGCTGGGCTAAGTACAGTTGCCATCTAGCTTAACTAATGACCTACTCAGGGGACTGGACTGCATAGCAGCCTTCAGCAACTAAGACTCATTAGCACTTGTTGTGTGCTTATAGAAGGCAGAGGTAAATTGTCTATCCCTAAAGGGTTTGGATTATTGATGCAATGACTCCAAACAGGGAAACAATTTAATAAAGCAAGTTCAAATGCTTATAAGGAGTTCAGTTGCTACAAAATGTAGAGAGAGTTCAATGGCTACTACCTGGGAAATAGGAATTCCCACATATGTACACTTTAAACAGGAAGGTATTGAATTTAGGCAAATGGATGGCATGGGCTACATGTCCCACTATCTTCAGGACAAACCCATGAATGTAGCCTACGTTGTAAGATAAGAAGTAGAGATCTGGATAATGATGAGAGAAGAGAAGAATAATCTCGATTGAGTTGTCTAGAGTAGACCATATATAATGGAACCTTTACATGTTAATCATTTGAGTTGAGCACAAAAAAAGTGAAACAAATTTATAGTCAACAAAACAGTTGTGAGATAGTCAGGTATATGTGCCTAGACAGTATCCTGTAATTATTTGCATTTGTGGAAATTTTTGGAAGCTTGTTCGGACAAGGCCATTTTTACAAGCTGTAGTATGATTATAGTACAATAATTTAGTGGTTGGACTAGAAAACCTCCAAGGCTCTTTCCAACTCTATTATTCTATGTTCTACTCTGCAAACAACTAAGGCATAGATGGAGGTAAGATCTGGATTTATTAGTTATTAATAGAGGCCCAACAAAAGCTGGAAAAAGCTTTGTTTTTACCGTCTTTGTCATCCAGGAGAACCAATCTGCATTCCCACATTGTTAACATAAACTTCCAATAGGACTGCAGCCTCATCCATGACAGGCTGCATAATTATACCTGAGTCAAATTACTCATCCATCAAAAGTTGTTTTTTTTTTTGTTTGGATTAAGCTGCAGTTTATTTTTTCCCATTAAACCTGTCACAGGTGATAAATAGTGGTTGACTACTTCTACTGCTCCCTGAAATCAGGTAGAAGCTTGAACATTTTTGCTGACAAAGATGCGAACTATCCAGAGCAAATCATCTGATCTGCAACTAAATATGGTACCCATTTCAAACGTGGAACCTAATTTTGTTCCAACTTAGGAATTCCAACTTCGTGAGACCTGACTACAAGGCTGCCCTCCTTTAAATCCTCAACAGGATTTGTAAAGCACGGTGTAGAGAGGAACCTGTAAGGCTCCCTTCTTTTCTTTTAGAATAACCAAGGGAAGAAAAATTCTGCAATGAAGGTATTTACATCGAGTTCCTAAACAAAGCCTTTCCGTTTATCAAGCACACTGCCATTCGTTGTGTATAAAATATATCAAACTGAAATCAAATCAAGGGGAGCCATCTGCTGTCGATTCATTCATTCACTGAGGAAACATATTCATAAAATTCCTGTGTTCCATGTTTCAATAATTTACAATTTACTGGGATTGATTCTCCCTTCCAGGCAGGGGTGGGCTTCAAAAAGTTTAGCAAGGGGTTCTCTGCCCGGTTGCTGGGTGGGCGTGGCCACGGTGGGCATGGCCTAGTCGGCCTCCTGCTCCATGGCGGGGGGGGGGCTTTTTACCCTCCCCAGGCTCTGGAAGCTTTCCTCGAGCCTCTGGGAGGGCAAAAAAGGCCTCCCCAGGCTCCGGAGGCCCTTTGGAGGCTGGAAACGGGCCCATTTCTGGCCTTCCCAAACTTCCGGTAGGCTCGGTTTTTTTGCCCTCCCCGAGCCTCCGCATGCGCCCTGCACTTACCTGCATCCAAAACAGGCCAAATGGGGACTCCTGGGAGGGGAGTAGTGGGCGGAGCCAGCCAGGAATGGGATTTGGGGGTTCTCCGAACTGCACAGAATCTTAGCTAGAGGTTCTCCTGAACCCCTGCGAACCTCCAGCAGCCCACCCCTGCTTCCAGGCATTTCATCACCATATGAACAGCCCTGAAGATCAGGTCAAGATACATCCTCTTGGAGTAATCAACTGGGTGCCCTTCAGATAGTTTCAATTCCTATAAACCTCAGTCTGTATGATCAGTAGACAGCAATTAAAGGGATTGTTGTCAAAATATATGTAGGATACCAATTTGCCCAATTCCCTTTAAACCAGAATCTCTCTTCTCACAAGGGTTAAGTAGATGGTTCTAAAAATCTCAGAAGTCTCCTGAAAATCTCATATCTGTCTCAGACTTTGGGAGTACCATAGGATCATTACAACCGATAACCACTGATGGACAAATTTATTGAAAGAGACTTACCATGAAAGCAATTGTCTGTCTTCAACTGTGCTCCAGTAAACTCCATAAACTGATTTACAAATTGCATAAAATTGTGCACTGTGTTTTTGCTGTCTTAAATTTCATACCTTATATTCTTGATATACTCAAAATCTATGCATATACTGACATCAGTATTAAAAAAAAATACAGTCATATGTAACTACTGTTTTGGCAAGATCAGGGCATTTTGTAAAGATAATTTAACTCTAGCTTCACTGTACCCATGAACCATAAGTGCTCAATTCTGCAAAGATCCTTTGCCACCAGATATCCTTTTGAAATTGGTACAAAATATGAAACCGCAATAGCTTTGATTTTTAAGTGTCAACATTAGGAAATTTATTTTTAAAAGTATATACTTTTTAAATAAAAGAAGCAATACGATCTGTATTAAGAATATTTGCAGACAATGTAGTGTATGCCAGTTGTTATCAAGATATGATGAAACCGCAAAACTAATTTAGAAGATGTGCATTTACTACATACATATCTATTACACTATTCCCTTTGGGGGAAAACAATATTATCCACATAAAAAGGAGTAAAAAACACTGAGACAAAGAAATTAGGGATGAGAGAAGAAAAAGAAAAGGAAACATGAGAAAACTAGTTCACATCAACATTATTCTACTGTACACTGCAACACATCTTTTTATCTTTGCAAATCATCCTACTACTCCCCATGCCCATGTACCACTTCATATACTGTTCTTAACATTTTTTTCAAAATCATGTCAATTTCATCAATTATTTTCTCTACCTATCCTCTCCTGTAAATCCATTCATTTTTCTTTCATATATTTGTTTTGTAATTTGATCGTCATACATTCTCTATCACAATTTACTTCTCTTTCATATTCAATCCACTTTCATTCTTGTCCTAGAGTTTCTTTTGTTTAATAAATAGAAAATCTTGCTTTTTACTATAGAATTTTCTTAAGTACTACATTCAATTTACTCATTTTATATATGCATTTTCTGCAGACAAATAGCAGTGATATGTTCTACAGGTTGTTTTTAAATCTGCCAGGCTGGAATCCCACCTAATAATGTAGGCACTAAGATAAACTGGATTTTTTTTAAAAAAAAAAAATCATGCATGTTTACTCAAAAATTGACATTTGTACTTTAAGAGAAGCTCCTGCTTGTTCCTGTGGCAGCTTCCTTTAAAGTTCACATTATAATTTTCAAGAAGTACATTTATCAGGAGGAAAAAGAAGGCTTCTTATTGTGTCTTCTCTATTGAAGATTTTAATCTAATGCTGTAGGTGTTCTCTGCTTGTACATTTTGTTTTTTTTTCTATTTTTTTTATTAACGATAAACAAACATACATATACAAACATACATACATAAAAACAAACTATACATAAACAAACTGTACACTAAAATCAAGTCATGCAATTTGAGCACTGTGAATGGAGCTACATCGGTAATTTGTATATCCATATATCTATATCTATCTATCTATATATATATCCTTCCTTATATAACGATATTGTGCTTGTGCATTTTGTTTCTGCTCTGTGTGTTGCAGATTTAATGCTCTAGATTCTCATTGATTTAATGCTCTAATAGATAGTACATATATATTAGAGCATTAAATCATTGAGAATCTAGACCAACCCAGGTTTTACTAATACTGTTTTTTTAATAAGAGTCTTTGAATATAACAATATTGACTTTGGTCCTGTCACTACGTACCTGTGGTTGCTATGGAGAATTTGCGTCTCTGTTAAAACATATGTCTGAGGACACATACCATTCATGCTTTAAATGACAGATCTAGCTGAGCAACCCCAAAAATAGCAGCTGCCCATTTTTTCAGCAGTGGTATCAAAGAAGAGAACAGTGATCAGAAAAGTCACAAAAAGATGTTTATTTAAAAAAAGAAAAATGGAAAAGCTTTAGCAGATCATTTTTCCACTCCCACTTCCAAAGAGTAAAGACAGTGTGCCAATATATTTCAGGTTGAAACTAGATCTATATTATTATCTGTCATGCAGGGGTGAAATGTAAAATTTGTTACTACTGGTTCTGTGGGCGTGGCTTGGGGGGGTAATGTGACTGGGTGGGTGTGGCCAACTTTTTTTTTTTTAACTTTTCAAAGCATTTTTTCTAATGCTTTGAAAAGCCTCTGCCGATCAGGCAACTCAGCTGGGATCGTCAGAGAGTCTTTTTAAAAAATGCTTTGAAAAGCCTCTCTGACATCAGGCAACTCAGCTGGGATGATCAGAAACTTTTCAAAGCATTTTTTTTACCACCTCTTCGGCCAAGAGGTTGCAGGAAAAATGCTTTGAAAAGTCTCTGATGATCCCAGCTGAGCCACACAATAATCAGAAACGTGTTTTTTTTTTACTTTTAAAAGCATTTTTTCGTCGGAAGAGGTTGTAGAAAAAATGCTTTTAAAAGTAAAAAACAAAAAAAAAGCCTCTGATGATCGTGCGGCTCAGCTGGGCATGGTGGGGGGGGTGCACGCAGGGATTTTTGCTACCGGTTCTCTGAACCACCTGCTGCCATCGCTACCGGATTGGGCGATCCGGTCCAAACCGGGAGCATTTCACCCCTGCTGTCATCAATATTTGCAGCATATCAATCAGAACAGAATTGGAAGGGACCTTATAGGTCTTCTACTCCAACCCCTTGCTCAAGCAAGAGACCTATACCATTTCAGACAGGTGGCTGTCCAGTTTTTCCTTAAAAACTTCCAGTGATGAAGCACCCACAACTTCTGAAGGCAAGCTGTTCCACTGGTTAATGGCCCTCACTGTTGGGAAGTTTCTCCTTAATTCCAGGTTGCTTCTCTCCTAGATTAGTTTTCATTAATTGCTTCTCATCACTCCCATCACCCATCCCCTCCCACTTATGACTGTATGTTTGTAACTTTGATGTTATATTTATTTATTTATTTATTTATTGGTTCAATTTATATGCTGTCCTTCTCCAGAGACTCAGGGCGGCTTACAATGTGTTAAGCAATAGCCTTCATACTTTTGTATATACCTGCTTAGTAGGGCTTTCGGGACACCCCCCCCAAAGCGGTGTTCTTTTTTATACAAAGTCAGCTTATTGCCCCCACAAATCGGGTCCTCATTTTACCTACCTCGAAAGGATGGAAGGCTGAGTCAACCTTAAACCTGGTGAGATTTTAACTTGCAATAATTGCAGGCAGCTGGTGTTACTTAACAGTGCTTTAGTCTGCTGCGCCACCAAGGCTCATATATGTTGATGGCAACAAGATTATTTTATGCACAAAAATGGAAGGATACTTTACTCCCTACAAATGGATGAATGGTTGCAAAAGCTGATGGAATTAGCAGAGATGGCTCAATTGACTGCATTGATAAAAGAAAAAAACACAAGTGCTTTTGTTTCTACTTGGAAACTGCTTCCGAATTTTGTGCTGGAGATGTAGAAAAAATGAAATTTCGATTTTGGGTTTTACTGATTAAATAGATTGGTTATTATAGAAATGGCTAGTTTATACTATTATGTAAAAGTAAAAAGTTGAGGTTTGATGTTCTTTCTTATTCTACTGCACCAAAGGGAGTCGGAAGTCAATGCCTTTTCTTTCTTTTTCTCTTCTTCTCTTCACTTTTCTCTTCCCTTTTCCCTCCCCTACTTTTCCTATTATTTGCTTTTGTATTTTCTTTTTATATTATAACCAATAAAAATAAAATAAATACAAGAAATCTAAAAAGAAAAAAGTTTGAAAACAAGCAAACAAATGTCACCCTAGTCCTTCATTTCTCTAGAATGGCCATACCCAATTCCTGCAACACTTCTTCATATGTTT
Organism: Pantherophis guttatus; assembly: GCF_059756535.1. Lineage (NCBI taxonomy): Eukaryota > Metazoa > Chordata > Lepidosauria > Squamata > Colubridae > Pantherophis > Pantherophis guttatus. The sequence goes on along the minus strand of NC_142063.1, from coordinate 324,357,374 downwards.
TTGTCTTTAATCATCCTAGTTTTTCTTCTCTGCACTATTTCCAAAGTCTCAACATCTTTTTTGTAATGTGGTGACCAAAACTGGATGCAGTATTCCAGGTGTGGTCTTACTAAAGATTTATAAAGCGGTACTAATACTTTACGTGATTTTGATTCTATGCCTCTGTTTGGATTGTATTAGCTTTTTTGGCTGCTGCCACATGCTGCTGGCTTATGATTTTAGTTTATTGTGAGCTTTTCATCTCTGCAATGGTCCACTAAAGCCCATAGATTCTCTAAGGCCAGCCTCAATTAAGGAGAGTTAAATTTAGAGGATCCAAAATTAATCAGAATGATTAAGTGGACCTAAGTTTAATTGGACCATGCCATTTGCATGCAGGAAGTCAGGAAATAAATAGGTCCTAAAGCAGATAAATGAAAAAAAACAATCCATAAAAGTTGTTTTGGCTGCAGATATCGATTGTCTTTGGGTACAGTTTGCTGTTATAAAGTTTGCTATTATAAAGGTTCCAAAATGAGTTCCAAGTCACAATATTTGAGCAAGCAATTAATTTGGCAATTTCTAAGATCTGGAGACAAATCTGAGGGGGAAAAAACTCATTTTTTCCCGTGCCATGCCTTCACTAAGATCATTCGTAGTCCAACCAAACCAAAATGCTACCTCCATTCACACACAGTTGATCATACAGTAATAAATTCCCTCACAAATCCCACTTAAATTAATGCAAGCAGCAGAAAAGTTAATTTAAAGAGATATACACAAAACCTTTGATAAATGATGTAACCCGACATTGTGCGTCATCCCAAAGCCTTCCAAAATACTAGGTTTTAAGCAGAAGGACCTTTTACATATATGGCAGAAAATTGAAGTAAAACAATTCGTTAAATGTCCAAAAAAGCCTTCTTCTAACAAAGCAGTGGCATACTTTTTGAGTAAGTTGAGAAGTTCCAGAGCAGGACTTTGATCTAAGAGCTTATGCCTGCTTTGAAAAGGGCATTTTTGTTTCTCTGTCAAGCAAAAACAAAATTGCAGAGAAGGATGGATTGTAATTTTCTCCTCACTTTATTTTTAGCTAACCTAAACTATGGTATGTGAGCCATCCACAGAGTCCACAGTCTAGTTTTGGCACAACATCAAATCTCAGTCCCTGAGCAAATAGATCAAGAAGGGAAAGCCATAACAAGCACAAGCAAAAATGTACCCAACCTCTTTCAATAAATGTGTATATTATATGACATAAAATCTGCATTATCTTGCTCTTAATTGGAGAAACATATCCAGCATATTTTAACTTTAGATAGAAATATTCAGCTATTCCATGCAGATAGACAATCCTCTCCAAAATGAAAAACCCCAATTACTCAATTTCAGATCACCAGTGGCTACAGCACCTTCCTTTCCTCTTCTTAAAAAAAACAAATTAGCCATAAATTACCCTCCGTGGAGAAATTCTCCAAGTACATTACAAATTCTTTTCTGCAAAGCCGATCTACAGGAATAGTTTTCAATAAAGCCCTAAAAGGAGAATACGACTGTAGACTTTTTCATTTTAAGAAAGCTAAACATAAATGTAAATCTTACACATAAACCATGCTTGTTAAACTCCCCGAAAACCTGACAGCTCAGAACCAATGAAGAAGGATTACAAACCTCGTGCATCGAAGAATTCATCATCAGAGCTGTCCACTGAGTCGATGCCTTCCATGAGCCACTGGCAGCCAAAGTGGTGCAATCCAACTGAAAAAGGGGAGAAATGCAATATTAGCAAACAGAGGATTACAAGATGGAATCCAATCAAACATTCTGCGTATTTAAAACCTTCCATCATTCAGTCAACAATTTTAAAATATATATTATTAAGCATATGCGAGTCTACTGAAATTAGAATTTATTAAATAAATTCAAATAGATACATACATACATACCGGTATACACATTTTAAAAAACTGCTGCTGTAATCTATAATTTAATGGCGTAAAAACATGCTTCTTTCTTCTATGCAATTTTGATGCAGACATAACCAATTAATCAATGACTAGATATAACAATTTCCTAAGTAACTAAATAATCATAAGGGCCTTGGCAGTAGTCATGGGATTTTGAGGATCTCTGTGAAGCATCAAACATAGATTTTTATGTTTGGGAACTTCTTCACTGCTATTGTGTCTCTGTAATCAGAAATCCAATGACACCGGAGATAAAGGACATTAAACATCAAGAGGGATTTGGAGGGGACAAGTTAAGAGAAACTCTGAATGATCCACCCTGGAACAGGGGGAAAATGGAACTGACCTATTTTATTACCCTGCTGTTGGGAGCTACAGAAAGGAAAAGCTGTTCATTTTCCCTTGCTGGCAGAAGCCTTAGGATTTGACCCTATCAGATTGCATTTAATTCAGATGATAGCACTTAAATTGAGGGCAAGTCCAATATGCTTTAACTTTAGCCTTGGAAAATCATCATATTGGCTGACATATCTCCCTTGTTTAGATAAGGGACTGCCCAGATCACTTGCAGATTTAGGATGCCATGCTACATTACGGATTTGCTTCTCAGACACATAGCATTCTGAAGAAACCTCAAACACTGACATATTGTTCATTTTATGTCCTGTTTTTCAATTAGTTTTGTCTGCCAAAATAACTCAAGTCATAAAAAATATATAGACTGAGCTGAACCTGCCCTGAGGCTGAAAGTCAAAAAAGACAAGACACATGGGAGATGAGAAACAGTAGGAAAAGGAGTCAGATTGACTGTTTGAAAATTAAGTGGTAAGGAAAATGAAGTGGTGAAAATGACTGTTCACCAAAATGAAGTAGTAAGCGGCAAGATGGTGTTTATACAGTACATAGTTCAGTCTGGGCTGGTTTTAACTTACTGAAGCTCTTGCTTAAATAGAAAGTTGTGACAGTTGTTCCTTTGGATAATAGATGGGGCCAGATTTGCTAGGGCAGATGGATAGAGGTGCAGTGAGGCTCTCCAGTTCCAGGGCAACTGGAAACAGCGAAGTATGAAACAGATTCTTTGCATCTGCCCTTTTCTTACCACTGTAAACATGTAGACAACAACACATATGTATACCTATCCTTTGTGCCCTGATCAGTGTACACTTGGATTCATTGCAGCACAACAATACAATTAACGTTGCTAGTTTCTGGAAAGATTTGTTTGACTTGTACGTATTTTAATCTTGTATTTTATATTTTATGTTGTATAGCGTGCTTTATTTCAATTGTGATGCTTCGGATGCAAATAAACAAAAGACCACTGTAAACAAGCCAAATGTCCTTTTCCCATTATATATTTTCTGGAAAACCTGGATGCAATCTCCCAAGAGTTCTTGACCCATTGATGGATGGATGAAAATGGAGTGTGTGCTACTCTTTCTCTTCCCCGTTCCAAGAAGTATACCTTTCTCAATGAAATTCAACAACAGAACATCAAAGACACTGACAGAATGGTACTGTAATACTTCAAGTAGACTGATGTGAGATGGCACTAAGGAAAGGACTTACGACATATTGTAAATCAGGGATGTCAAACTCGCGGCATCACGGCGTCACGACTTTTTCCCCCTTCGCTAAACCAAGTGTAAGCATGGCCAGTGAGTGACGTATCTGGCCTGCGGGCCATGAGTTTGACAGCCCTGTCCTGAAGTCTCTCAGCCCAAATGCTTGGGCAATGTTCTGCTGATACAAGAGGCCCAAAGCGCTGATACAAAGGGCCTTGGTAGTACAGTGGTCTAAAGCACCCTGTTATTAAGAACAGCTGCCTGCAATTACTGCAGGTTCAAATCTCGCCAAGGCTCAAGGTTGACTCAGCCTTCCATTCTTTCTAAGGTAGGTAAATTGAGGACCCAGTTGTGGGGGCAATAAGTTGACTTTGTATAAATATACAAAAGAATGAAGGCTATTGCTTAGCGCATTGTAAGCTGCCCTGAGTCTCCGGAGAAGGGCGGCATATAAATCAATTTTTTTTTTAAAAAAAGAGGAAGTTCATGGCCAAATGTATTCTTTCCTCTTCGCTTAGGTTAGGATTTTTCTTTTTCCATTTCAAAATTGCGTCAATTTGTTAAGAAATGCTATTTCCTCTTGATGTTGCCTCAAACAGCTAGCCAAGGTGACCTAACCTATGCCAACAGCCTGTGAATAAGTACAGGAAAAGAAAGGGACCTGCCATCTTTTCTCTATACTGATGTTTTGAGCTAAACTGGGCTCTTAGATCACTCTGAACTGGTGCCTAATTTATCTCTGTTTTAGTTTTCTCAACACTTCACTTTTTCCTTTGGTGTCATATCTTTTTAGTTCTCATTTTCATTAGTCTATAATTACAGTGCAGCAACATCTGTAACAAGTAACAATGACATTAAAATGGCAATATATGCATCATTATTGCATGAATTATTGGAATGACATCACGAAGTTGATATAAGTATTACGTGGTGTCATTTATGTCATGCCATTATGTATCATTTTGCCTTCTCCTTCATTGAGCCCTCAGATGCTTATACTATGGGAGCCTTTCAAACTGATGAGGACAAACTACATAATTAACAATCAAGTGTATAACAGGACAGGAGTCACACTCTGGGTGAAGATGACTTCTAAAGAGGTGTTTATATCCTGTTCAGGATATTATAGGTCACAGGCTGCTGTTGTAAGTTTATTTTAAATTTGTGTGACTCTTGTGGGCCTCTTCCTCTAATAATTAATTGTAGTTCTGTCCAAAGATCTTAACTCAATGATAAAACACATCTCTTCTTTCTAAAGATCTTAGTGATAGATGGCTTCTCAGCCAAGATAACCCTTAATAATAGATTCCAATCAGAGTGCAGAGTAGCTATTATTTTTTAAATTATATTAAGCTGATTATTCCAAAATTTTACTACACTCCCAATTGACTCATGAGTCAAACTGGGTTGACATGCTGGTAGGTTAATGCTAATCATTTGCTGTTTTCTTCTGCTTTTCATACCCAAACAATATGTTGGCATATACATGCAAATATCAATCATTCAGCCACATTTTGCTATCAACCAAATCCTCTCTATTTCACCTGCAGAATCCATTTAATATAAATACAGTAGGCTATGTTTTTATAAATTTAAGATATTCAATTAAAACTAATTAATGTTGCAGTTATGAAGCCAGTATCTTGATGGCTTTGAAGACACAGAACCTGGAAAATGCTAACAGCTTGGCTATGTTAAATAAAATCAACTTAATGCTAAGTGTTCTCAGACAAATAGTCTTTCAAATTAAACTACAAAAAGTGACAAAAACTTGCTAATTGAGCCTAGGTATTATTAAGATAAATGTTTAGGGCTTGAAGGACATTCTTTTACATGTCATCTTTACCTTAAAGGAAGCAATTTTGCAGGCTTTTATTTTCAAGCTGCAAACAGACTGTAATATCACTCAGGCAACAGTAGTGAAGAATCAATTTACTTAACACACTATTTTTTTACAAAAAATACAGTATGGACATAGCTGAAACTTACTGGGATTTAACATTTTCCTCCCTGCTTAAATCCTGAGGAAAATCTGCATCTAAAAATGTTTTTTGTTTAGATTCCACTAGCCCTGATGTGACCCACCCCCAAAGCAAACACCATCTATAGAATAATTATTTCTTCAGGACGTGAGCAGGGAAGAAAAAAAATAAAATCCTCCTCTATGCTTACTCAAGTCTCAATAATCATCCACAGCTGGGATTAATTGCAGTTAGGCTTCACATCTGGTTGTGAAAATGGGCTGATCAGATCCTGTTAACCTGGAATCTCCTATTTTGCTATTCTTATCCAAGCTTTCTAAACCCAGTGGTTCCATGTAATAAAATTCTCTTTTTTAAAAAAATCACAGTACTTGAGGACATACAGTTGAATAAATAACTATATGTTGCTATGCTACATAGCATACTCAGCTGTACATCTCCACCCCAGACCACCCCAACGATGCCCTTGATGTGATGTCTCGCTGCCTGGAGGCCGTGCGGGTCTGGATGGGGAGGAACAGGCTCAGACTCAACCCTTCCAAGACCGAGTGGCTGTGGCTACCGGCGTCCCGATATAGTCAGCAGGTGCCATCGCTGACTATTGGGGGTGAATCTTTGCCCCCCAAGGAGAGGGCTCGCAATCTGGGTGTCCTCCTGGACGCACGGCTGTCTTTAGAAGAGCATATGACGGCCGTGGCCAGGGGGGCCTTTTATCAGGTTCGCCTGATCCGCCAGTTGCAGCCCTTTCTGGACCAGGACGCCTTGCGCACGGTCACTCATGCCCTTGTCACCTCCCGGGTGGACTATTGTAATGCTCTCTACATGGGGCTCCCCTTGAAGAGCACTCGGAGGCTCCAGCTGGTCCAGAATGCAGCCGTGCGGGTGGTTATGGGCGCACCTCGTTGTGCCCGCGTGACACCCCTCCTGCGCGAGCTGCACTGGCTCCCAGTGGTCTTCCGGGTGCGATTCAAGGTGTTGGTTACCACCTTTAAAGCGCTCCATGGCACAGGACCCGGATACCTTCGAGACCATCTTCTGCCACCAATAGCCTCCCACCAACCAGTCCGTTCCCACAGAGAGGGTCTCCTCAGGGTGCCATCAGCCAAGTTATGTCGGCTGGCGACACCCAGGGGGAGGGCCTTCTCTGTGGGAGCCCCAACCCTGTGGAATGAACTGCCCCCGGAAATACGTAAGATCTCCGACCTCCGGGTGTTCCGCTGCGCACTGAAGACCCTGTTGTTCCGCCAGGCAGGGCTGTCAATATAATAATTTTAAATTGGGGTATTTTAATTTTTGGGGTTTTAAATCGGCCAAATCTATTTAATTATTTTAATTTTTAATTATTGTTGTGTCTTGTGTTTTTAAATTGGCTGTACACCGCCCTGAGTCCTTCGGGAGAAGGGCGGTATAGAAATAAAATTATTATTATTATTATTATTATTATTATTATTGGTTTTCCGATAGCTTTACTGAACTTCATTTTACTTTCTCCCTTTTTCAAATGTTAGGTTATAAGCTTTTCATGGGACATGGTAAAGCTCCATGAATACAGAAGATGCTATATAAATAATTATTCAAAAGACCTGGTTCACACAAGAACATATTCGTGACAGAAGCACTCATTATGATAGCAAAGTTTGGTATATCCAAAAATAGATCCAATTCTTCTCTGCAGAAGATCAAAACAAGCAATCTTTGCCCTTGATGCTGAAATGAGAAAGAACTTGGAGGGGGGGGATCATTTGCCTTTTTCAGTTTCCTTTTATATAATATGTGCATCTGATGAGGTTTCTCAATGTTATTTCATATTTCATTTGGATTTTCCCTAAGTCTTTTATCTCCTCCTGGGAAGTCATGATGGCTTCACAGGGCAAATGTCTCTTGGTTCATTTTCATGAATGGTATCTACTGTTTATAGGCAAAGAATGGGCCCATCATTATTTTCTCATGATAACAGCTTGCTTTTGCAAAATATTGCAGCCATTTGGCCAAACACTACGTTATCAAAATTCACCCATGACAAGGATGAACAACATGCAAACTTGGACTTCTTCAGACTCGCTGATTTGTAGACAATTTGGCTTCCTAAATAGGGAAGGAACTGGTAGCAGCAGGATGCCCCCACTATACAAAGTTTTCTGTCTCAGGAAAACTGCCAAAGAAGGGAGAAATGTGCAAATCAAGTTGGCATAAGGCTCGTATATGTCCATCTGTCTTAAAGAGAGGCTGCCTGTTGTAGAGACAAAATGCTAACGTTTCTAATTATCTTTCTTAATGAGAGTGACATTGTCATCAATGTGAAGGGTAGGGCTAACTGCGAATGTTATAACACCAAATAAAGACTCTCAGAAATCCTGACGCCTTAGAGATGAATTCCTGCAGGGAACTGACCCTTTTTGTTAGTATTCTGGAGAGTGGGAAGCATTCTCCTGAGAAGCATATATGTGTTTCTCTCCCATCTGTTTCCAAAGATACATAAACATTTTATTATTGTGCATAAATTTTCAATACTAACATTAAATCAAACAAAATGTATTTGGGTAGTTTGCTTTTTTTACTGTGATTTTTAGAATTGAAGTTGCTTTGTTTCATGTTAATCTAAAAGCATAAATATTGCAAACAAAAGAAAATAATACAATATGATATACATAAAGAGACCAAGAGGTCCTTGGTCTTCTCTGAGTTTCCTTGTAGATGTTTCATTACCCTAACTAGGTAATAGCATCAGTTATCAGGACTAGCACTGATATTGTTACCTAGTTAGAGTAATGAACCGTCTGCAAGAAAACAAGCAAGCTCAGAGAGCACCAAGCACCCTTCATGTCAACCCTAAGCTACAAATATTCTCCTTTATTGGTACATAAAGAAACTTTATATAAAGAGACTGATGGTGTCAATCATTCAAAAGTGGAGAAACAGGAAAGGATGTCATGTGACTAAGAAACCCCACACTTGAAGACCTTTGTCTAATCCAGGGATCTGCAACTTTAAACACTCAAAAGAGTCATTTGGACCATTTTCCACAGAAAAGAAAACACCAGGAGCCACAAAACCCTTCCCGTGCCTGACTATTTCTTGAGCAGCCACAAAATTAGCATATATAGTTGAATTAAACGTTCTGTTTTCTTCTGAAACTTTTCTTTTCTTGGATTTATCCATGGTTGGCATACTGGGGATTGAAAAACTCAATAAATCGTATGCCGGCAGGTTTCACACATTGACGGTTGTGACGCATATTTTGAGTGACAGGGAGCTGCAGCAGATGGGTGAAAGAGCCACATGCGGCTCCAGAGCCGCAGGTTGCTGATCCCTGATCTAATCTGACAGCCATTTTCAAACCACTTTTATTGAGATCCTAGCACTTTCACTGAGAAAAGAGGAAACAGCAATTAAGAAGCACATCTTATTTGCTAAACACACACCTAGTAGACATCCCCCAATGCAAGACTTAACAAAAAAATTATTTAATCTCTTCCATGTGCTAAAATAGCATACCGGCCATCTTTGTGGATAGACTGGCAGCCATTCCAAGCATCAAATGCCTCTCCCCTTTTTTTAAAAAAAGAAAAGTGGAGGGGGAGCAAAACACCTTATTAATTTATAAAAATTAAATCAGCTACAAATGGGTTATTGAAAGGAAAGCCAGACTTTGATTTTAATTAAGCCAAACTGGAGGAACACCTGGGAAGAACTGGCAGCCGGAAGGAAAAGCAAGATAAAAGCAGCCAAAGGGAATAATGAGAAGATGGGAAGGCAGAATGGATTGCACACAAAGAAGGGAGGAAAGCCTCTGGCTTTGAATTTTAATGCCAGTCCCTCAATTCCACTTCCCCCAAATGCCAAGTGACTATGTCCTTGAGGTAAGGAGAAGCCAGTTCCATGTAGTGGTTAAGGTGCTTGGCTAGAAATCAGGAGGCAGTGAATTCCAGCCTTCCTCTCTTACGAATCAAAACCACTGGGTGATTTTGGGCTAGTCACACTCTCTCAGCCCTATCCATTCAGAGGATTGCTGTTGTGGGGAAAATAGATTTCATAGATTTGATATTGTAGGTCTGACATCAAGAGACTCTCTGAGAAAAGTAGAAATTGATTTTGCAAGAGGAGATCTCTTGAATTTATAGCATCGTTCTCAAGGCCACTAACAATCTCCATCCTCCTTTAGAGCCGTTTTTCTTAAAGTGTGGTCCTAAGACCCCTGAGGGACCTCCAAGAGCCTCTTGGGAGTCCATGAAATCAAAATTATTTGACAGCCTATGTGGAAAACTAATACATTAGTGCATTAAACATTAGTAAATATAATGAAAATATATACGAAGTGAGAAGGAGGCGTGACAGAGAAAAACGTTTAAGAAACACAGCTTTAGAGCAAATTAGGAGATCTAAACTAGTGGGGGAAAATACCACACTGAAAGAAGGAATGCATATTAATGGCAGGACTGTAAAATATAATGAAGCCTGGCATCTCCACCCTATTTTTAGCCTCAAGTTGTTGTACAAAAGAATCCTTAACACTGCTTCAGGATGGAGTAGTCCTATCCCTGCCATGAGTGAAGAAAAAAATAAAACAGGAAAAAAGGAATGAAACAGTACTAAACTCCTTATCTTCCCACCGTTCATAGAGTCAAAATAACACAAACTGAGCCCCCGCCTCACAGAGGAAGCTAAAGCTAAAAAATTCAACTTCCTCTCCCAAGCTCTTATCTCCAGACCTATTAGATATGGCAGTGTTTCTCAACCTTGGCTACTTGAAGGTATATGGAGTTCAACTCCCAGAATTCCCCAGCCAGCATAGCATAGCATAGCATAGCATAGCATAGCATAGCATAGCTGGCTGAGAAATTCTGGGAGTTGAAGCCCACATATCTTCAAGTAGCCAAGGTTGAGAACAACAGTGATATGGCATTTCTCCCTGCTCTACTCTCTTGGTATCGTTGGCTTTTAAAAAATTTTTAAAATTGCGATAAATTAACTCTTCTGCAGTAAAAACAACCAGTTGTATTTTGGTGGCTGCGAATTTATTGAATGTTATATAGCTGACGTGACACTACCATGTTTCCCTGAAAATAAGACCCTGTCTTATGTTTGTTTGAACCCCAAAATAAGCGCTTGGCCTTATTTTCGGGAAGGTCTTATTATTTTGGGGCACGTGGAGCAAGAGAGGGCTCCTCTGGCTGTTTTACCTGATTTCCAGCTCTGTCTCCCTAACCCTAACTAGAGGAAATGGCCGGGACCGGCTACGCATGCGTTTAAATATTTTCAGGGAGGGCTTATTTTCCGGGGGGGGGCTTATTTTAGCACATGTGCTCAAAAGCCCAATTGGGCTTATTATCAGGGGATGTCTTATTTTCGGGGAAACAGGGTAAATAGGAGACAACTAGATTTTTTTTCTATACAGCACTGCAGAATTGGTCACGTTTTCTTATGTAGAAACAGAAAACTCCAAATGGGGCTTCACTCCCCCTGTCCCCATCACTCCATTTCTCTCCCCAAAACACATTCTTGTTCTGAAAAGGAAGAGGACACTGTTCTCAAACTTGATTCAGCATGCTCTGCAATGGTGAGGCATATCATTTAGGTTAGGTTTAGGTTTAGGTTTATTTGATTTGTATACTGCCCTACTCCCGAAGGACTCAGGGTGGTGAACAGCCAACAATAAAATACATAAATACAAAAAATTTAAAAACCAGATAAAATCAAATTAAATCATTTTGGCCCAGACAGATTAAAACAGATTTAACCAGCCTCACTGTAAAATAGGTGGTAAAAATAAATTAAGAGAACAGAACAGTGGTGGGTTTCACATTTTGTTGCCACCAGTTTGCCCTGCGCGCACCCCTTCCGTGCACGCACTCAGCCTTCCGCACATGTGCTTTGCTCGTGCACACACCTTCCGCGCATGCACCCACCCTCAAAACTGTGACTAAATAGGATGGCATAGAGCCGAGGCAAGCCCACCCGCTATCTCCGCTACCGGTTCACCCGAACTGGTATGAACGAGCTGAATACCACATCTGGAACCCCATTTTAATTGATTGCAGAGGATGTAGTCTGAAATTATAGCAGGCAGGGTATCTTTACTGAAAGAATGCCAAGCTTAGGTGTCATTTATCACTGGAAATTTTGGATTCCAAAAATGTCCTGGCCTATGCAAACCTTCATGAAGATGGCCATTCACCTAAGCACCAGATCCACAAGACTGATTGGAAGAAAAAGTACAGGTGGTCCTTAACTTACAACCATAACTGAGCCCAAAATTTCTGTGGTTAAGTGAGACATTTGTTAAGTGAGTTTTGCCCCATTTTACCACCTTTCTTGTCACACTTGTTAAGTGAATCTCTGCACTAGATAAATTGGTAAACTGGTTGTTAAGTGAATCTGGCTTCCCCTTTGACTTTGCTTGTGAGAAGGTCGCAAAAGGTGATCGCATGACTTTGGGACACAGCAGTGGTCATAAATATGAACCAGTTGCCAAGCTTCTGGATTTTGATCACATGATCATGCGGATGCTACCAAAGTCGTAAGTGTGAAAAACTGTTGTAAATCATACTTTTCAATCCTGTTGTAACTTTGAATGAACTGTACTAAATGAACTGTTGTAAGTTGAGGAGTACCTGTTTCTGTTTCCTAGATTGCAGCTGCAACATCAAGCATGCTCTGATCAAGGTGCATGAGTAAAATATTCCTTCAATAATATGCCCATTCCATCTCTGCCAAGTCAAGCACAATCCCTCCCTCCCTCTCACTAATTCACTCACTTTTTCTCTTTAGTGATAGTCATCCTACTCAGCCCAATTACTGAAAATCAATTATTGCCCTCAGATCCCACAGGGAGATGTCTGTCAAAGAGTTCTCACTTCACAGGCACATTACAGTATCATGCTGCCACAGTAGAAGGCAAAAGAGTTGTTCTCATCCCATTCAGAGAGAAAAACACTTCTTAAAAACATGAAAAGAATGGGAAAGGACCTTTTTTCAGATACCTGGGTTTAACAGCAGGCATTGGACTGGGGACTAATATAGTCCCCAGAATTTGTCTACAGAATATAGTCTACAGAATTTGTATTTATTAATCAGGAATAGCTAATTCACCCATGGGTTGCAAGTAGCCCTCTGTGAACTTTCTGTTCCTTGGCAAACTCACTTATTTTCAACAATGCTATTTTCACATGTTCCTACTTTTAAGGATACTAAATGACAGTGCTTATGTGATATGCTTAATTAATCATCTTTTGAGGGTTGCACAATGCACTAAAATATACTTTAATTAAATGGGCTCAATTTGCATTACATGCTACAACATAAAAACATGACCAAATTTAACATTAAAGGAGCTTGGCATTTTTGTATTAATGTGTGTGAATACATTTTATGTACTTCCCCCAACTAAATAGGGCTCTCTTTATCATTAGCAAGGAATGTTGCATATTGCACGGATAAAATAAGACATCCCCTGATAATAAGCCCAATCGGGCTTTTGAGCGCATGGCAATAAGGCCAAGCACTTATTTCAGGGTTCAAAAAAATATAAGACAGGGTCTTATTTTCGGGAAAACACAGCAGTTTCCTAATATGCTCTTTTTCTTATCAAGAAATCTTGATTGATCAAAAACACAGTAGATTGTGGCACTCATATCTACAAGCCTATCTGGTAAGTTATATTTTCTTTTCTCTTTTCTTAATATTTCTATTACTTGTTCCTTTCCCATGCTTATTATTCCATTTTCAACATATTATTAACTTGAAAATAAATAGTGTAATCAGGTATGTATGGATATATGTATAACATATTCAGCTACTGCTTAATTGATAAAATAAATCCTGTTGTCTGAAAAAAGCCCCATGAGTTAAATAATTATCTCCACTGTTCTCAGGACTGAAATATTTGTCATTCCCCTCACAGACACCACATCCCAGCTAACATTCTCTGTGGTCTGAGAAAGAAAAACAACAAATTTGTAGCTACCAACCTTTGTAGAAGCAAAGGTTGGATTTTGAAGAAGCAGAATGTCAAGTGTAGTGATGCTTCTGAACTTTAATGTTAGAGAAGACTCCTGAAAATATCACAAATGGTCCTTAAGCAAATCAACCCAGAGCTCTCACTCAAATGATCTCAATAATTTGCACAAATGATCAGCTCATTTTATCATAATTTGGACATACTTTTCTCTCTCGGAAAATCTGTAATGCTGGGAAAGATGGAAGGAAACAGAAGAAAAAGACACCAGCAGTATTGTAAACTGAATGGATTAAATTAAAGTGGTGACAGAAACACCAATGAAAAAGGACCAGATTGGAAACAAATCCATCTATGTAGTCACTAAGAGTTGAGACCAACTTGATGGCACATAATTAATTAATCACCACCAAAAAATTGTTCAAGAACTGTAGACTGATTGTGTTTTGTTTCACTTTCATTGAAATTAGATAGCTTTGTTGAATTTTTTTGATAGTCTACATTCAGTTCTGAAGATACTACTGGTGTGGAATAGAACAGTCATGGGTCATTTGTCCAAATTTTACTAAAGATCAGAAAAAGTTTCTGTAGTTGAATCCTAGGCTTTTAAGGCTAAATAATGCTGTTCCATGGTCCCCATGACCTCCAGCAAGTCTTCCCCAAATTTAGAGGTAGTCTGTGCTAAGTCATGGTTTGTTTAACCATGGTTTACTTTGAGAAGCTAGCCAAAGATGAAAACATGGGTACCATGTCAGTGAATCACAGAACAGAGGACACTATTCTGGAAACTGTCTAGAGCAAGGATACTCAAGGCCTGGGGCCCAGATCCAGCCAGCAGGGTACTTAGATCTGGCCAGCGGTGCCACCCTGGAAACAGCTAAGGATTGCCCCCGCGGTGCCTCTGCCAGTGAAAACAGAGCTCGTGAGGGCTGTGGGTGGCCTTCACGAGCTCCGTTTTTGCTGGCAGAGGGTTGCAGGAGCCTGTCACAGCTGAAAATGGAGCTTGGGTGCCCGTTTTCTCTGGCAGAGCGCTTGGGCCACCACAGACGCCCCTGACATGAGTGATGATGAGCTGGCCACGGGCCCCCCTGGCCACGCCCCACAAACCCCTGAGGTCAAACACAACCCTGATGTGGCCCTCAATGAAATCAAGTTTGACACCCCTGGTCTAGAGTGTTGACTGTTAGCAACAAATTTCTTCAAAGAGCACTGTGAAATTTAAGCAATATGGCCAGAGAACTGGGCCTACTTCTGACTTTCAAACAAGACCACCAGTTTTTTCCTCCACAGAAGGTACTTTAAAGGCACCTTTTAACTCCACTTTAGTTCCAGTGAAATATAGTTTCCTAGCCTACCAGTTGCTAGGCTACCACAACATTCTCCTTTGCCTGCAACTAACCACAAGCCAGAGCTAAAGAGAATGAACACTGAGGACAGTTACTGGTCTGCAAGAGCATCACTCAAAGCTTTGGCAACCTGAACTGTGTGATGGAAAATGTATCTGCAAAAAAACTGGAACAATATTCATATTCATGTTCATATTCTCTCTCTCTCCCTCCTTCTCTCCCTCTCTCTCACACAAAACATCGCAAAACATCTCATGTAAGTCATTCCAGCTGCACAGCCCAGCTGTACACACACATACACTATCTCTTACTCATTCACACACACTTACAAAGAGACAGAACCCATTAGAAGCTTTCTTGAGGATCACATCACTGTTTGGTGAAATGAAACCTTTTATCAGGCACTCAAGAGTTGTTTTCTCCTTCAACAAGCATTCATTTCATGGAAATCTTAGATGCACTTGCTTTTCCCTTCCAGAACGAGAGAAGAATAAAAACAAGGCATTTTTCTAATATTGCATCTTTTCCCCTGGTTAGCATCAAAAGACCACCTTCCTATTAGGTTTCACTCAAATTCAAAGTTCAGTTTTTAATACACTAAGGTTTTTATAGCAGCCATGGGGATCAGATATGTGCGGGGAGGCAGGGGGTGGAAGAGAAAAAGTTTTTCATATTAAATTATATCTATAACCTGCTCTTTTCTAGCTAGACAATACCCAAAACTACTGTACATGAAGCCTGGCAGGAATGCCTCTTGATGAGCTGCCTCCTGGTGCCTTGGATATGCTATACAAGAAAGATTACATAGGACTGACCATTTCAGCTGTTGCAAGGGATGCTTTATTTCTTGAATAACATTTTTGAATAATTATGAAAGAATACAGTATTGATAGAATAAATGTAATACAGTGTTACTCAGAGATGAGCATTGAGGATACCAAGATGTGTTCTATGTCTTCATAAGGGCTACAGTATAATAATTTATGAAAGGTATAGAGCCATTTCTCTTTGTTGAAAAACCTGTGCTTGTTTTCCAGATGTATTGTAAGATGTTGGCACTACTTAGTAACCCAAGGTCAGCAAAAGATGTAATCTTCCTTTCAGAAATTTGTTCATGAGTCATATGATTTCAGACTTTGGAATGCAATTTTTAATTGCACAACTCTCTCTGCTTTGTTTGTACATGTTTAGTATTCACCCTGGCTAGATATTTTTGTGGTTTGGAATATTGTTGAAATCTTAAAAAAGGAAATTTAGTAACCAAATTAATTGCACACACAGCCATTGAGGTTGGAAAAGATGAAAAAATAGAGATGACTAACTGATTTTGCCACAATCTCTCAACCTAGGGAAGGGTGTGCATATAGAAGCTGTTAGATGAACTCCTATGTACAGAGCTAATATTAAAATGGGAAAAACATGCATTCAAATCTTATAGTATATATTCTTACATCTCTCCATTTAGAGCCTCTCATATCCATCCATCCATTTTCTCTGTCTCTGTGTTATATACATTCATCCAGTGGTGAAATCCTCCAAGGTCTGCTACCAGTTAGCTGCATGCATGCATGCACAGTGTATGCTAAATGTGCAGTTCGCACACATGAGCACCACAGGTACTACCACGCAGGACCGTGCAAGATCCTGGTTTTGTCACCTGTCTCTAGATTTAATCAGACTCCCGATCTGGGAAGATCAAAGCAATTAAAAATGTTTTTCTAGCACAATAGGATTATCATATGTGCTCAGTATTGCTCAATATTGCCAGAGAAAGTTGGATGTTAGACTCTGAATGTCCTCATCTAGCCAAATATCTAAAAGGAGCTAAATGTTCAGGATTTTTTATTTATTTATTGTTTATTTTATTTATTTCCAAAGATCCTTTACCACATTCCCCCACCTTCTGTGTCAATGCATATCCTACGCTCTTATAAAAAGATAAGAAGAAACTTGCTGCATTGCCATGGTGGCGCAGTGGTTAAAATGCAGTACTGCAGGCTACTACTGAAGTTTGGCAATTCGAGTCTCACCAGCCAGGGGTGGGTTCTAAATTTTTTTACTACCGGTTCTGTGGGCGTGGCTTATTTTGTGGGTGTGGCTTGGTGGGGGTAATGTGACTGGGTGGGCGTGGCCAACCTTTTTTAAAAAAAACTTTTAAAAGCATTTTTTCTACAACCTTAAGACTTTGCAGAAAAAAATGCTTTTAGAAGCCTTTGATGATCAGGCAACTCAGCTGGGATCACCAGAGGCTTTTAAAGGAATTTTTTTTTCTTACAACCTCTTCGGCCGAAGATGTTGCAGAAAAAAATGCTTTTAGAAGCCTCTGACAATCCCAGCTCAGACGAGCGATCCTCAGAGGCTTTTTTTTTTTTACTTTTAAAAGCATTTTTTCGGCCGAAGAGATTATAGAAAAAATGCTTTTAAAAGTTAAAAAAAAAAAGCCTCTGATGAGGTGGGCGGGGTAAGCGAGCAGCAACCGGGCCGGGACCGGTTTGGGGGTATGGCCAGCCAATGTTATTATCGGTTCTCCGAACTACTACAAATTTTTACTACCAGTTCTTGCGAACCGGTGCGAACCAGGAGCAACCCACCACTGTCACCAGCTCAAGGTTGACTTAGCCTTCCCTCCTTCCGAGGTCAGTAAAATGAGGGCCCAGATTGTTGGGGGCAATATGCTGACTCTGTAAACTGCTTAGAGAGGGCTGAAAAGCACTGTGAAGCAGAGTCTAAGTGCTATTGCTAAGTGCTATTAGCCCATAGACCTATATAGTCCACAATACTATGTCACATGACCAACAATTTTCTTTAGTCGGTTCCAAACAACAGATGGTTAAGATATGCTGGTTGTGATCCAGAAGGTAAAAACAGTAATAAATAATACTAGCAATTTATTCATTTATTTAAATGATTTATAGAGCTGCTCCTCTCATAACAGTGATACATGAGATAGGCAAAGACTAAAACCACCACGGCCACCATTTATATCCTGACCCTCCATGAACTTAAGGAATTTCTTATAATAACTTGCCATTGCACAAGAGTTGACCATGAATTTAACTCTGCCTTGCATGAACAGGAATTTCTTGTGGTCAATCAACAGTCTGGTAGAAACAAATGTTGTTCAGAGTCATGAGCTCACTACATCAAGTCCTGTATCTCCCTATATTAAGATTTAATGGTGGTCTTGAGTTCTAATTTCATGAGAGAAGAAAAGAAACACCTCTCTCTCTTCCCCCACACCACCCATCTATACTGTGGATAATGTTATATTCTTCCCTCTTATTTTCCTGGCTCTCCAATTCTTTTCCAATGTCCCCACTTCTGATACTATTTCCACTTTTTCTTTGAATCCTTTGTATCCCTCTTCTGTATCTGTATTTGGTTGCTCTTGGACTCACCAGCAAATCTCAGCAGAGTTTTCCAAGATGCTTGGCTCATACTTGCCTTAAGTTTCTTCAGCACAACACACCATAAATAGACAATAGCTTTTAAGCTGAATTTAAAAAGTTACTAAATATGGATATGCAATTTAATTTATACCCCCTGTAACTTAATTTTTGCCCTCCTTCATCCAGGCCTCCAACAGTTTAACTGATTTGTTGCCATGTCTTTATGAATTTAAAGTTTGATGATTCTTGGTTTTTAGCCCTGATTCCCACTTCCTTTCTCCCCTACTTCCTGTCCATCTTCCCATCGCTCTTTACATGGCCAGCCTCAATCTAGGAATCCAGCCCAGGATACTATGTTTGCTCTGCTTCTGACTTCCTTGTTCAGATCCAGCCCTTTTCTCTGTTCCACCAGCATCCTGGGAAAAACAACAACAAAAAATACATGAAGAAAAGAAGGAGTAATTGAGCAACGTGGTTTCTTATTTTTTTTTAAGTGCTAAGTCTTTTCATGATCTAATGAATCTCTTTGTGGTCAGTACAAAAGAGCAGTAATTCAACCAAATTCATCCACATTTCCTTTCTTGATAACCAGATGCAAGTGTATGATGAGAAGAGAACGAGGACAAGAGCTTTTTTAAAAAATAAGCTACTCTGAAATAGAAAGAACAAAAAAATGCACCCTTTTTTTGTGCATCCATCAGCTCAGTGCTCCTCTGTTCTCCACACTGATGGAAATAAAGTTTAAATACATTTTACACCATTTGCCAACATACCAACAATGGATGGCACTATCTATATAAACCTAATTAATTAGATTGCTTTGCTAATTAATTGGGTAGCTGCCTCCACACAAAACTATTCAAAAAGTCATTTTTGGGATATTTGCCAAGGCATGCATATACTACAACTATGTCTGCCTTGAGAAAGCTCTAAACATAATTTTAAAGAATTAGCAAGCACTATATATTCCTGGTACTAAAAAGGTGGATTTATGACACAAAGTCCACATTCCATGTTTTCATTATAAGGTTAAATGGTAGCTCAACTGGTCCTATTCCACACCATGATTTGGACTTGCTAAGAGCAGAAGATATGCACCTAAGATTTCACAATCATCCAAACTTCTGCGACTCAAGTCCGTTCTTAACATTTCATAAATCAATTCTTCATCCATTTATTCTCGGGTTTGGAGATAGAAATATATGTACTATTGATCGCAGAAACTGGTCCACTACATAGTCTTATGCCTGATGTTTTTTGCTTTCCTCTGGGATAGCCTTTATAGTTTAAGAATTAAAATATCTTTGTTGCACTTTAATTCACAACTCAGTTTCTGATAAAATTCTGGTTCTTCTCTATTGGTCCCCTAGGAACTTACCATGACATTCCACTCTTTAGTTTAAGTGCTTTGAAGTTATTTATAATGTACCCCTTTGTATTCAAGGAAATAGCAGCCTGTCAATCTAGCAGAGCGGAGCCTTGGCCGCAAAGGGAAATGTACACTGGAGTAAATTTCCCCAAGTCATTTGAATGCCTGAAATGCTTTATTCTCTGAATGCAGCAAAGGGGATAATGCATACTGGCACATGTTTTTTCATAGTGGATTGAAGCTACATTCTATTAGAACAGCAAAAAAGATTTCTCTATCGCTGACAAAATCATATTTATTAGTCAGCATCCTATAACTGTTCATCTTTTATCCATATCTATGAAATTGCTATAAAGGAAGGAAGGTATGTGTTAACGCAAACTGTTTTCTTTTATCAGAAAAAAAACTCATTTTTTTCAACTATGCCCAAAAAAGGAAAAATAAAATAAATTCACCCAAAACAGATTTAATAATTTGACTGATGAAACAATGGCCAAATACTTAAATAAGTAAATTATTGAAGCAAAGGAAGTTGTTTTATATTTAAAAAATCCTTTTGCTAAATTATTAAAATGACTAAGTTGTTGAGACACATTATACATTATTATAATTGTATAGAAAAACATGAGGAATGTGGGATAAACTGGACAATCTTTCTTGATTTTTATCATGAAATTTCAAAATAAGAATGTCTATGGAGATTGTCAATCATCCAGGTCATGGATGTCCCAAAAGCGCTTTTCAAAAGGCAACTGGACTTTCTTGGTTTTTTTTCTTTGAAAATGTTTCAGTTCTCATCCAAGAAAGTGCAGCTGGCTTTTGAAAAGCACCTTTGGTTTAAATAAGAACATTGATATAATACCCTTTTTTACAAATGAAAATAAAATATTAAAAATAGTTACATGCAGGAAAAGAAAGACCCTCTTACAAAATGGGTTCCCTACTGTCAGGTCAAACAAGGCTTAAGAGAATGGACCCAATCCTTCCTCCAAGGACAAGCCAGCTTCAACCCCATTTCATTCCTATAACCAATCTTCCCCAATTGTATATCCCCAACTGTATATTCCCCAATATAAAGGTGTGACTCCAAATATGTAAACTTAAACTCTCAATTCTCTGGTACTGTTAGGAATTACAGTAGTTTAAATGTACACATCACATCTGAAGAGGTCCCAGTTTTGTGAAATTGCATTAGATTTCTCTAGATTTCCTTAGAGTACAGGTGAAACTCGAAAAATTAGAATATCGTGCAAAAGTTCATTTCTTTCAGTAATGCAACTTAAAAGGTGAAACTAATATATGAGATAGACTCATTACATGCAAAGCGAGATAGTTCAAGCCTTGATTTGTCACAATTTTGCACGCCAAAAGGAGGCATGCAGTAAGTAGAACAACGCACAAGGGAGGTATGTGATCAGCTGTGCCGCGCAATCTTTTTTTTTTTTACTTTTAAAAGCATTGCTTTTAAAAGTAAAAAAAAAGCCTCTGACGATCGCGCTGTTCAGCTGTGATCGTCAGAGGCTTTTTTTTACCTTTTCAAAAGCATTTGTTTTACAACGTCTTCAGCCGAAGAGGTTGTAGAAAATATGCTTTTAAAAGAAAAAAAAAAGCCTCTGACGATCAGGCAACTCAACTGGGATCGTCAGAGCCTTTTAAGAGAATTTTTTAAACAATCTCTTCGGCCAAAGAGGTTGTAGAAAAAATGCTTTTAAAAGTAAAAAAAAAGCCTCTGATGATCGTGCGACTCAGCTGGGCATGGGCGGGGTGGGGGCAGGGATTTTTGCTACCGGTTCTTCGAACCACCCGCTGCCATCGCTACCAGATCGGGCGATCCGGTCCAAACCGGGAGCATTTCACCCCTGGTTTGGATTCCCAGGAGGGAGGGAGTGTATTCCAAAAGACCAAGAGGCAACTCAGTCAATTTGTGTGAGAGAAAGTGGGTGAAGACTATGCCTCCTTAGAGTGTATGTTTTATGAGGGTAGTATCTTTGGCAAGATTCTGTCTATAATTGAGGAACAATAAAGAAATCTGCTTAGAAGAATTACTGTATTCTTCTTAGTTTTTGAGGCTTGACAGTACATTTCCTTATACAGTAGTCACACAAGTTTCAGTAGCCTAGTCATGTGATCAAAATTTGGATGTTTGGCTACATGTATATCTGTGTATTTGCATGTATTACAAACCCTTGCAGCATCTTGGGATCATATGTTTTTCATAAATTGTAGCATCTATGAACTCATTCATGAAATTTTACCTATGGATGGCTAGTATTCAGAGGACTTTCAGTGTCATAGGTTATGATAACAATTGTTCCAGGGGGAAAATTTGTTTTAATTGCTTTTCTTCTTTAATAACTATTTTTTATTCTTTGTAAATTTTTTTGTTTTGCATTCTTTGCATACTACTCTTGACTCTTTTGGGAGGAAAAACAGAATAAAAATATAAATAGCAGTTGGACAGGACCCTTTTCATTGCCATTGAAGTTAGTGGCTCTACAAAGGTCTCAACTCTCAGCTAAAATATACTAGTTTTCCATTACACTGGCTGAAAAAAACTTACACTGAAACAGTTCTATGGATTCACAAAAGGGAAAGATTCTCAAGCTGGAATCTGTGCTGTAATTTTGCTTCACTGAAGGTCCTCAGCAGACGATGGCAGCATTTAACTGAATTGAGCTTGAAAGTTATGTAAAATTAGGATTGATTAATGCTCAAGTGGGAGAGCTCCAGGGAATAGTAGGGATGCTAAGTCTAGACTGGAGAATTTTAAAACATGTCTCAATAATAGATAAAAGCCATTTTTGGCTTTTGTTGGCTGCCAACAAAACTACATGGATATATTCATAAAGTCACCAGAAATCAAACTCGGTAAAGGACCTTACTCAGCTGCCCAGTTCTTCCCCATAAAACTAACAGCAGAAACTCAGAGCTGTATTCAAGGAAGTAGGGTGGCTCATGGACACACGGAAAAACAGAAGAGGATCTGGGAGCAACCCAGAATTTACTATATTCAAATCTCATTAACATCCATTGAAGCAAGCAGAGTTACAGGGAAATGGAGAATTTTCTTCTTTTTTTAATTTCCAGCTTTCTATGTGTGAAGCAGAAAAAGTAAGATATTCCTTGAGGAGATTGTGAAATTATGCCTCTTGAGACATCCTGAAACTTTTAACACATGACTAGTGAATTAATGTTGAAAAATATTTAAATTCCAGAGCGTTGGTGTTTAATAACATATAATCTGTGATTCCAAGAGCTTTTTCACACATTGCAAATACCAAGTTGTAGTATTTGCTGTCATGGCGCCACAGACCAATACTACTTATGGATATTTTCAACTTAAGTGAACATTTACCAGTATATTGTAATCTCAACAATTTGGTCAGAAATTTGCCTCCAGAACTTCAGCTACTCAAATGAAAAATGAACAAAACCTTGAGTTAAATTTCCTCAAACATTGTGATGTCATCATGGCATAGTCATCTTCTTAGTGTAATAGTGATAAAAGAACTTTGTTCCCAATAAGTAATGGCTATACAGGCCTACACAATGCTAGAGAAAGATTGACTGAAGAGTTTTCCATTGTGCCCAAGAGATTAGTATTCAACAGCTACAAGGATACCTTTGCATACCTATATTCATTTGGACAATTTTCTTGACCAAAGATGAAGATCTTTAATGACTTCATGATCCATTCCAAAGTTGTCAACTTTGGAACAGATCATGAAGTCATTAAAGATCTTCATCTTTTCTCCTATGATAAAGGTTTAAGGCTCTATTCTTAGCCCTAAATAGTACAATTTTCTGTGGCACATGTCAGAGGATCAATGCTTTGACAGTCCTGTCTATTAAGAAATGAATGGTTCAGTAAGTTCCAAATTTCAGCTACTGGATAAACTAGGGGTGAAAACCAGCAGGTTCTGACAGGTTCCAGCAGGTTCTGACAGGTTCTGGAGAACCGGTGGCGGAAATTTTGAGTAGTTCGGAGAACCGGCAAATACCACCTCTGGCTGGCGCCTGAGTGGGGAGGGAGTGGAGATTTTGCAATATCCTTCCTCTAGAGTGGGGTGGGAATGCAGATTTTGCAGTATCCTTCCCCTGGAGTGGGGAGGAAATTCAGATTTTGCAGTATCCTTCCCCTGGAGTGGGATGGGAATGAAGATTTTGTAGTATCCTTCCCCTGCCATGCCCACCAAGCCACGCCCACCAAGCCACACCATGCCCACCAAGCCACGCCCACAGAACCGGCAGTAAAAAAAAATTGGATTTCACCACTGGGATAAACCATTATAAAATAAAACATTCAGGACCTGTGGTGCAGCAGGAATGGATCCCAGGGCCAAAATCATGTGCCTCCCAAAAGCCCATCTTGAAAATGATGGAAAAGGTCACAGCAAACAAGGCATCAGGCTCCTAATGGCAGGTTTGGATTAGGCTGAAGATTTCCAAACACTCAAAAACGGATGGCTAGTAAAGAATCTTATACACTAGGACTAAAGCCACTTTAAACAATTCACTGACTTTTCACAGTTAAAGCTGTTGTCTGCATCTTATACTCTCTTGAGTTTAAACTCAATAAATCCTCCCACTCTTTCCAAATCTTAATGGAAATACTGTTTTATGCTTCTCATGTGCTATGTAATCAGGTGTCTGTTGTTTCTTTACATTTCTAGCATTCCCCCTTTGGGAAACTCTACTTCTCAATATATATTCTACATCTAGCATCAATACATGGATTGTCACAGGTACCTAATGGAAATCACACTGGCTTGCTATTGCATATTTTCTTATGCTTTTTTTTTTTTTTTTTTTAAACATGATATACTCAGGGGAGGAGCACTTCACATTGCACATAGAAAGAAATGCCCATTTTTAGATTCAGGGACTAAAGTAATTTAATAATAGCACCTCTATGATAAATTACTTGTATCTCTCACAGCCACAAAGACGCAAATTATATTTTCCACAATTACAATATAAGCAAGATTCTATTAAGACCACAGGTCAGGAAAAGTTAATTACTGGAAACTCTTGCGCCCAGCTCATTGTTGAAGGAAAGGAAACTCTACCTAGATTACTGGAATTTATTTATATTTGTTACTAGTATTTCTATAGTGTGGTTCTCCAAAATGGCTCCAAGCAGCATGCAGCATAATAAAGCTTAGAAATATCAAAGCAATGACAATACATATTACCAAGTTAAAATTGGCGTACAAGATACACAGTACAATTCTGCAAAGGTTATAGTGGCCATGACTTCACCTGCTGAGGGTGTGACTCTAGTGAATCTCTAAATTGTGAGCAAGTTCCACCTAAAGGAGTGTATCTAGCAGTAAATATAGTACATTACTGGAGTCAGAAGGTTTATATATTCACAGCTTGCTGAACTCAACTTATGTCTATTTTCCCTCCTCCAGATCCTGACAGCCCCTACAACTGAGAATGTCCCCCTATTACCTGTCTTGCCAGAACTGGAGAAACAGAACTGAATAACATCTGTATATTGATAATACCCCAAAACATGCTGACCTGTGGCATCATCCAGTGTCTTCATATAGTTATTAAATAGTATGAGGGAAAGGACTGGGCCATGCAGTTCAGTAGCCATGGGCTCAACATCTCCTT
The DNA here is from genome assembly GCF_059756535.1 of Pantherophis guttatus. Classification (NCBI taxonomy): domain Eukaryota; kingdom Metazoa; phylum Chordata; class Lepidosauria; order Squamata; family Colubridae; genus Pantherophis; species Pantherophis guttatus. Next base: position 324,332,198 of record NC_142063.1, on the reverse strand, counting down.
CCACTGTCTAGAACTGGCAACTCAAGGAAGAAAGCCACCAAAGCATCAGGGCTTCCCTCCTAAAATTTGCAGCTGCTCTAAAAGGATACCATGGTGGATGGCACCAAAGACTGCTAACAAGTCAAGCAAATTAGACTCTTCCTATTCCAATCTTGCTAGAGGCCATCAAGCTGGGAGATCAATGTGGTTTTGGTACTTTACTCAGACCTGAATCCTTACTGACAAGGATCAAGATAATCAATTTCTTCCAGAAGTCTCTGTAGCTGTGCACACATTATCTACTCTACCAGCTTTTTTAAAAAGAGAAGGTTAAACACAGGGCAGTTATCTGCAGTTGCTGGACCAAGAGTTGGCCTCTTGAGAAAGGAATACATCGATGCCTCTTTCAAAGCTTTCAATGCCTATCACCCAAGGATGTGTTACTACTTCAAATACCCAGCCACTATTACCTTCTTGGATGCTTTTATTAACCAGGAGGGACAGAGATCCAGTCCACACCATGCTGGACTTAAGGTACAGAGAAGCCTGCTTCCTCAGGCCTCACCGGCTCAAAACAATCAAAGATAACTAAGCTATATGATGTCTCTGTCATCTCAGTTGGATCTGCTCCACAAATAATGCAACTGCACACAAACACAAGTTAATTTAATTTAATTTAATTTAATTTAATTTAATTTAATTTAATTAATTCAATTTATATGCCGCCCCTCTCCAAAGACTCAGGGCGGCTCACAATACATTTTTAAAAAATCATTATAAAAAACATTTAAAAATTAAAAACATTAAAAACATTAAAAACTCATTCATGCCATTCATGGCCGGATCTCACCAGATCACAAGAGCAAGATCAACGGCCCCAGGCCTGCCAGAAAAGCCAGGTCTTCACTGCTTTTCGGAAGGCCAATAGGGTGGGGATGGTCCAGACCTCAGGAGGTAACTGTTCCAGAGAGCTGGGGCAGTCACAGAGGCGGCCCTCCCCTGCAGGCCCGCCAGCCAGCATTGTTTAGCTGACGGGACCCAGAAGAGACCAATTCTGTGGGATCTTACCGGTCGCTGAGAGCTATGCAGCAGAAGGCGGTCTCGAAGATAACCTGGCCCTGAGCCATGTAGGGCTTTAAAGGTAATAACCAACACCTTGAATTGTGACCGGAGACCAATAGGGAGCCAGTACAGCTTGCGGAGAATTGGTGTAATGTGGGTGTACCTAGGTGCACCCACGACAGCTCGCGCGGCTACGTTCTGGACCAACTGTAGTCTCCAAACACTTTTCAAGGGTAGCCCCATGTAGAGCACGTTGCAATAATCTAACCATGAGGTGACAAAGGCATGAGTGACTATGAGGAGAGCCTCCTGATTCAAGTAGGGTCGCAATTGGTGCACCAGGCGAACCTGTGCAAAGGTCCCCCTAGCTACAGCTGTCAGATGTTGCTCTAATCTTAGCTGTGAGTCTAGGACACCCAAATTGCGAGCCCGTTCTGAGGGGGACAATTTCTTCCCTCCCCCCAGAACCAAGGATGGACAATCAACATAGTCTTTAGGAGGCAATACCCACAGCCACTCAGTCTTGTCTGGGTTAAGTCTGAGCCTGTTGACTCCCATCCAGACCCTCACAGCCTCCAGGCACTGGCACATCACATCCACCGCATCACTGATATACAGATGCAGAATAAATTCCTTTCAATGGCCCAGGAACAATTTTGGAATCATGGTGAAGGAGTGGTACAGGCCAAATGCTTTTTCTTCCAGTACAGAACGTTCAAACAAAAGTCAGAAGGATTAATTTTACTGGCAAGCTTGGTTTAATAGTCCAGATACTAAACTCCCTATGCTAGCATACCAACTTAGCAACAAAATGGAGAAGAGAAGTTAGCTTTCATTCTAGCCTGCCTAGAATTAAGAAGCGGCGTCTGCCTCTTAATAAGACCAAATTTTAAAAAGATTTAGATAACCAATATGACTATAGCACCATCCACTTTTGAGAACTTTAAGAAAACGTTACATCTGGATTCACATTGAAGAGGTCAAGCTCTATTTAGAATTGCCTAGAAAAACTGAAAATAACCCATGGAAAAATTGTTAATAACCCTCCCAAATACCTTCTTTCAACTATTTTTGTGACACGCAACAATAATCGCCATGAAGAGGTAATGGGCTTTGAAAACCTCTCAGAATGAGATTTCACAAAATTATGTCCCCTTTTATCAGATACTCAGAGTGAAGTAGCTGCCTGCCTGAATAATAAAAGATTATTATTTAAAAAGCTGTTATAACAATTGCATTGGCTTCTAGTTTTTTTTACCAACACATTTCAGAGTTCTGACACTCTTGAGCAAATCTTATCCTTAAAGGGCTATACAGCATATTGCAAAAATTCTACCACAATATTACAGAAAAACACCATAAATGGCATCATCATGACAGATAACCATGTACAGTTCAGCTATAAACACAATGAAACAGGATGGTCCTATGAAGAGTATGATTACACTATATCCTACATTCTTCTGGAATGCAATTGCAGGTCCCTTGTTGAACTTCATACCTTTCAACTCCTCCAGATTTGACATAAGAAAAATTTACCTCCCATTGACCGATTACTGATTAATTTATTTTTACCATTAAAAATTAAAGCAAAATGTAGGAAAACAATAAAATGTATTATAGATTTATTACTGACAGCTGTAGACAAATAAAAAGATACTGTATTTACCAAAGCTGTTTGACAGCTGGACATCTGATACTGATGGCCAGTGCAATGAAATTAGCAACTTGCTTGGAGATATCCAGTAACCTGTAGGGTAAGAGCACCCTGGTGTAACAGTAGGTTAGAAAATACAATATTACTGGTAAGTTCACTGACCATGCTGAATCCAACAAACAGATGCAGTGTGTCCTTTGTGCAGGGATATATTCAATCTTTTAACAGTGAAAATGGCAAAATATTATAATCAACAGGTAAGAATGAAAATTCTTCTGTGGGATTGGCAAACAATATTTGCTAAATTCTTAGCATGGGAGAATAGCCTCTTGAACCAAGGAATGGGTTTTGCTCAATTAAATGTCTATGGAGATTCTCAGTCATCCAGTTCATGGTTGTCCCAAAGGTGCTTTTTCAAGAGGCAGCTGGACTTTCTGGGGTTTTTTGAAGACGTTTCTCTTCTCATCCAAGAAGCTTCTTCAGCTCTCAAATATTTTGCTTGGGTTCTGCTATATAATGGCATCAAGATTCCACATGCAGATAATTTTAGTGAAATTAAAAAGAGAGGATTGACTAACAGGGAAATAGAAGGGACACTTTGCCCACAACGGAAATACATTGCACAAGGGAAGGTGCAAGTCATCACCACATGACTGATGGTTTGAAAACATGCCTTAACAGTTATTTTCCTAGAATCCTAATAGGCACCCTATGCAAAATATCTAGACACAAAAAGCCAACTTTAACCTCCACTTCACTCTAAAGCCATGTGAACCAGCATACAGTTCTTCAAAGAGCCAGACAGAAAAAATTTGCTCCAAAGAATTTCTAGTTGAGTGACCAGAGAAAGGCTGTATCTGGGGAACTCTTTTTTCTTACCTTTCCCCCTCCCCACCCACCCACCCACACATATCCCCTCAGAAGGCATTAAAAAGTGTACAATCTTATTTTCTTCTGGGTGGGGCTCCAGGTTCCTGCTTCTCAAAACTTCATGCGCGGTGCATACCAAACTCGCGCTATGCACACACATACACAATGTGCACCAAATGCACGCTGTGTGCACGCATCCACAGTGTGTGCCAAATACATGCTGCACATGTGCATGCACAGTGCGCACCAAACGCACACTGTGCATGTTCATTGCACACCAAACGCACGTTTTGCCCGGAAAAAGGAGGCTTAAGAAGGTAAGTAGAACAGCAAGGGTGGGGGAACAGCTGTGCCGCGCGATTTAGATTCACTAGAAAGCAAGATTTCCTGCTTTCTAGCAAATATAAATCACACGGCACAGCTAATCGTCAGAAATACCAGTTCAGACGAACCAGTAGCTTTTTTTTACTACCAGTTTGCGGAACCGGCGCAAACCGGTAGCATTTCATCCCTGCTTCTATCCCAGGCTCTCCTGAGTCACACAATATATTAAACTATAAACTCAAGGGCAATTCTTATGTTCGTATAACATGCTAGGCCCAAACCAAAAAATGTATAATGGTACAAAGCAGGGGTGAAATGCTCCCGGTTCGGACCGGTTCAGGCAAGTAGGTAGTGATGGCGGCGGACAGTTCAGAGAACCGGTAGCAAAAATCCCTGCCCCTGCCCCCCATGCCCAGCTGAGCCGCGGGATCATCAGAGGCTTTTTTTCTTTTAAATGCCTCTGATGAGCCAAGCTCTGACAATCGAAGCTCTGACAATCCCAGCTGAGTTGCCTGCCAACTGAGTTGCCTGCCAACTGAGCTGCCTGCCAACCGAGCTGCCTGCCAACTGAGTTGCCTGCGATCAGGCAACTCAGCTGGGATCGTCAGAGTCATTTAAAAGAAAAAAACTTTTTTTCTTTTAAATGGCTCTGACGATCCAAGCTCTGATGATCCCAGCTGAGTTGCCTGATCACAGAGGGTTTTTTAAAAACCCTCTGACAATCAGGCAACTCAGCTGGGATCATCAGAGCCTTCTGAAAGCATTTTTTACATGGTTTTACATGTAAAAAATGGCTTTGAAAGTAAAAAAAAATGGCCACGCCCACCGTCACATTTCCCACCACCACCAAGCCCATGGAACTGGTAGTAACAAATTTTAGATTTCACCACTGGTATAAAGTGATACATTCAGTTAACTTACTGTAACTGTTAAGACAACAGCTGAGCTCCTGCAACATGCTAAATTGCAAACTACCTAACTCCACTTTGTGCTGTGCAAATTCAGCCAGTCAGCACATTGCAAGAGTCTACAGTACGGATGTACCAGGGCATCGGTAATTGTTCCAAACAGAAATCCAGCTGTCAGATCAACCAGCTACCAAATACCTTCAGACAGAACAATCATAAGTATGCCTGTGGTTATACCTGCAGACCCAAATTAATGCCAAGGCCAGTTTCTAGCTCACTATAGTTTAAACATAATTTAATTTAAGGTTTTTTTTTCCTATTGTGGTACTTCATTACCACAAAAGGAATAATTAGAGGAATAACATAATCAATGGTGCAAACAATACAGTATGCATATCACTGTTTTAATGTGTTGTGTGCCATTTATGCTCTTTTCTGGACAGAGAGATTCTCTGCTCGGTCATAGTTTGGACTACTGCAATGTGCTTTACACGTTGAAAAGTATCCAAAAGTTTTAACTGGTACAAATGCAGCTTCTTGAGCAATCTTGGGTGCCCAAAGAACAGCGCATATAACACCTTTGCTATGTGAGCTGCATTAGAGGCTGGTTGTTTCCGGGTCAGATTCAAAATGTTGGTTATGATCTCTTTAAAGTCCTAAATGGCATGGGCCCAGAACCATCTTTGTCCCAGCACAACGGAACCATCTGTGTCCAATCACAACATCAATCTGTCCTACCCAGGAGGAAGGGTGTGTGTGTGTGTGTGTGTGTGTGTGTGTGTGTGTGTGTATCAGAGGTGGTATTCAGCAGGTTCTGACAGTTCTGGAGAACCAGTAGCGGAAATTTCGAGTAGTTCTGAGAACCGGTAAATACCACCTCTGACTGGCCCCACCCCCATCTATTCTCTGCCTCCAGAGTCCCAGCTGATCGGGAGGGAATGGAGATTTTACAGTATCCTTTCCCTGGAGTGGGGAGGGAATGGAGATTTTACAGTATCCTTTCCCTGGAGTGGGGAGGGAATGGAGATTTTACAGTATCCTTTCCCTGGAGTGGGGAGGGAATGGAGATTTTACAGTATCCTTTCCCTGGAGTGGAGTGGGAACAGAGATTTTATAGTATCCTTCCCCTGCCACGCCCACCAAGCCACGCTCACCAAGCCATGCCCACAGAACCAGTAGTAAAAATTTTTGAATCCCACCACTGGTGTGTATGTATGTATTAGATCTGCTTGCCACCCATCTCACCTCCTGAGATGTTGCAGACCCTGTCAGTTAAAGGATTTCGAATGGTGGGGTCCAGGAATAGAGCCTTCTCTATCATCGGCCCTGTCCTCTGGAACATTCTCCCTACAGAGGCAAGGCAGGCTCTGACTCTCCTGGCCTTTCAAAAATATCTGACGATCTGGCTCTTGCCGTCTCACTTGGGGCTCATGCAGCAGGAGCTGTAGCCATGAAGGCCCTCCTCTCTTTAATTAATTTTTAATGTTGAATTTTACCAGCCTTGTCTTTACTTTAATTTTTTATATTCAGTTTTTGTGTTTTTAACATTTTATTTGTACATCACCCAGAGTTCCTCCGTGAGGGAAATGGGCAGTTTCTAAATCTGATAAATAAATGTCATGCAAATAATAACTACATTAATCCTCAACTTGTAATGTTTGTCTTCATCCAACCCAACTCCATCTCTGGACACAACCTCCTCCTGACCTTAGCCAATCATATTAATGAGATCAGTTAATTAGGTTATTTGCCCTTATGCTTTTAATGTAGATATGAAACTGCAGTGAAGGAAGGATGAAGAAAGGAAGGAAGGATAAAGAAAAATCTTGAGGCAATCCCAAAGTCCTCCCAAGGTTGAACCTCTCTCCCCACCACCCCCAATATAACCAATTTCTGAATCCTTTCCTCCAGAAAGGATCAAAGCCCAAGTCCCAAAATCAACCGAGAAAGATACCATAGCCAACCATAGTAAAAACCATTCAAACGTTTTTCTATTCTTTTAAATTCCCCTACTAGGCTGACTAATTTTATTTTTATCACAAAACCAGGTTCAAAAGCATAGTACAGTTCATATAATTACTATGGTGTAAGATAGCTGGAAGTGAGACAACATGACCTATAATCTTTCTGAAAGAAAAAAAATAGAATCCAAAAGGTGAGTGATTACATACATCTTCAAGAATTCTGAAGAAGGTAAAGGCTACAGGATTACATCTCCAAATACTCAGGAAATGAATCCAAAGGTTTACAAGGATTTAAACCAATCTCTGAAGGCATTCTTCGGTTAAAGCTCTGTTCTCTTTCAATTCTTGCTAAACACAATCAATCTTCTATTGATCTTACTGTTGGTTTTTTTCAAACATAGTAAATCAATTTTAGCTCTTGCCAACACCAATAAAATTTGGGGGTGTGCTCTCTAGAGACAAGCAAGGTGGTTTTTTGAGTATTATATTGCTATAGTTCAGAACAATAAACCTTTAGGAACTTGGATCATATCTACATATTACCTCTTACAGCAGAAGCTGTGGGACTCACATTTGAAATTGCCCACTCAAAGGTATTACCACACATTGGAAAAGAAAAGGCCAGGCTAGAACCATTTCTAATGCAATCATTTTCTGTGTGCAGGAGTTAGTTTGACCACATAACTAGATTATATAAATAATATAGTCAAAAATATATTAAAGGTAATCAAATCTAGCCACAAACAGAATGCAAGCTTTGTAGTGCAGGATACAGTTATAATATCATAACAGAACTTTTTAAAGCAATTTGTTCCATTCACATACAATTCACACTGTTACAGAGTTTCCCATATCATTTAACGAGAAGCTGCTTGCTTATATTTTCCACCAAATATTTTCCTTATTTGTTTGTTTAATTTCTATGCTGCCCATCTCACTGATACAAGGATTCTTGGATGGCTCAGAATATAATAGAATATAAAAAATACTAGAAAATGGTTAAATAGAAAAGATTGAATAGAAAAGCTAAACACCAAGATGATGGGCAGTCTGGGTGTGGAGATTTTTTTCTACCTGGTAACTCCCAAAGGTACTTTTTCAAGAGGCAACTGGACTTTTTGGTTTTTCTTGGAAAGATTTATACTTCTTTCCATTCCCCGCCATCTAGTCAGAGCTGAAGAAGCTTCTTGGATGAGAAGCAAAACGTCTTCAAAGAAAAACCAAAAAGTCCAGTTGCCTTCTTGAAAAAGCACATTTGGGACAACCATGACCTGGATGACTGAGAATCTCCACAGACATTTTACCTGGTAAGCCACCCCCAACATAGAAGGCCCATGTTGGGGGCCCAGGCCAAGTGCAGAGCAAAGTCTTTAGACTCTTCTGGAAGGTTAGGAATATGGAGCTGGACCTCATTTTCAGCAAAAGACTTTTCCAGACAATGAGGGGCCATAGCAGAAAAGACTCTTCTCCTGGACCCTGCCAGCTGAAACCTTTTGTCCAATGGGATCCAAAGTAAGCCATTTTCATTGGAATGAGTGGGGCAGACTAATTTCATCAGGATGAAATGTTCCTCAGATACCCTGGATCCAGGTCATAAGGGGTTTTAAAAGTAATGACCAAAACCTTGAATTGGACCCGGAAGCAAGCTGGTAGAATTGGTTTGGGGAAGGGTAGCTGACTTTGGCTCATTTCAGAAGCTATGCAGTCAGCTTTGGTTGATATTGGGAAGAGGAACCAAAATGGAAAGTTACTGGCAACTACTGCCAAGAAAATCACATTACAATAATTAGGAATCAAGCTCAAGTTTTGCCTTTAGTTCATCACTAGGGTTGAAGTAGGATTCAATTACCAATTCAAATGGATTGAAATACTTGTTGGTTTCTTGTAAATTCTTTTTTTTTAATTGGAAACCAATTGTTTGGAAACTAACAGGGGGACAATGAAATTACATATTTTATGGGTACAAAGATGTTGATTTTACAAGATTGGAAGGATTCTTATGCTCCATCAGGTATATAATGAGCTGAGGAGTCTATCTCTTTCTATATTTGATCAAGCACTTTATCCACTGAAAGGACAATTGTACTTAACAATCTGAACTGGAAATACTAACATCTTAATTTCCAGTTTTTCTCACTGTTAAAAGAACTTACAAAATTTAACATTTATTATACAGCATAATATCAATATACATGCATAATGAACTTGGTTTGTTTACAACAAATTAATGCCTTTGTACTTGTTTCCTATTCTTTCTTTTTTAAAATATAAATAATAATACCACAAGAATCAATCCAATTACTCCTGAAATTGAAATAAGAGATAACCCTGGTTATGTCCCAGTGTGTAACCTGTCAAGATCATTCTGAATCTTAATTCAGTATACTACCAGGTTATCTGCCCTTGCACGTACCCTGTAGTTAGCATAAGCATCTCCCTTATAAAGTCATTTATAGAATTGCTGAATAACACATGGTTTAGGTACAACCTGTACCATTCAAATATTTTTCATGCGTTACTGAAAATGTTTTTACATTTTCAGCAGAACAGAATGTTTTTATAATAGGACAAGCCATTAGCTATTAAAATCATGTTAAGATGATATGATTTATTTTTGATAAACTCAAGCTGGCTCACAATAATCTAAGTATGCTTTGGTAGCTACTCACAAACCACCTGATAATAGCAATATCACTTAGATACCTCTTCAGAGTGGTTTACAGCAATTTCTAAGCGGTTTACAGAGTCAGCATATTGCTTCCAACAATCTGGGTCCTCATTTTACTGACTTGGAAGGATGGCAGGCTGAGTCAAACTTGAGCCGGTCAGGATCGAACACCCAGCAATGAGCAGAGTCAGCCTGCAATGCCACATTCTAACCACTGCGCCACTATGGCTCTAATCAATTCTATAATTTTTCCCAGAGTGATCCACACACTAACCCACGAGAGGAATGACTGCATTCCACAGATCAAAACCACAATCCTCCATTTTTTGATTCCAGGGATAAATCTTGCCCATCTCCAGACTATTAGTTCCTTGCTCATATCTACAATTTCTCAGGGATTAGAATAAATACCACTTCAGCACTGCATTGCAATGGGCTCCAGGAGAGATTCCCTGGGAAGATTATTCCACAATCTGGGAATAAACTCCCCATTGAAAGAATCTTTCCTTAATATTCACCTGCCTCTTCTCATTTGGACAGGAAGAAACAGTTTCTCTGTTCCATTCCAGAAGTCCCTTGCCTCTCCTTTCAAAACATTTTATTGACTTCAATAAACCAGAGTGTGAGAAAAAAAGCTTCAACTCCCTTCAACTTTCTGAATGGCAGAACTAGGATAGCATTCATTGACTGAGTCCAAAGGCAGGCTTTTTCCTTCACTTGCTACTTATAAGAACTACAAAACTCTTCCAGTAGTTTTTACAGTGTGGCTTCCTCTATTTGTAAACATTAGCCATACAGTTGGAATCATACTGTTGCGGCCCTTCAGCGGCCTGTGCAGCTAGTAGCTGATTCCGACAGCGAGGAGGCTGGTGTGGTGCTGCACCAGCAGCCTGTGCAGCTGGCACTCGAGTCAGACAATGAGGAGGCTGGAGAAGATGTGGTGCCAGAGGCGGGGATTCAGCCAGGGCCTTCAGAACCTCCAGAAACTCCCTTAAGTGAAGAGGACAAAGAGGAGGAGCCTCTTCTCGATGCACGGGCACGCAGAGCTGCCAAAAGGCAGGAGTGGTTCCTCAGGAGGAGGTCTCCTCGAGAGTAAGGCTTGGGGCTAATTGACCACTCCCTTAGCCTATTTAAGGAGGAATGCCGACTGAAGCAATTTGCAGGGAACAACTTCATTCAAATACCTTTGTGTCTTGTCTAGCTTATCTTATCAGTTTCCTGCAAATTGCTTCTGGGCATTCTGCCAACCACAATAAGCTTTCAGTATTATTCTTCGAATTCTTGGCAGCTGTTAATGCAGTTAATTAACAGCCGTTGTTGTAAAAAAATGGTTTATTTAGTAAACTAAGGTTTGAATGGACTTTGTATGTGCTGCGTTCTTTGGGGTCCATAGCTGGGGCAGAACACATACAAATACTGCTGTTTCCTCAAACCAGGGGTGTCAAACTCAAGGCCCGCAGGCCAAATCCGGTCCGCAGGGTGCTTAGATCTGGCCTACAGGACTGCTCTGGAAACAGTGAAGGACCAGCCAGAGCCCTGTTTTCACTGGCAGAGGGCTGCAGGAGCCCATCGTGGCTGAAAACAGAGCCTTGACAAGTGATGTCGAGCTAGCCATGCCCACCCTGGCCCTCCTGAGGTCAAATACAATCCTGATACGGCCCTCAATGAAATAAGAGTTTGACACTCTTGCCTCAAACCGTAAAGCAGAATACAGCGATGTTTCTCAACCTCAGCGACTTTAAGATGTGTAGATTTCAACTCCTAGAATTCCACAGCCTGGGGAGTAGAGGAAAATAATAAATGCATACGGCCAGCACATTCTGTTTAGAGTAAACATGACAACATCTACAAGAGCCTTACATAAAATGAGAACGTTACCTAGAAAAAGTGTGGCAATTTGTTGGGTGCTTCAACTATCCACTCAGTTTTTAGGCAAAACAGCCACTTTGAGGAAAATTTTGCTCCTGTATTCATTCCACCTGTTAATCCACCAGACTGTGCTCCTTAATCCTCCTTAATCCTCAATTCAACCAGTGAAAATCAACAATGCTGCCAATTGATACATGTTTTTTTTAAAACCACAAGTTAGTAATTTGAAATTCCAAACATAGATTGAAGTGATTAATAGGACATGATCTCCCAGGATGTTTTTCAATGTATGACTGAACAAGATGAACAAGATATGTGCAAGATTACCATATTTTTTTTGTTCCTGTTCATTTCAGACTCTTTATTGGGCTGTGTACATCTTTGTGATTCTGTGAATATGCTATATCTAAAACAGAGTTAACAAAACACAACTGAAATGCTCTCATAGTATTACTGCTAGATATACAGTACTATATAACAGCCTGGTCCTCAGAAGATATGAAAGTGGCTGGGATCCTATAACATGCTGGTTTTTACCTCATCTTATTGGTATAAATTGCATATTTCTAGAATCTTCCGGGAAGTGAGAAGGTCTGCAAGCAGCAAAGAAGTAGGATTTTGTCTTAACAATCCTTAATAGATATCTCTCTACATGGAGCGGGAAATGCAATGGGAAATTTTGGATAATGTCCTGGGCCACCTTCTCTTCAATTCTTTATAAATGACTTAGACAAAGGAATAGAAAGGACATTCAATAAATCCGCAAATGTCACAAACTTGGTGGGGAGAATTATTAATACCCCAAAAGAGAAGCTCAAGGTTCAAAGGATCTTTATATTAGGCCCTATCCAGCCAAATGCAGTTAAAATGTTGAAAAATGAAAGGTTCTGCATTTCAGTATGAAAAACCAAATACACAAGTACAAGATAGGTAGGCAATACTTTTGAGAAGGATATGGGTGGCCTGACAGACCACAGCTTAAGCCTGAGCCAGCAGGAAACTACAACTGCTAAAAGAACCAGTGCAGTTTTGGGCCACACCAACAGAGGTATAAAGGTGAGATCACAGAAAATGACAGCTCCACTCTACATCGTATTGGTTAGATTGCACTGGGAATACAGGGTCCTAGTTTTGGTCCTCACAATATAAGAAGGATGCTGAGCAACTGGAAAGAATGCAGAGAAAAGCAACAAAGATAGTGATGGCCTTGGATGCCAAACCTTATTAAGAATAGTTAAATGAATTATGCTCAGTCAAAATAGTAGAGGGCCAAGAGAAGACACAAAAGCAGTTTTCTAATAATTGAAGGGCTATCACAGGGGAGAGGATGTAAATTTATTTGCCATAGTGAAGACAAAAACCAGTGGATAAAAATGTTACAAACAGTGGAGTGGAGTGGGGTGGAGGATGGGATGGGACGGGATGGGATCAGTGGTGGATTGCCCCCGGTTCAGACCTGTTCTGTAGAATCGGTAGTAAAACCAGCAGGAAGCTCCGCCCACTGACCCTGACATCATCAGAAGCGATCTGCGCATGTGAACCGGTAGTAAAGGTAAGTAGAACCCACCCCTAGATGGGATGGGATGGGATGGGATGGGATGGCATGGGATGGGATGGGATGGGATGGGATGGGATGGCATGGCATGGCATGGCATGGCACGGCACGGCACGGCACAGCATAGCATAGCATAGTATAGCATAGCTTTATTGGCCAAGTGTGACTGAACACACAAGGAATTTGTCTCCGGTGCATAAACTCTCACTTATTTTGAGGCTAAGGGACGCAATCTGAAAATAAGGGAGTATTTTCTGATGAGAGTTATTAAGCAATGGAATAATCTGCTTCCTGGAGTTGTGGGTGCTCCATCACTGGTGATTTTTAAGCAAAGAGCCATTTGTCTGGGATGGTTTGAGAATTACTGCTATGGGCAGGGTGTTGGACTAAAAGTCCTCCGTTTCATCCAATTCTATGACAGTCTGATTGCAACTTTGCATAGCATGCTGTTCAAAACCATTTCTGGAGTGGGGATTGCCATTTGGCCTAGCCTATACCAAAATGGCACATTCACTCCTCCTGTTCCAAATACTTAAATGTTTGCAGAAGCTCAGTTGGATTGTTTTAATGAGTTGCTGCCTTCTCATGCTTCCTGTTTGCCACACGGGGTGCACTCTGCTTCTATCGAATGCTGCAGGATGATAAATGTCGAGCCTCAATCAGACAAAACCGACAAATGACAAAACAAGAAGCCTATTCACACCCAAACAGAGGGACAAGAAAGAATCATGCACGTCAGCTGTGCTCTCAGAAACCCCCGCAGAACTATTTCTAGAGACAAAAAGAGGCTCACAAGATTTGCATGTTTCTAGCCCTGCCATTGTGACCAGATAGCTAGTTAAAAGGCCCTGAAATAAAAGCCTAGCCAAAAACCTTTGAAAAATATTATTCCTGTAATCCTCCCATTATTTCCTCTGGATAGCATACAAAGCATTTGATACTTAGGGAAAAAATTAGCCAGATTAGTGATGTGGAACAAGTACAATTTCAAAGCAATGGAAAAAGTTATCAAAGCAGGGATTGGGTGGTTATTGTGTTGGTAAGATTCTTAATAACAAGGTGTGGAAAAGCAGCACATTGTAAGTGAGACAATGTCTTTTGTTTGGACCTACTTGCATTAAAAAGGCACATTTATGGGAAGCAATGGATGAGTAACTGAAAGAAACACAGCTATCAAGCCACATGCATTTTATTTATTTTATTTAGAACCTTCCTGGTTCTAGCTGTACAAATGAAATGTAAAAATCTATTGAATGAAGCAAGCATGTATTTTCCTATACATGCTATACCACCCCATTTCCACAAACTTAGACTTGAAATCCGTCTAGGTGACTTTGGGCCAGTCACTTTCTCTCAGCCCAACTCACTTCAAAGGATTGTTGTTGTGAGGAAACTAGGGGAAGGAAGGAGTATTAGGTATGTTTGCCACTCTGAATTATCTATAAAAATAATAAAGATGGAATTAAATCCCCCTCCCCCCCAAAAAAAGAGCCGTGTAGTCACCAACACTCAATTAGACCGAACCTACAACGCAGATATGGGCAGTTTGATGCGGGCTTTATTTTTGTTTCCTGAAGCAATACCAAAGTTTCATTACACTAACAAATTAAGCAAATCATGCAGAGCATAGTTTCTCAAGTTTCTTCCAACCAACTTACTACCAGCAGCTATGGGTTTTCTGTGTACGTGAAAAACATAGGGAAGGACTGCATATGTGCTGCTCTGGATCTAATGAGAAGGGAGGAGGCTTAAAATGTTCTCATCACCATCATTCCAAGCCACTGCCCAAAAAGGCCTCTCTCCCATAGGAACATTGGAGGATTTTGGGCTGGTAGGGGGAATGTTTTCCTCTGAAGGCCTTGGCCCAACCCTTTCCTTATCAAACATGATCTTTCTTTTGCAAACTTCTCCTTTTCCTCCCCAAAACAAATTTTGTCTTGCCTGATCAGATTTCAAAAATGTATACCAGCACAGAGAAAGACAAAACCCTAAGACTATTGAATCATTACGTTCTGGCATTCCATTGAATTGGCAAGAATAAACAGGTTAGGAAAAGTATGCAGAGCATGTCTTCTTGAATTCTTTCCACTCCCTTTACCCGAAGTCACCATAGGAGTGTAGAAAGTTAGCACCCACCCCTCTCCTGGAAGAATGAAATATTTTGGGAAATATTATAAAAGGCAGAATATTATATTTCCCTAAAGGAGAAACATGTTCTTGGAAAGCAGCCCCCATCTTTCTTAACAGCTTCAGCAGGACTGGGCCAGCCTATCTGAAGACAAAAGGCCTTCAGCTCCAGGATGATGAGATTATCCTTCAGGGCAAAGCCATTCAGCCACAATAGGAACTGCATTGCATCAGCCCAAGTTTCAACCAAGCAGAAAACCTACAAAGTTATGCATAGCCCCATGGGAGTCTGACAGCAACCAATAGAATACATGTCCCTGGAACAGGAACAGGAAGCTCAGGTTCAAAGCCCAAGAGAGGGTATAAATAACACTCACTCTCCATTCCATGTGGTCAGCTGTCCAGGACTTCAAACCCATGTGGTCCTATTCATCAATAAATCATCTTTCCAATCAGCCTCCATGTTTCCAGTGTCTTTCTCCCCGCTTGGAACTGAACCAGATGGATATTTTTTCCAACAGGATGCACCTGTACTTTCTTCTAAGTAACAAATTAATGTGTTGTAAATGGGTCTTACTGCTTTTTCTCGTTTGGTGCATCTGTGCACTGGGAAGATGTTCTTCTCTTGGGTCCTGTGAGCATGATGGAGCAGGGGCTTAGAATGGAGCTGTCAACAGCACTTCAAATTATTTCTGTTTTGTGCAGCCCGTAACTAGACCCAGCCCTTTTTTAATTTTTTAAATCTTCCTTTGGTGGGTTTATTTAACCATACCAAATTTAGTCGTGTTTTGTTTAGTTTTTGGAGCATTATCCTGCTGATACCCAGACAGATAGATGAGCAGGCAGGCAGATAGATGGACCGACAGAATTGCAAATCCCATTACTAAATTTCCGTCTAATATTCCATTTGTTAGAAAGGATAAAATGAACAAGCCACACCACGCTACAGTTTATATCTCTCAGACAAGCATATCTTTTTTCCATGCAGAGTGATTTAGCATCCTAACCTTCCCCCCCCACACTTTTTTTTTTTTTTTTTGCATAAGAAAACAGCATTCAATCAGGGCTTATTTTCTAAAAAGGAAGGGAGTAGTTATTCTTCCATCAAATTCCACATTTATGAGGAGAAACACACTGGGCACATGATCAATAATTCCAAAGCAATGAACTGACATTCCAAGTTGATTTCAGCCTCGGTGAGCCTAACTAAAGGTCATTCCGCAGACCTTATTACCAAGCATATAATCTCCATGTACTAGACTTGTAAGCACAACCATAGAGGTAGGAGAAAATGAAGAATCTTAATTCGGCTAAAACTTGGAAGGCTAAAAATAACCCAAGCAGAGACTTGCTGCGCATGCTGATGAGAAGGAAAGCACCAGAGAGAATGCCAATGAGCTTCTGCTGACGCAAGCCAGCTAGCTGCGTTCCACAGCATGCCAAGTTCCAGAGTGATATCAGACACTAATTTGGGAATCGTGGATGCAACTTTGCTACAATTTCAGAGAGGAAGGGGAGAGGGGGCAGCAAACAAAAAAGGGGTAAGAGAACCGAGTTGTGCTTCCTTAACACCTGACAATTAAGCCAAAGATCAGAAATCCTCAACCAACAGCCCTACGAGGGTTTCTGCCCAGTCACTGCAGTCCAAGCTTTGCAAGACCCAGAAAGTCAACATCTTCAGCCATTTTTCTGCACCAATTCATGTATTAAGAGATTTACTATAAATCTAGAAGTTCAACTGGCCTGCAGTGAGAGACAATATTTGATTGATTGGTTAATTTGATGCTGCTTGACTCCAAACAATTCTGGGCAACTCAGAATACACCAAACAATATGGAACAATATACTGTTAACAAAAACAACAGAATCAAACTTGGAAAAAGAAAGACGAGCAAGATGGTGAAGTCCATGAACCTCAAACATCCCCCCTTATAATTAACATCCAACAAAGGGGGAACCAGCAACTCTAGACCTTCAGCTTTTTAGAATAAACAAATAAGCTGCAGCTATGGGAAATCTATTACTGCTTTCATCTCCCATTGATTCTATAGAAAATTGATAAGCCATTCCCCGAAGAAAAGTAGTGCTATCTGCCCATACTTTGGTTGGCAGAAATATTTATTAGGGTGACATTTACTGTCCCAATTGGCTGATTCTTATCCTGCTGTTTCATCATTGTCAGTCATCTGAGTTTCCTCCTACGTCAAGAGATTTGATTGGATGCACCTTGAAGCTGCTTATGTTATTGAAGTAAGGGGGGAAATATTACTTTAACGTTAGTAAAGCTAAAGATAACTTTATCTTGTTTGTATCTCACTCATGAGCTGAAGATCACATGAAAGTAACATGGGGATAAGGCAGAAAAATGTTGCCAGGCCATTTGTTATTGTGTTTGGGTGCATGCAGGGATACGGCCTTTGTCCTTTTGTCGAGAGGAATGAATTCTACCTGGATTCTGCCTTTTGAGAGAGAGAAATCAAAGCCCTTGTAGCAAAACTAGAAAAAATTCCTTTACCAGAAGCTAGTTAGAGTAGAAAATATCTGGTGCAGATAGAACAGTCTCTAATTCAAGATAAAACTACATCATAGACTCACAAAGAAGCAGGAGTGAAATCCAGGAGGTTCTGATAGGTTCTGGAGAACCGGTAGTGGAAATTTTGAGCAGTTCGGAGAACCAGTAGAGGAAATTTTGAGTACTTTGGAGAACCGGCAAATACCACCTCTGGCTGGCCCCAGAGTGGGGTGGGAATGGAGATTTTGCAATATCATCCCCCAGGAGTGGGGAGGGAATGGGGATTTTGCAGTATCCTTCCCCTGGAGTGGGGTGGGAATGGAGATTTTGCAATATCCTTCCCCAGGAGTGGGGAGGGAATGGGGATTTTGCAATATCCTTCCCCTGGAGTGGGGTAGGAATGGAGATTTTACAATATCCTTTCCCTGGAGTGGGGTGGGTATGGAGATTTTGCAGTATCCTCCCCCCTGCCACACCCACCAAGCCTCATCATGCCCACCAAGCCACGCCCACAGAACCAGTAGTAAAAAAAATTGGATTTCACCACTGCAAAGAAGTATAATGAACATATTATGGTCTGACATGCTGTCATCACAAGAAAACAAAGTTTGTTCTGTAACAAGGTTATAAGGCCAGGTAGACTGGTTGATCCAAAGGCTGCTTACTGCCAATCAATTGTACACAATTGGTCTTCCTATGGAGATGGCTGAGTACACCAACTTTTCAGCTCAAATGCCAAAGCTGGTCCAGAGTAAGGGGTGAAGCAAACCAAACTACCACTGAAATAGGTGCTATGTGTACAAAGAGGGTAAGTAGCATGGCTACAGCAAAATAAAGCAATGGCTAATAAAAAGACTGAACACTCAAGATCTGTAGCTACAGTATATATTTATTCTATATAAGCAGAGGATTCACTACTCCAGAAGCTGCTCCCTGGATTCACGTAACTCTGGATGTAACCACCACCACCCACCCACCTACCCACACACACACACACACACACACAATTGCTAAATTCATATAACAAGCTGTTCAGACAGAAACTAATAAACCCAATGATGGCTTATCTTAATAGCCTAAATTCCTCCAAATGATTACAGTTTGGACCACTTCTTATTTGATCTGAGTCTAAGATATGAACTGAGGCTTGTCTGTTGCTTTGAGTTTGTGACTTTGAATCAATACCTGATCCATACACAAGAACATCAGAAACGTACAGAATAGCAAAAAAAAGCAATAAAGACAAAACAAATAATGAAGAAAGTATAAAGCCAATACCCAATTCTGCAAAGACAGGGAACAGCCATCTTCAGTAAATTTAAATACAGACTAGAATCTGCAACCACTGAAAACCCAAAAGTCAGTGAAATAGGAGTTGGCAGGTTTAGAAAATGAAACAGAGCATTAATAATTGTCGTAAGTATGAGGTTTAACAGATTGTTAGCAAACAGAATGCTGCGGCAGAGAAGCAACAGAAGGCAGAGGCACCACAGGAAATAAGCCAATGATAATTTTGGGTGGAACTACAAAAATACAGGTTCAAAAAAGCAAACAATAATGTGTGGAAGGGAATCAACAGGACTGAATTGCAAGGATAGTTCCAATTTGCAGTAAGAAAATATTACGGTATTTCCTGGAGGGTCGACACATCTGTGGAAAGAAATTGGCAATCACTCAGGTCATCTACAGTCCTTTTCACTCATATGGTTCTCAAATATAATATGGAATGGGTTCTCCATTAGCAAAAGTTTCATAAGTCATTTGCAGACTCTCATCTGCCACACAGTGGTTTTCTCAGCTTAGAGTTTTCTTAGTATGCTACACAATTTGTCTTGGCTTATCTGAAGTAGAATATTTTGCCTCTGGCCAAAGAATTAGAAAAACTTAATGAAGATCAGAAACATGAGACAGCAGTTTTTTAAAAAATGCTGTGATTGGTACTCTGCTATAAGGTAGCCACAGTCATAAACCAAAGAAAACAGAAACTATAGCCCATAACTAAGGGGAACATTTGCATTGTTGCAACGCAAGAGGTAGATAGGGAACGATCCTTCTGAAGACAAGCTTTGGAATTCTCAGTTGAAGCTTCTCTCAAATGAATGACAAACAAGATGGGCTAAGCCCACCTTCCCTTTATAGAAGGTACCAGAACATCTTTCTTTCATGAGCTCTTTTGCAGCTCAAGAGCACAGACAGCTTTCATAAGAGATAAATTAGTCTGTATTGGAAAAGAAGGTCAGTGCACAGACTCTGAAAAGTTCAAGTCCTATTTGCAGTCAAGAGCCTCATTAAGCACTTGTGCCAATAAGGACTGCAAGTAACCCAGACAGAAGCTACATTCAACTGGCATTAAGCCATGACAACAAAACTTTTAACACCTTGAAAAATACTGTTTATTTTTCCAGAACTTCCCTCTCTTTCCCTCTCTCTCTCTCTCTCCCTCTCCCAGAATCAAGCTCATGTATAGCATATGGTGTTAAAACATCATAACTTGTGTCAAAGCCAAGAAGCCAATAGTCGATGAAAACAAGGGGAGCTGCAGGGTTTCGCCTATCAAACTCTGAATGCTATGGTAGGAAAAAGGAACACAGCAGTCCTTTTGGCTTACAGCTACAGCAGCATTGTACAAAAAGGATTATGTGCATTATTGAGTCTGAGAGGGCAACTACCACAGAAAGATACGCTTCTCCCCTGTTGCTGCAGAAAACAGAAGGCACAGCAATTTGGATATTTAACTGATATTTAATGGCAAAAATCCAATTTTATATAGCAGTCGGGGCAAAAGAACTTCAGTTAACAAAATTATTCCTCTCCTTGAATTTTTCAGGGGCATCTTCTTTTCCTCCCTAATAAAGTCCCAACTATCCTCCTCCACCTCTTTTTCTCCTCCTTTGCTTTTTGGACAGTCTGCTTTTACATAAACTGGATAGAGAAAGAACAGAGGTACTTCATCAGCAAAGCCAATCAAGCTGCAGATTATTCAATTGTACAGTATTGATTCTACTTTTCCCGTTAAATTTTGCGTTCTATTTATAGTGACAATCATCTTTCTATCCTTTCTCAAAATTCAGAGCAGCCACCCCAGATGAGTTTAAAGCTTGGACCAGAGACAGCCAAGGGACTCCTTCCATCACAAAACACATCTTAATACCACATCCAGTTTCACCACTATATTGAAGGAAACTAAACAAAGTCATCTTAATGGCTTATTAATATAACCATCCATCACATAGAGAATGAGAAAGCTTCTAAATGATTTGGCCAGGAGCTCAACCAAAGTTGGAGATAGGCAACATTCTCACTGTCATTTTTGATCAGAACTTGTCATTTTTTTAAAAAATGTATAAAAAAACCCTCGTGAATGCTGTTTATCAAAATATGACAACAGGATAGAAGATGCATCACAAGCAATTACATATACCTCTTTCAAATTTACCCCAACTCCCTAGAAAAATAAAAGGAATATTCTGAATTAAACATGTCAGCCATCTGAACATGTTTAATGTTCATCAACATATGCATCAATAATCTTTTAGTTACTTCCAGCTCCCTGATTAACTCCTTTAATTTCAGCACTTTCCTCTCAACATTGTTCCCCATTTAATTCAAAAGGCTACATTGCTAATTAACAAAATCAAAAACATTTGGGAGTGGGAAGTTACAGATCATCTGGTCTAACTCCCTACATAATGCAGGACATCGATAAAGATTTTCCTAACAGTGAGAACAATCAACGAGTGGAACAGCTGTTCCTTCAGAAGTTGTGGGTGCTCCATCATTGGAGGCTTTGAAGAGGAGACTGGATAGCCATTTGTCTGAAATGGTATAGGGTCTCCTGCTAGAGCAGTAGGTTGGACCAGAAGACCTGCAAGGTCCCTTCCAACTCTGATGATGTTCTATGTTCTAAAGCACTCCAATGGATGGTTCTCAGGCATTCTCTACGTGATTATATTCCTGCTCTTTCTGTTGAAAAGTGTCACATCTCTTTAGATCTAAGTTGGTCTTCTGGACAATAGAGAACAGGCCTTTTGGGCATGTGCATGGGGTACACTTCAATGTCACTTCTTGGTCGTCTCTTTCTCAGGGTTCAGAAGCCCAGTTCTTTCAACTTTTCCTTATAGGATATGTCTTCTGAAGTCCACATCTCACTGGTTTCTTTGGAACTGTTTCAGTTTGTCTACTTGTTTTTAAAAAATGTCTGCTGTAAGCCCTCTTTTCCCTAGGTATTCCTGGAGCAAAGGAGGGAACCAAAATAGTACATAAAATCATCTGCTACAATGTCCTACCAGCCAATGAATACTTCAGCTTCAACCAAAACAATACAAGAGGCACACAATAGATAACAAACATATGGTAAACCAATCCAAACTAGACTGCAGAAAATACGACTTCAGTAACAGAGTTGTCAACGCCTGGAATGCACTACCTGGCTCTGTGGTTTCTTCCCCAAATCCCCAAAACTTTAACCTTAGACGGTCTACTGTAGACCTCACCCCATTTCTAAGAGGTCTGTAAGGGGTGTGCATAAGCGTACCAGCATGCCTACTATCCCTGTCCTAATGTTTTCTTTTATTCGTATCCTTTTCATGTATTCATAATTATGTTTACACTTGTATCTGTCATAAAATATATGCTTGATGAAAATAAATTAATAAAAATAAAATCAAAATCAAAGACCTTGTTCCAGTGGTGGGTTTCAAAAAATTTTACTACCGGTTCTGTGGGCATGGCTTGGTGGGCGTGGCATGGCATGGCTTGGTGGGCGTGGCAGAAGGATACTGTAAAAACTCCATTCCCACCCCACTCCAGGGGAAGGATACTGTAAAATCTCCATTCCGTCCCCAATCCAGGGGAAGGATACTGCAAAATCCCCATTTCCTCCCGATCAGCTGGAACTTGGGAAGCAGAGAATAGATGGGGGTGGGGCCAGTCAGAATTTTTACCACCGGTTCTCCGAACTACACAAAATTTCCACTACCGGTTCTCCAGAACTGGTCAGAACCTACTGAAATCCACCTCTTCCTTGTTCTTTTTTTCCCTTGGGGTTTGTCTCCTTTAGAGATCGTGACAGAGAGAGCCCACCTCCCTCTACATCTCATAACACTTTCTGAGGTAAGCTCAGCTGAGAGATCATGATTGCCTACCTTCAGAAATAAAGTTATCTGGAGACACAAAAAGGTTCAAATTCCTTCACGTTACCTCCATTGAACCACTTGTCAGACCCTTCTCTTTATGACTCACAGAGGAAAAGCCCAACTCTGATGTCTGGCCACTATCACCGCTACATGAGAAAAATGCTGAGACTCTCTTCTCTTCCCCCCACCCCCCACCCCCAAAGTAAGCAATGCTGGCTTGTGAAGATCTCAGAGTAGCCTTTGTTGTCATGGAAACTGCTCACTCACCACTCCATGAAGCAGCCAGTGCAACTCTTGTCCTGCCCCTCCCGCCTTAAAGGCCACAGGGGCCAAAACCAGAGCCCGACCATAGAGTCAGGGCGACTCTCCTAGCAGCATCAGAGCCATTTGCCCAGAGCAAAGGTTGCAAGGAAGGAAGGCTTTTTTTTTGTTTTTGTTAGCGGGAGTTGGGAAAGATTTGAAAACAGGAGTCCCTTTTAATAGTGGGGAGATGTGAAATATTATCTATACTCACAATCATCTACACCCCTTGCCATATTTTTTCAATGCTTTTTGTACAGACATCGGTGGCTAAGGTGTTCGCCCATTTTTCTGTTCTTGACCCCATGCTGCAAGGCCAAGCTTGCACACTCATTCTGAATTTTGGTCGATGTCAGAAGAGACAACCTGACAAGAACATCAGCTGAACAACTGAGAGGTAATGCTTACAAAAGTGAGCAACAGGAGCTGATAGACAAAAAAAATATGGCTTCCCTGGTTAGGATAGAAACCTCTGTATTTGTTTGTTCGGCTCAAATTTTGCATCTCTTGCAGGGATACTGTTTAAAATGTAGTTGTTGGATGCCTTGCTGTGTGATTAATATCTTTGGCTAAATGTGCAATTTCCTTATTAAGCCATCCAATCTATCAAAGGATTGTTATGAATGAGCTTCTGTTCAACCCATTCACTCCAGGGACAAGGTTCTTCTGAAAGGGTTGAGGTTAATTTACCCATATGCTGTTCTCAAGTAGTCTTACAGAAGGTGCCTAAGATTGGGGAAGTCTCCCCTGCCTCTGAAAGATACAGCATTGTCTTATTTCAGCTCCTGCCTGTCAAGGTTCACATGTTACTTTGCAAATCTGTGTAACATTTGCATGCATTTTCAACTGTGTATCAATCACAGGAGCCACACAAACTACAGTGCATAGACATGTTTGCTCTAAATCTAATAACAATCAAAAAGGCAGGAAAGGCAAAGAACCCAAACCAAGTGAGGAACGATTAAATTCACCAGCAACTGACAGCAGGAAGAGGGGAAGAGAAGTAATGATAAAATCCAGCATAAAATTGAGCAAGACCAAGTGGTTGTGGGCTTTGAGGTTCACTGGTTTTAAGGAATCTCCATCTTTGTTCTGGATGTGGTCACACACAGACACACCCCAGCAGATTTTCATGGCTCTTGCAGGTAGCAGCCAACAGGTCCTCTACACAAATCCATCTTGTATGCAAACTATGCCTATTCCTGAATCAGGAGGCCCTGCTCATGGTTGCCGATGCCTTGGTCACCTCCCATTTTAACCAATGCAACACACTCTACACAGGGTCGCCTTGAAGACCACTTGGAAGCTGCAATTGGTTGAAAATGCAGTTGTGCAGATAGTTATGAGTGCATTGTGGGCTCAAGATGGATAGATTCAGTTACAGGAATGATGAGTGCATGTTGGAAGATCTGGTTAGGGGCAGATCATCGTGGAGAAAACCTGTGTGATTAAGAATCAACCATAGCTTGATGCAGATCACCAAGTTATTTGCAGCACTACAAACTGCACTGGCTTTCTATAGGCTACCTGGTGTAATTCAAAACATGAGTCATCAAGCTGGAAGACCTCCATGCAGTTGTTTGCAGGACTGCCTGTCTACAGTGTGTCTGCTTATCCTATGCGACTGAATGTAATGGGCATGTTTCGGATGCTTTCTACAAGACAATGTCACGTATGGAACCTAAGTAGGATGCCCTTTTTATCACAAAGCCTGCCTTGTGGAACAGCATCCTATCTGAGAGTCTGATGGCCTCTCATAAGGACATGAAAACTTGATAAGGTCGTATTAAAGTTTGACTGATTAAATGAACAATCCTACTTTTCTGCAGGCATTTTCTAAAGTGTTGGATGATCCTGTCTAGAAAAGAGGAATTGAATGTGAATGCTGTAATTGGTCTCAATCTTCTGTATTGAATGTTGGTGTGTTTGGTTCCTTTGTGTTTGTTTTTAGCCATATGTAAACTTCCCAGAATTGTTATGGCAAGTTGGAAGGCCAAATAAATAAAACGGCACCAGGGGCAGAACAAACCTATCAGAAGACTGGTCTCTTTAGCTTGGTTGGAAATAATTTTCTGAATTCTCACACCTGTGTTCTATTGTATGGCACACACCAAAGCACAATGTGACCTCTTGGATTTTGGCTGTGTCATACAAATCTGCTATTGTAATTTATGAATCATGGGTTATAGTTTAACACAATGTATGATTCCAGCCAATTGTGATTTAGTCAGAATTAAACAAATAACAGCTGAGCAAGATGAGCAAACCCAATCTATTTGACAGTAGTATACATAACATCTGTCCCAGAAATACTTATTATAATTCAACAGCAAAATCTAGGAAAGAAAGCATGATTCATCTGCATAAAAATACACATATCTACAACCTACAGGTAACAACTCTATACCTTCCTAAAGAAACTACTTTTTCAGCAAGTACCTGAAATATTCCCATTGCTTCTTTTGCTTTGCCTCTGTGTCCTGCCCCATGGAAAATCCAAGTGATGTCGGTCTCTGCAGAATCAAAATTAAAGGTCACCCAACCAGTCTTTATCCAATACTTTTTTGGGTGGGAGGGGAGATAATGCTTTGAAACCTCTAGCACTGCTTGTTTTCTTCTTCACATATCATTCATAAGCCCAGGTCAACAAAACATAGTATTAAGTTCCCATAACATGAAGTAACAAACCTATAATCCAAATTATACCTAGTTCACACAGCATAGTAAATAATTGACTTCCCATTATAAATTGGATTATCAGCTATCCAACTTCATTTTAGCTTAATCTAGTATATGATCCCAAATCTTCATGAGTTTTTATAGACTGCATTAAAGACATGTACTTTGCTTGGTTTGGGGCCAAGCAGGCTCTGTAAAAACTAATACACAAAGGCAACAATTTAGCTTAATTAAGATAAACCAATATTTGTACTGATCCAGCCCAGAAGTCTGATCCTGTCTGTAGAGAAACTCCTTAGTGCTGTTTCTCCACAAATTCTCTCATCTGTATCAAATCAGTTTTGGTTTATCTGTATTTTATTGCACCACATAATTTGTTACCGTTCACTATCTACATATTAGCAATGCTATCAGCTGGGTCTTTCTACAAAACAATTTTACTCCACAAGAAAAAACAGGTGAAAGAACCACATATTTGTCCAGAGGGGTTTCTTTTTCTTAGGATTTTTTTCCAAACAGACAAATAAAAGGCAGAACCTCTTGGGAGAAGCCAATCATCATCCTTCTTAAGAAAAATAAAATGTTTAGCAATACCTCAGAAGATCAAGCCTATTCTCCCAAGTTCATATCTAGTTGTTTCTTCTCTTACTTGTTTCCTTTTCAAAAATAATGGGGATGACGAGAAATTTATACACGGACAGGATGTTTCATCCTCTCCAGTGCTATAACCACAATGCTGGCCCTTTATTAGGAATGATGCTCCTTCCCAAAATTGCTAATATTCGTGTTCTGTCCGTCAAATGTCAACATACATCCACAGCCTGAAGAGGAGATTACAAAAAAGGACATTGCTTGGGAAACCCACAATTTCCTCACAAACAGCTGCTCTGCTTCGACGGTTTTTTATGCAGTGTAGTTCTCTCTCTTTTAACTAAAAATGAATATATTTTCAGAGGTTCACACCTGATTTTCAACAATTAAGCCAGGTAGCTTCATACCACAGGTTAAATTCCCTGATTCAATTAAAGCTACTTAGCTTAATCCATTTTGTTGCTTGCTGTTAATAACAGCCTTGGAGACAGCATGCCGGGCTCAGTAACACTACTCTGTTCAAACCCGGCCTTTGTGTCACTTGCTTCCAAAAGGGTTTCATTCTCACTGGTGTTTCAGCAGCAAAGGGCTTTCCCATTATTAACTGGGTTCACAGATTGGACCAACACAATAACACATGATGGGCTTTAACCATGATGGTGTTAACCATAGAGGCTAGCATTTCACGTTGGATTGGGTTTGCCCAATAAGGTAATTTATATTGTTCAACTATCTTAGCTCCATCCATGGATCAAACTAGTTAATATGGTTGTGCATGCCCAGAGAATGGCTGAGTTCACATAACAAACTATACTAAGCTTAAATAGATGTGGATAGTTTGTCATGTTATGGGACTCAAGTCATTGGGCATATAACCCAAGCCATCACATCAAGCAATGATATGATTGATGGGCATAACATATGAATAGACCAGTTGTTTACCCAGAAATACCGAGCCAAACTAACCATAGCTTCATATAGGTTAGCTTACTTTAAACAAAGTTTCCATATCGTGTGAGTTTGTGCTAATGCCTAAATTGCAATTAAGCAGCCTATGTCACTAGTAAAATAAGATGGGGTTCAGGATTGATTGATTGTAGTGCTGTTCCTACAATGGTATCTATGTTTTTCATGCTTCTATTTCAGCTCTTACTCCTACTGAAGTGCAGCAAGAGCTTTATTCTGAAAACAGACTGGGGAAAAAAACTAATGTTTTCCTACCTCTTTCATGTGATTTTGAGACCTTGGGTAACTGTGGGCTTTAAAAATATAATCATGCAGGAGGAGAAGCAGCAGCAATATGCACCAAGTTATAGATATGTCTACAAAAATGGAGGGAGACTAACAAAACATGTCCAGCCAAAATTTTGTTAGGTCACATTTATTTATTTAGAACATTTATATAGCCACCCAACTCAAACAGTGAGAGTCTGGGCAGCATACTAAATCATTAAACAAAACAAATACCAGTAAAGGAAATTTAAAAAAAATAAATGACTATCTGATCTAAAATATATCTCACCGATCAGGAACACTGCTAAACCTGACACAGAGGATATGTGCTAGATGCCTTAAATACAGCTAATATTAAGTCATACTTTACAGCTCATAGAGACATGACTGTTGTGCCAAGGATCCAAGTTTATAAACTGGAAAGCTGGTTCACATACATCAGGCAAAACAATAAAAGCAGATTATCTATGATAAGGCAATGTGTGATAAACTGAACTTAAAGTACTTTGATTAGCAGAAGTACAATATTCAGCTCTGAATTCTCCCATGCGGGAAGAAAAAAAATGAAATAAATACCTATCTTCCTCCAACTTGATGAGGGGAAATGAGTATCTCCTGCTAATTAAGTCCAGAATTTATTCCTAAGTAGCAGTTGGAGTAGAGGCCTCAGAAATTCAGCTGCAGTTTCCTGAAAGTGAAGAACATTTTAGAATATACTTTAAAGCAGGGGTGTCAAACTCACGGCCTGCGGAACGCATGCATCACATGCCGGTCACATCCATGCCCAGTTTAGCGAAGGGTAGAAAAGTCACGATACATCATGTGATGACACGAATTTGACACCCCTCCTTTAGAGCACTATAATTTCCAGGGTGCTTGAGAAAGCCACACCTCTAACACCTGACTCTTGCAAACATTCTGGAACAGATTCCCACGTGCTATTATGAACATGAGGGGGAAAGTACCACAGCATTCTAAATTGCCAGCCACAGTGATTCATTTTTTTCAGTTGCAGCTATGTATACATAAAACACTAAAGAGTAAGAGTCCTTCTAACTAGAATTTGACCCCAGATAACTTCAGGGACATATTCATGAGTTTTCAAGGCAACCATATGGAAGTCATTGTCACTGTTTTAATTTTTATTTTCTAGCCCAAGTATTTCCTGGTGCATCGTAAAATCAAATCATTGCCCATCCAAACGATATACCCAGCACTCTGTCTGGCACCTCTTCAGCAATCAATATTAGTGGCAGCCAGCTATGGAAAAAGGAAGAGGTCACCTCCGTCCATACGAAGTGAAAAAAGAATCAAACCCTTGCCTCCGATTGGAACCGTCCCAATGGTAGATGACAGACATCCTTCAAGACCAGGCAGATTCTGCCTTCCTGTTTTCTCCTAGAAAAATTTAAAGCTCAAGTTGTTTTTCCTGTTCTGCGCGGTCAAAAAAAACAACCCATTATATAAAGACTCTCCCAAACTTTTCTGAAGTCCTCAGCAAGAAACTAAGAAAATCCATCAGAAATTTTGCAATCTCTTGGAGTTCATCTCCTTAGCATTTTCTGAACAAAACCGGGAGATGCGCCTGTTTCACTTTGGAACAGATGTTAAGACAGCTTTATGACCCTGTCCAGAAAAGGGAATAAGTATCTTTAAAGCAGCATTTTTTTAAAGGAATGATTCATGAAATAGCAGTAGAAAAGCTACCTTGGCTCTTTCCCTTTGTTGTTTTACAGATCAAACAGCCAGCTTTAGCAATAGCACTTAGATTTATATGTCGCTTCACAGTGCTTTACAGCAGTGGTGAAATTCATTTTTTTTACTACAGGTTCTGTGGGCGTGGCTTGGTGGGCTTGGTGGGCGTGGCTTGGTGGGCATGGCAGGGGAAGGATACTGCAAAATCTCCATTTACACCACACTCCAGGGGTAGGACACTGCAAATCTCCATTCCCACCCCACTCCTGGGGGAAGGATATTGCAAAATCTCCATTCCCACCCCTCTGGGACCAGCCAGAGGTGGTATTTGCCGGTTCTCTGAACTACTCAAAATTTCCACTACTGATTCTCCAGAACCTGTCAGAACCTGCTGGATTTCACCCCTGCTTTATAGCCCTCTCTAAGCAGTTTACAGAGTCAGCATATTGCCTCCAACATATGGCCCCCAACAATCTGGGTCCTCATTTTACCTACTTCAGAAGGATGGAAAACTGAGTCAACCTCGAGCCGGTAAGAATTTTTGCCTCTAACAAGTAACATATTAGGGAATTTTTGCTACAACACTAAAGGCATAAGGGAGTTTGTTTAATTGTTCCTTATTGCCAGCACCTCGATGATCTGTCACACATGCACACCCTTCTACAGCATTGTCACTTGTTGGAGGGAAGTGTCTTTCGTTTTCACTCCTACAGCAATGTCCTAAAAGAAAAGCAATAATCAGGGATGGAGACAGACTAATTAAGAGAGAAAGAAATGCCAGTTTTCTTATAATAAGGTCCCCACACCGTTAATGCCAAATCTGAGCACTTTTCTCATATTCACATGCCTCCTGCTTTAAATGTAAGCCCAGTGCTCTCATTCAGCTCCATGCTACAGAATTCTTTATATATTGGAGCAATTTATTTGCTGCCTCGGTTTTCCAGTTTCACAGAAGTACTGGGGGCTACAGCTGAGATGCAATCTTCCCAAGGCCATAGAGACTGTTAAAATCTCCGAACTAGAGAGACTGAAACATCCAAACTATTACAGGTAATCCTCTACTTACGACTACAATTGCGCCCAACATTTATTACTAAGTAAGAAAGTTGTTAAGTGAGTATTGCCCCATTTTATTAACTTTCTTGGCACAGTTGTTGAGTGAATCATTGCCATTATTAATTTAGTAACAGGGTTAAATGAATCTGGCTTCTTCTCCCCATTGACTCTGCTAGTCAGAAAGTCAGAAAAGATGACCCAGGATATTGCAAGCATTGTAAGATGAATCAGTTGCCAAGCATCTGAATTTTGATCACACAGGGGTGCTGCATTGGTCATAAGGGTGAAAAACAGTCATCAGTCACTTTTTCCAGTGCTGTTGTAACATCAGCCATTAAATGAACAGTTGTAAGTTGAGGACTTTCTGTATTTCGGAGCTTTAGCTTGCAAAAATCTCTCTTGCAGGTCAGCTCAGTTTAATTACTACAAATGGACAATCAATTAGTAAACAGAAACTTGCATGCCTTCGGAATGAAATGCCCACCAGGATAGAGAAATGAACCCAGCCTGTCACAGAGCAGAGAAACAGATGGAAGTCAGCTTAGTTAATTTAAGAAATAACTCTTGCCAAGGTTTGCCCAAAGCATTCAAGGGTCAGGTGGCACTTTCTGAAAAGAAAACCAAAAGAGCTTTCAGCTATTGTGGATTCCTGTTTTGGAAAACACCTATATTCTGGCACACTGTTTTTGGCTTGCAGAATAGGTACCTTAACTTCTCATGTGGCATTTAAAGAATAGCAAACCCAGAAATGGCACTACTTTTAAAAATTCTAATGCTTAGGAAATGGGAGAAAATAATGAAACACTATAGTTATAAAGGCAACCCCATTCACTTTTGCATCAGGCGATGAAGGCCAGTCAGTTTGGGCTCCATTCTATATTCATCTGAACATTTCCAAAAAGTTCAAAAGGAACCAAAGCAGAGCCACAAAATAGATCGAATGTTGTCGAAGATACCTGGAGAGAAATGAGCTTGTTACAGAATCAGAGTTGTCATGGCAAAGCTGGGCATCATGCAATGAAACCCCAGTTGGCAAGGCAGAAAGACCTGATTCTCTGTCCATCTCTGTCCATCCTGAACTCCTGGTAAACAGCATCCAGTATATTCTTCCCGAAAGGGCAATTGGCCTCGCTAACATTTGCGTCTCTACATAAAACAATTGTGCTGAAGTGCCTGGGAAACACCAGCATATACATTCATAAGATGCCTGAGCAAAGGGGGAAAAAAATCAACAAATTTCTGGGGGGTGGGTGGGTGGGAAACCTCACACTCTCTTTTGCAACCCATGTTTATATGGAGGGGTGGAGGTTTCCTTTTGCTTTGCTTTCCCCGTAATCTGAAACTGAACACACATACCCTGGAGAACAAAGTGCTTATTTTTGCCATTTAAACTTGAAGCCAAAAACTAGCAAAAGCAGATGGAGGGTTAATAGAGACACATGTCATACAAGTGTTACAAAACTGGAAACTTGGCGGTAGAAGAATTATTAAATATTGTTGGGGACTGCCCTACTAGTTCTGGCAAAATAATTGTTTCTTTTCTTTCTTTCCTGCTAATTGTCAGATTGCTCACAATTCTTCTCTCAACTGCCCGCAATAGAGAATTTCTTTCTGTCCCAGCTAAAAAAAACACCCAGGTCTCAAGGATGAGACTTGACAGCACTATG
Organism: Pantherophis guttatus; assembly: GCF_059756535.1. Classification (NCBI taxonomy): domain Eukaryota; kingdom Metazoa; phylum Chordata; class Lepidosauria; order Squamata; family Colubridae; genus Pantherophis; species Pantherophis guttatus. Next base: position 324,300,347 of record NC_142063.1, on the reverse strand, counting down.
AATTCACAGTGGTGCTATTTTCTCTCTGGAAAGCTGTGATAAAGGGACAGCGGGGGTTTGCCAGTTCCCTCGGCAAAGTTAAAATATGCATTCTGTGCTGCTTAACCCATCTATTAATAAATTCGAGTGTCAGAAAACGCTATTAACCTTCGTCCACTTTCCCTCCAAAGGAAGCCCAACCTGAGCAAGAATTGCACCCGGGAAAGTCATAGGGGAGTAAAATCCAGGTTACCCGTCATGGATTTCCTTAACCCTGCAGGACGAAGTGCCAGGACAATGGCTAGGAAAGCAGCGGGCTTTTACCGAGACCCCAAGAAATTTAAAAGAGCTTTCACTGTTGTTTGTATTTGAAGCGGGTGGCGCAGTCTGCTGAACAGACCGATGGACCGATAACACAGGAGTGTAAGCAACAGAGAGGAACGGCGCCTTCCTGCCACAACAGCAGAAAAAAAGCACTCCATGCATGTTCAGAGTCCTCGCGCTTAGAGGCCGAGGACAAGAGCCGCAATGGGATGCGAAGGAGACGGAACACGACCACAAGGCTGCCAGTATTCAAAGGAGGGCGCGCCGCTTTCATAGCCAAGGCGCCCTGCCCCAGTTTTTGGCGCGGCGGGTGAAGACTCCCCTAAGGCCGCCTAACTCTGGCGGGGAAAGGCTCCCTTCCCGCGTGCCGCTCCTGATCCAGAGCGCTCTGCACATGCTCACGAAGCCTCTCGCCCCCCTCTCGCCAGCCAGCCACCCGCCCGCCCTCCCTTTCGGCCATGCCTCGGCTACCGAGCTGCGGCTCGGCGAGGCGGACGACGGGGCACGTGCGAGGGAAACCAGAAGCCGCGCCGCAGAAGCTGGCTCACCTGGGCGCGGCGGCGTTGGCGGCGGCGGGTCGGTCGCCATCGCCTCTCAATGCCGTCGAGCGCAGCGCCTCCCCGTTAAGCTTCTCCTTGCCGCTTGCGCGCCGTCTCCAGCGGAGAAGCTGCGTCTCGATCCCCGGCCTGACGGAGGCTCCCGTTCAAGCGCTGGAAGAGCTGCCGCTGCTGCTGCTCGCACCGCCGCCCCCCTTCCTTTAAAGGCACCACAGCCAATTCGCGGGGAGGGTGTGTGTGTGTGGGGGGGAGAGAGAGAGAGGTCTCTTTAAGCGGCTGGGGAGGGGCTGCCGTGCCGACCCACCCCAAGCCGAGGCCCCAAACTGACGGCACCCTCCCGGTGGCGCAGGGCTGCTGCAGCGGCTGCAGGTTTCGCCGCCGCGCAACCAGCCAGAAACATTTGAGTTGGAGAAGCTGCACCACCACCAACACCCCCGTCACGCCCCTGTGGGAAAGCACCGGAAAGGGGGATCGCAGCGGCTCTCCCCGCTCTGCCCCACCACGCGTCGTTGGGACCAAACTCGATGGGTCGGAGGGAGGGAGGAATCTTCCGTGTCCAGAGCAAAGAGAAGGTCCCGAGCGTGTACAGAGCTCATTCTCAAAGGGGCTGTCTGAATTCGCACCACGGACTTAAATTAAGGACATTTAGCGATGGCTGTACTCACTCGATAGGCTAAGCTTGGCTGGAATGGGTGTGGGAAGTGTTGTGATCAGGTTATTAAGACAATTAGTGGTATATTGTGCAAATCCAGGAAATGGGCAGATTCGGTAACCATGTTGTGTGAATGAACTCAATGCATTTATCTTTCCCTCTCCAGAATTATGGCAATAGCCTTGCGGTAGGAAGTCCCAAGAGAACCTGGGTTGTTGAAAATGAAAGATCTTCGACTTAGCATCACAATTGAGCCCAAGGTTTCTGTTGCTAAGCAAGACATTTGTTAAGTGCATTTCTGCATATTTACGACCTTTCTTGTTAAGTGAGTCACTGCAGTTGTTAAATTACGGTAGTAGCGGGGTTGGTAAGCGAATCTGGCTTTCCCACATAGACTGTTTGTCAGAAGGTCATCAAAGGTGATCTACTGGAACACTGCAACCATCATAAATATGACTCACTTGCCAGGCATCTGAATCTGATCATGTGGCCATGGGGATGCTGCAGCAGTCGTTAAGTGGTCATGTTGCTTTTTTCAATGCTGTTGTAATTTCAGATGGTCACTAAACAAACTGTTGTAAGTCAAGGACTACCTGTATGTTGATGGGGATATCCCAAGCTCATAAGGATCAGTGCTTTAGCCTTTCTTTCAAGCAGGAGTGAAATCCAGCAGGTTCTGACAGGTTCTGAAGAACCGGTAGTGGAAGTTTTGAGTAGTTTGGAGAACGGGCAAATACCACCTCTGGCTGGTCCCAGAGCGGGGTGGGAATGGAGATTTTGCAGTATCCTTCCCCTGCCATGCCCACCATGCCATGCCCACCAAGCCACAACCACAGAACCGGTAATAAAAAAATTGAATTTCACCATGGCTTTCAAGGGACAAACTAGTGTCCCTGTCTTTCTGCCCTCCATAAAATAACATGGGCTGCACCTGTTACTTCTCTGAATTCAGTGATGGAGTCAGCCTTTCCTATGAGGGGAGGAGGGGAGGTCCAGCTACAATGGCACAACTTTCAAAAGGCCCCCACAACACATGGTCCTTGGCTGAAAAATCTGGGACTTGTGCCCACAAGGCTGGAGGACAACTGATAGGGAAGGATGCACAGTGCAGGATTTGGGGTGGAGAGAGGAAAACTTACATTTTCTTGTACTCTGCCTATCAGGTGGGCAGACAATTAGACCCAGATTTAAGAAAGAAATACATAAAGCTGATGATCCCATCCATTATCCTTATAGTAGCTCCTCTGTTCTCATCACCAGTGGGTCCCCAAAGTCTTAGGCAGATAGGTTTCCATCACTCAGTAATAGATTCTGTTTCAGTGTGAAGTGCTAGGATTGAATTCACAGTGTTCCATTTGCTGAAATTACATTCCATCAGATTTTTATGATGGTCGTAGACCAGCATAAAGAGAATGTGATACAAACAATTTTTAAAAAGCTAAAAGATATAAAAACAAAAGGTACACAAGATTAAAAAGCCTTCAAAGTACATTTTGAAAAGCTAAAATATATGAAAAACAAAATAATATCTACTAAAAATAAAACATTAAATATAGGAGAACATAAAAGTTAACATATGACTAACTAACTCTATCACAATACAAAACACCCTTGACCAACAAATTAAATGCTCATTAAGGCTGGTCTGAGGCACAGGTCATCATCATCTGGTGGATTTTAAGCACTGCTGCACAGAACCTAGCAACGTTATATGTTATAACAGAATTAGTTTCTGCAAGCAGCAGGGAGGTATATAAATGTCCTGTGTGCCCTGAATATTTATATAGTAATGGTGAGATGAGGTTAGTATGAATATCTCTGTAATACAGGCACTAAAGAAGTACATGCTCTGTTGTTTCTGTATGTCCAGGTCATGGACATTGTTTTTCCGAGTAACAAATTTTCTCTTATAGGCCTTTGTGGGCAGCTTCATTCCAACTTCAAAGTCACTGGAAATTGATTAAGTATGTCATGGAAAAAACATGCAATAAAGGATGGAGACCCGGCTAGGTCCAAACCAAAAGATCCAGCAGCCCCAAAAGAAAAAAAAAAGAGTCATCTACAACATACAGTGTAAGGACTATAACAGCCAGTATGTAGGACAAACAGGCACAAGATCAGCAGAGTGCATTCATGAACATCAAGTAGCGGTCAGAAGACATGATGAAAACTCCTTAATTTCACAACATATGGATAGACTTAACCATAGTTTCAATGGTGAAACTGTCAGCATCCTAGATCAAGCCAAGTCCAAAAATGCTAGAGAATTCCTGGAAGCCTGGCACTTTGACAAATCAACCATCAACAAGCACATATAGATAAACAACATATCATTCAAAGGAGGCAATCAACAAGCCAAAAAGGAAAGAGAAAGACCAAAACACCTCCTCACCAGCAACCAACACATTGAGCAAAGATTAGCACCAAGATTAACACTATACTAACAATCAAGAAGTAAACAATACCCCAATGGAGGAACTACCAATACAGCCAACAAGTTAACAGTAAAGAATAGTCTAATCAAGGGATCACCAAGACTACACCCAACACTGACAGGGGAAACCACTAGTACAGAGGTGTCAAACTGGCACGCCCACCGCAGCTCCACAAAGGCAGAAAACATCGCAATATATCACGTGCTGTCACGTGACATGATCAAGTTTGACACCCGTGCACTAGTATATAAAAATAAGAGCAAACTCCACTCCCTCCTAGCACTGATGATGTTACCTAGCTTGATAATGAAACTTCTGCAAGAAACCTGCCCAGCTCAGAGAGCACCAAGGAACCCACATTCTGTTTTCAAAGCTAAAATAGAATATGGAAGTTTGCCATTTACAACTACTGTTGAAACGGGAGGCAACATCACAACAGATACACAAGCCCTGAGATGCATTTTGCCCAGCCATAAAATGGCTCCCGTTCTAACATTTTCCCTGCCATGTTTCATATTTTCATGCCCATTCTCCTTCAATAATCCCCATCCTCCCAGAACCAAACTTTACCATAGTGCTTTGTGGACTTCTTTGAGTGGAATTAACTTTGATTAAGTTTTAATCATTTTAAAAACTCTGACTGTGCATGTCCTGGAGAAATTGATTCCTATTATACCTTTCCAACCTGTTTCCACTCCACTGATACTAGATCAAAAGCCCTTACTCAGGCAAAATGCTCTTTAAACGTGGCACAAGTTTCCTTCGTGGCACCAATCCACATTTTCACAGCACCAGCAGTTCATAGAATAATTTATTGGCTTTCCCACAATTGCTATGATTTAACTGGCACCCATTGATTATTCAAAGCCTAATCATTTTTATCGCCATAAAGAAATAATCAATTCTGAAAGCCCTGACCTTCACTGCTACATTTTACGTAGCTTTCTAAAGAAAAAGAAAAGCATGCACAGGAAATATTTAGTAATTTATGCCATTGAAACTGTCAACAGCAATGGCTGCCCTCTACAAGTAGTCCTCGACTTAAAACACTTCACTTAGTGTCCAAAGTTACAACGGCACTGGAAAAAGTCACTTATGACCATTTTTCACACTTACAACCTTTGCAGCATCCCCATGCTCACGTGACTTACAGATGCTTGGCAACTGATTCATACTTACGACAGTTGCAGTCTCCTAGAGACATGTGATCCCATTTTGCGAGCCTCTGACAAGCAAAGTCAATGGGGAAGCCAGATTCACTTAACAACAGAGTTACTAACTTATCAACTGCAGTGATTGACTAGGAGGAGGAGGAGGAGGAGGAGAAGAAGAAAGAAGAAGAAGAAGAAGAAGAAGACAAGGAAAGTCGTAAAATGGGGCAAAACTCAACTAAACAAATTTCTCACTTAGCAACATAAATTCTGGGCTCAGCTGTGGTCATAAGTTGAGGACTACCTATACAACATTTAGAACCCAACTCAGATGGGAGGAGGCAAGATGTCCTTGGAAAAACGGGTTGAATCCTAAGGCCTGAAAATGATCTCTGGAAGTCCAATCACCACTACCATTCCTTGCTCCACACAGGATTTACCATGATGATAAGGCAGTCTTCTCCCTAAAAAAAGGATACATGGACATTTCTTAAAGGAAAGGATATCACCACATCCTGATTCATTCTGACTCATTCTGAAAGAGTTCCCAATGTTAGAAAGTTTCTCCTAGCAGTATAGGCACAATCTTCTTTATAATTTCCCTTATAATCATTATAATGAATCTAATCTAATCTAATCTGTCACGCCACTGAAGATTCTCTATTTTCTGTGTGACCTGCCTTTGAATATTTTCAAATTATTTATTGTGTTTCTTCTTAATCTTCAGGCTGAATCTATCCCGTACTCCAGTTACAGGGAGATATCAAAATGGGTCAGAATGTAAAACAGCTGAAAGCAAGATCCAGAAACAGTGAGTTGCTAAATGCCCATCACAAGATAGTGAAACCTGGAATTAATAGATCCTCATTTAGAATTCAGATGCAATGCAATGGACAAAATTTTTATTCAGACATCTCTCCTGAATAACAAACATATTCGCTGCAGCCAATGTAGCTCAGATGACACAATTTAAAAAAATACAAAAACCTTTGTTAATTGAGTTTATTTGCAGCTCTTTCTGTAATGGCATAATTATGCAAATGACAGAAATTACATCGGTTGAGTCAATTTACATATGTGTAATGCCATTAGGCAGTGATGCAAACTGTGTCATTTATGTATGATGCAAATCAATGCATTATGTCATTTATTTAATTTGCATTTTTGACATCACTACACAAATAATGTAAATCAACACGGGTGATATAATTTCATCTTAATGGATGTTCAGAAAGGATGTCGCTTCTCCCCGAGTGGACTGTTAAATAAAGATTTCCTTGGACTTTTGATAGACAGAGGCAGATGTTGATAATAATCCTGATTGATTTGATTTCAGGGTAAGCAGCCTTTTAGGGCAAGGGGCATATTTCAAATGATGTGAAGGGCTTTTATGAGAAAAGTGTTTACTTGCATAAATGGCCTCCATAGTTGTTGGGAAAATGAGCAGACAGAAGTTGCAGAGAATTCGGCAGGAAGCAGATTCTGGACCCATTTCAGCCAGGTTTCAGCCCAAGGAGACCATTGGTCATGCTTGTCAATGACCTTTGGCAGCCCTTAGATGGGTGTGGTCAGCCCAACCTTGTGCTGTTTAATCTTTCAGTCACTTTCAATACTATCAATCATGGCATCCTTCTGGACCGGCTGCAGAGTTTGAGATATTACAATGGTTTTCTCCTTACATTCCCAGTAAGGCCAGAGCATGCATAAAAAAATGGGGTGTCTCAAGTAGGATGCTTCAGAATGCCTTATAGTCTAAACTGAGTTTTTCTATCTTCCTTTATGATTTTAGGCTACAAATACTTCATGTGAAATGTTGCTTCTTTGGAAGGACAATTCCTGATAAGTAGCAGCATGAAACTTGGTACCAGAGAACAAAACCATACCTGGGTTCTGAAGAAGCCCTTTCTCATGATGCCCATCTTAACAGTAGCACCTAAGTCAAATCAGCCTACAGCTGGAAGGGAACTTGGAGGTCTTCGAGTCCAACCCCTTGCTCAAACAGGAGACCCTGGCCTATACCATTTCAGCCAAGTCGCTGTCCAGTCTGTACTTAAAAACCTCCAGTGATGAAGCACCCACAACTTCTGAAGGCAACTTCTGTTCCACTGATTAATTGTACTCACTTAGGATGTTTCTGCTTCGTTCCAGGTTGCTTCTCTCCTTGATTAGTTTCCATCCATTGCTTTTTGTCCTGTCCTCTGGTGCTGTGGAAAATAAATTGACCCCCTCCTTTTTGTGGCAGTCTCTGAAATACTGGAATACTGCTATCATGTCCCCCTCAATCCTTCTTTTCTCTAGACTACCCAAATCTAAATCAGGCAACCATTTTCATTTATTTTTGGTCTCTAGGCTTTTAATCATCTTAGTTGCTCTTCTCTGCATTTTTTCCAAAGTCTCAACATCTTTTTTATAACTTGGTGACCAAAACCGGATGCAGTATTCAAGGTGTGGTCTTACTAACTAAAGATTTATAAAGCGGTACTAATACTTTGTGTGATTTTGATTCTATGCCTTTATTTATACAACCAAGGATTGTATTAACTTTTTTGGCTAATACAAGACCTGCAGGAATGTTCAATTGCAAAATGGGTGGGGAAGACAAAAACAGATGTTTACTCATCTGTCTGCCTTCCTCCATCTGTCTTTTGCTGAAGAACATTTCACATAGAGTTCAGTTGGCTATAGGCTAGGTTTACGTGCTGTGCTGAGACATAACATAGATTGGTTGGCTGTGGCTTAGCAGGATGTATGAGCCTTGTCCTTATCAGGATCTTATAGAGACAAGGACAAACATTGCTAAAAATTATATTATTGCAATCCAGGAAATGTTAGCCATACTATTTCCTGGCAGGTGGGAATGGTAGTTTAGAATTTATACCTGGTCAGTAATGAAGTTCTTTGTACTCTTTTGTAGTTCCAGTTTCTTTGAAAAGGAAAATTGTGTTTCCTCTTATTTCTAGTTATAGTGTCGATAGATGTTGATTAGAATCACCATATTCCTCCTCTACTACTGTTGTGGCCTGCCAGCTGTCAGCAGAGCTGTCAGCAGACTCGGACGATGAGGAAGTTGAGGAGGAACTTGGGACAGTTCTGGAGTCTGGGGAAGGCTCTGATGGATGCTCTGTGTCGGACACAGAGATAGAGCCAGGGCCGTCTGACATTTCCCAGCCACCGGAGAGGCAGCTGCCTTTGGAGGCTAAGATGAGTGAGGAAGAAGAACAGCTGGGCCTGTTCCAGATGCACTTATGCGCAGTTAGGAGAGGTGAACAACGGAGGACAAGGAGTCGACAAGCAAAGCACACGTGGATGCTGAATGGCCCCTCCTTGGCTGGGGAATAAATAGAAGAAAAGGGGAGTGGTTGTTATAGGAGACAACAGTTTGTATTTCTGGAGATTTGGCTCATTGTGTTTCGTGCATCAAAGACTGTTTGCCAGAACTTAATTTGCAGCCTTTAGGCTGGGAGCTCACGGTTATTGCAAGGAACTGATAAGGTCTGTTGCTGCCATTAACTCCTTGCAGGACTCTTCCCTGGACTTTTCAATGGGTGAATGCAATTAATTCATAAGAGGTAGATAAAGAGGGTTTTTTCATGACAAGGAGTCTGTTTCTTGCTTCTGCTAAGGCTGGGTCAGAACAACTACCCTGATAAGTATAGGCAGCAGGGGTGGGTTCTACTTATCGTTACTACCGGTTCACAATGGGGCCGCACGCACGCGTGCGCTCTTCTGCACAAGCGCAGAAGCACTTTTATGACATCAGGGTCAGTGGGTGGGGCCTCCCACTGGTTTCACTACCGGTTCTATAGAACCGGTGCGAACCAGGGGCAACCCACCACTGAAAGGCAGGCCAGAATCCCTCAGCCACTAATTGAACTCTTAACCTACATTTTAGCTTAGTCAGTAGGTCACAATTACAACAAATTATAGTGTAATGACAGGTGTGAACCCGTCCATTAGTCTAATCCATATTTCTCAACCTTGACAACTTTAAGATGTGGGGTCTCCCAGAATTCAAGGCTGAAATGGTCGTCAGGATTGAACAACCCTGACCTAATCCAGATTGCTAAACAAATTTGGTAGAGATGGTTTACTGAAAAATAGCACAACTGAAGAATCACCTACCATGCTACGCCATAAATCAGACATTACAATTCAGAACAGTTAAGCTCATGTGGCACACTAAGTCAAAATGCATTACAGCTTTGTGTAGTGTGTAAACCTTCTGGCTGCTTGGGCTGAAGCCTTCTCATATCCCTTCCAGAGCTTCCTGTACAGTTCCGTTCTTCAGTGGAAGCAGTATCCCTGCAGGCTGAAGTTGCTGCTTTTTCCCCTGAGATGCCAGGCTGATCTTCAATTATTTTTTCAAAGCCTTCAGTAGGTGCTTTGGCTCCAGATCTTGGTTTGAACACATGAAAGAAAGCTGCCCCATCTGGAAGATTCATGTCAGTGGTTCAGGCAATGAAGAGTAGTGGGTTCCCATCTTATCAAGGATGGTTGCTTCTCTTGGACATTCCTGTTTTTTTACCACTCACAAAAAGGAATACAACCAGTGATGGGATTCAGCCGGTTCGGGCCAGTTTGGGAGAACCGGTAGTTAAATTGCTGGATGGCTCCGCCCCTTCCTACCCTGCCCCTTTCAGGAATCCCCATGCGCCCCATTTTCACTCCCAGGGGGTTTCAGGGAGGCCTCCTAGGCCCAAAACAGGCAGCAGGCCCCGCAGCCCGTTTTTGCTCCCAGGGGGGTGCAGGAGGCCGAGTGCTGCCTGTCACACCCCTGACCACGCCCACCATGGCCACGCCCAGCCAGCCAGTCATTAGGGCAAAGAACCAGTTGTTAAATTATTTGAATCCCACCACTGACTATTCATTGAAATTGTGTAAAGTACTCCTTGCCATCATTTGTTAGTTACTCATAAGGTAAATATGTAAAAACAATTGCTGAAACATGACTATATCAGATAAAGAACAATTTTCCCGATTTACCTGGTTCAATGACATTGACCCAGATAATTAACCTTATTTCTAGGAAGGCCATAAGTACAGGTAGTCCTCGACTTACAACATTTCACTTAGTGACCGTTCAAAATTACAACGGCACTGAAAAAAGTGACATGACCATTTTTCACATATCACATTGCAGCCTCCCTATGGTCACATGATGAAAATGAAGATGCTTGGCAATTGGTTCATATTTATGACGGTTGAAGTGTCCTAGGGTCATGCGATCAGCTTTAGCGACCTTCTAACAAGCGAAATCAATGTGGAAACCAGATTCACTTAGCAACCATGTTACTAACTTAACAAATGCAATTGATTCACTTAACAACTGTGGCAAGAAAGGTCATAAAACAGGGCAAACTCACATAGCAAATGTTTCATTTAGCAACATAAATATGGGGCTCAATTGTGGTCATAACTCGAGGACTACCAGTATTGATCACCCATTTATTTACATGAAAAAGTAAAGTGTCTTTGAGCATGGAAGCTCTATTTAGATTTTGTGGCATATTATTTATAAATTAGGTTTCATCTCTCATGGAATTAAAGAAAAAACCCACAAACCTCATTGCTAATTGATGTTCAGTGACTGGGTTCAGACATGGTGCTAAGACATTCTTAACTATTCTAACTTACTTGCTGAATAAACCACACTTTATTCACACATCACACTGCTATACTCAACAAGGCAGATTATGGCATAGCCATAATAGGGGAACCCAGCCACTTAAAGGCACCAACCATGGCTAGATTCCTAGGCAAACATAGATTATGGTTTGTTGTTTGCATTGTACTTCCAAGTCTGATGTGGAGATCTAAATTACCATTAGAAGTCAATTCTAGATGGACTCTAAATAGATCGATTCTAAAGGATGAAGAATTTAGACAGACAGTGGAAAAACAAATGGGTTTTTTCTTCAAAGAAAACAGGAAGATGCATCTTTACAAAATCTATGGGATACTGCGAAAGCATATATGAGAAGAGTTGCTACATCATACATAGCAGTGGTGGGATTCAAAAATGTTTACTACTGGTTCTGTGGGCATGGCATGGCTGGGTGGGTGTGGCAGGGGAAGGATACTGTAAAATCTCCATTCCCACCCCACTCCAGGGGAAGGATACTGTAAAATCTCCATTCTCTCCCCACTCCAGGGGAAGGTTACTGCAAAATCCTCATTTCCTCCCAATCAGCTGGGACTCGGGAGGCAGAGAATAGATGGGGGCATGGCCAGTCAGAGGTAATATTTACCAGTTCTCTGAACTACTCAAAATTTCCGCTACCGGTTCTCCAGAACTGTCAGAACCTCTGAATGCCACCTCTGATACACGGCAAATAAAAACAAAAGGAAGAAACAATGACAGAAATACCTAGAAGAAGAATATAGAAGACTTGAAGTAGAGTTACAAAAGGAACCTCAAAAAAGAAATCTAAAGCAGCAAATGGGCTTAACTAAACATAAACAGAACATATTTGAAAAGGAGGATTTGGCACAACATATAAAGAGAACTAACCAAAATTTCTTTGAGAACGCAAATAAACCAGGGAGGTAGTTAGCTTATAAATGGAAAAAGCAAATTACCATTAGAAGTCAAGGTTTGTTCTTGGGCTAGGAGTTGCAGCTAGTTTTAGCCATGGTTTATCATGATCTTTTTAGACACAATCTAGATAGTTCATTCATTGGTTTGTTTTTACTTCCTGTCTAAGCTATCTGCCAAAAAGCAGAAATGTGACAGCTACAAGAGAAAACGGCTGTGTAGGCTGAATCACTCCTGCTTTTACTAAATTAGCCTTTCTAATATACCGCCCCTCTTTATTTCTCCCTGAACAACCTTTCCCCAGCAGAATACACAGCTTTCCAACTGTTGCTAAAAGAGAAGGGAATTTAAAATAACAGCAGTCAAGTAGAAGTGCCCTTACTGAGTACACTGCTGGAAACCCCAATTACTACAGCCCTAAGGTGCAGCATGAAGAAATGAACTTTGTTTATCTTTCTGCTTCAGTGCATATTCTAGAGATGTTTCAGAGAAACTCCAAATCCCAATCCAATCATCTTGGCCAGGAATCCCTACAAAGGGTTGCACTCTTGTGCTCCCCAAGCCAGGCTCAATGGCTCAGAGGAGTTTGATTTGTCTATACATCCTGATATATGTGTTGGGAGATAGTTCAGCTCCCATCCTGCCCTATCACATAACTGGCCTTACGTGTTCATAGCAAACTGTGATGATGCTAAAGTGATGAGTGGAAATATATTGTTGAAATAGTACCTGAATTATTATGAAACAAAACACAGAGGGATTGGATACCTAGAGCTTGACGTAACCTATTAGCAGCCTTGTTTGAGTAAAATGTCACCTGTGTAAATACATTCAGTGCATGGCTAAAGAACAGCTTTAAAATAAAGACATGTCAAACTGATAGATTTATTTATTTATTTATTTATTTATTTATTTATTTATTTATTTATTTTGTCAGATTTATATGCCGCCCTTCTCCCGCAGGACTTGGGGCGGCTCACAACAATAAAACAACCCGACAATAAATAAGAGTTAAATAAAATTAAAACCAATTTAAAATCTCCAATCCCCAAGTTAAAATCCACAACAGATCAGGGAAGTTGGTGAAAAAGCCATGTCTTTAGGCACGGAAGGTGCGGAGATTGGGGGCCGTCCAGAGCTCGGTGGGCAACCTATTCCAGAGGGTCGGTGCAACTACAGAGAACGCCCTCATCCTGGGGATCGCCAGCTGACACTGTCTAGCCGAGGGGATCCGAAGGAGGGCAGCCCTCCCTGCAAAAATGATTAATGAACAAAATAACCCCAGAATGAACAGGAAGATATTTCATTCCAGACCAACCTTATTGTATCAAAGATGAGCCTAGAACAGCTGGGTAGACATGAGAACTAAGACCCAATGATCAATAGCTAAATTCCCCATTCTGATAGATGAAGATGTTTTTGACCAGAAAACACATTTCCTTTCTAAAAAGGGGATTAAATTGTATTAATACTGCAATTGGAGTAATTGAAAATGGCTGGCCAGAGATGGACACATTGTTTCACCTTAGTACAATACAAGGAGAAAAGGAGGCTAGTTAATTTAGTTAATTTTAGATCATCATCTATCCATAATCAACTGTGTACACTCCATAGCACAGGTGTCATATTTGCCACGTCACGTTGCTGTCAGATGTTTTGCAACATTTTTCCCATTCACAGAGCTGGGGTGGGCGTGACCTACGTATTATGCCTCCAGCCTGCCAGTTTGACATCCCTGCTCCATAGCATCTCCCTTTCAGCATTCATTTTGACAGTGCTACTGACAATCAACTCTTTTACCTTGAACTGATGGCTAAATTCGCTGACAGCAATGTTTCTCAACCTTCACTGCTTTAAGATGTGTGGATTGCTGACGGGGGAATTCTGGGAGTTGAAGTCTATATTTCTCAAAACAGCCAAAGCAGAGAAACACTGGCTCACAGTCTCTTCTATTTTAATCAGTTTTTTGGTGGCAGCAATTAAGTAGGAGAATTAGAATCGTAAATTTGGTTTTTATTTCTGTGTGTAACTTATAAATGAGCAATTATTAAGTATCCATTACAAGCTGCATAATGCAGGTGTGAATGATACATGTACGCAAGGTGTGGAAATCACAGCCTGTAAGGATTTCAACAAAGACTGACTATGATAGTTTGACACATGATTAACCAAGCTAATTACAACCACCTGGAGTTTGGGATATGTTTCCACCAATTTCAGGGAGAGAATTTTAAAATTCTTCTTCCTTATCACAGAAAGTGTTATAATTGTAAGCCAGTAATGAAAGCCAATGTCAAATATTATTTTCTTGGAACAACTGATCAAGATATTGGTGGTCTACTAGATCCAGATGCATTTATATGAAAATAATTATCTGGAAGCAATTTGGGTTGGCATTCCATTTGAGATACACAATGAAACTGCTTTGGTAATGATATCTACCACTACAACTCTATACCATCCAACTCAAGGAAATAATCAACACCCTGATTGCCTAATCTCCATTATGAGTTTGGAGGGAGACTGGGTGAGAGAAAATAAAATGAAATTAAATCCAGACGATGTGAAGATGCTGTTGATTAAAAATAAAGCAGTGAGCCGGACTGCTAACTATAACATCACTTAATGCTTGTTTTGAAAGCTCTGTGCAGGTTGCCAGTTGCCTACTGGATACAATTGCTGCAATTGATCTTTAAACTCGTAAATTGCTTAAGACCTAATCATTTGATGGACTTCCTTCCCCTACTATGAATGTTGGATTAGGAGAGGCCCTTTGAAAAATGCCCCTAATGCCAAAACCCCAACTATTAGATAGAGAGGAGAGGGCCTTCTTCTATATGTCCCAAAGGTGATTTTTTTCAAGGGGGAACTGGACTTTCTGGTTTTTCTTTGAAGACGTTTTGCTTGTCATCCAAAAAGCTTCTTCAGCTCTGAAGAAGCTGAAGAAGCTTCAGACAACCATGACCTGGATGATTGAGAATCTCCATAGACATTCTTCTATATGATTTACAACCGTCTCCAAGGAAGTTTATTTGGTCCCCAGTCTGTCAAATGTTTATAAAATGTCAAAAATGCATCTTTTTGGGGGGCTATGGATTTTTAATCTTACTAGCTTTAAATTTGAAAAAAAATCATTTTTTAAACAAAACATAAAACATTGATCATCCATTACAATTGCAAACAGTATGTCAATCGGTTACAAATCCCCTATGCTTCTTCCCCATATTCGTATTTTACTAATTTCTCATATTTTCAACCTGATGTATATCTTTATGTCATTATCCTCATTTGTCAATTATTTAACAATGGCATTATCATTCCAAAGAAAATTATTTTGACATATTATAACATTCATTTTATATTTCATATTTCATTTCCATGTTTTATTATCTAGCCATTGGTAAAATAAATCCCATATCTTATATAGCGTTTATCTTCTTGTTCTCTAATTTCAAATGTCAATTTACTCATTTCAGCACATTCCATGATTTTCTTAATAACCTCATCTTGCGTTGGTATTTTCTCATTTTTCTAGTTTTTAGCAAACACAATTCTAGCCGCTGTCAATACATTCACAATCAAATATCTCAATTCTCTGTTGTATGTTTCCGGCACAATTCCTAATAAAAAAAATCTCTGGTTTAAAGTCTATGTGTTTTTTTGTCATTTTTTCCAACCATGTGTATATTTTAGTCCAGTATCTTTTAGCTTCTACACATGTCCACCACATATGGTAATATGAGCCCGGTACCTGATGACATTTCCAGCACTTTTCAGATTTGTTCTTGAACATTCTGGCTATTCTCGTTGGGGGTAAATGCCACCTGTCTCTAGCTTTAAATTTGATGGTATTGATTTTCCTTATGGTTTATAATTTATTTTTTGCTATGTTCTAAACTGCTTTGAGTGCTTATAAGGTATATGGAGAAAGGTAGAGTATAAATTTAATAAACTCATGCACACCATAGTTAAGCAGCTTTAGAAATAAAATGTGCCAGTTTGACCAGGGGTGTCAAACTCGCAATGACACGTTGTCGTCACATGACGTATCACAACTTTTTCCCCCTTTGCTAAACCGGGGGTGGGCGTTGCTAGCGCGTGATGCATACGGCCTGCAGGCCGCTAGTTTGACACCCCTGGGATAGTCAGTTCTAATTCAAACTCAGTTGATCCCTTGAGAGGAAAACATTCCCTTCTCTGATTGGATGGACTGGAGGCTAAAACATATAAAGGTTGCTGGAATTGGGTATGTCTAGTTTGATGAAGAGAAGGACTAGGGGTGACATGATAGCAGTCTTCCAATATATCTCAGGGACTGCCACAAAGAAGAGGGAGTCCAGCTAGTCTCCAAAGCACCTGAGGGCAGGACAAGAAGCAACGGGTGGAAACTAATCAAGGAGAGAAGCAACCTAAAACTGAGGAGAAATTTCCCGACAGAACAATTAACCAGTGGAACAACTTGCCTCCAGAAGTTGTAAATGCTCCAACACTGGAAGTTTTAAAGAAGAGATTGGATAACCATTTGTCTGAAATACTATAGGTTTTCCTGCCTAAGCAGGGGGTTGGACTAGAAGACCTCCAAAGTCTCTTCCAACTCTGTTATTGTTTTGCTGCCATCTACTGGGGGTAGGATACTGGTGGAAATGCCCCAAGAAATTCCTTCTTTAATAGATCCACACACACACATACACACCCCTTTAAAAAAAACAAAACACCACTGTCCATTTCACTCATTCAAAGGAAAGAAAAAGGCCCCCTTAATTTGCAGCCTCTTGAGCATTGCCCAAAAGCCAAGGATGTCCCAGACTTTGTATCTACAGCAGCCACAAGTGGCTGATGTTTGGTGACCTTCCAGTAAGACATTAGCAATACAAGGAAGAAGCAAACACAAGCAGTGCCCCCCCCCCAAAATCTCACTTTGGTCACGTTGAGACATCTCAAAACCAATGGGTTAATAATAATAATTTGTGCAACACAGTGACTGAAGCCTTTCTGCCATCCTCTTTTAAGAATTCATTTTTATAAACACAAATTACAAAACAATGCAGTTAGAAAGAAAATCATTACACAAAACATTTAAGTACATTAAGCCGGTTTAATAATTTTTATGTAGAAAAACAATCAAGTATGAATTGCATTGATTTATCGTACAAATCCCTCTGGACTGTATACAAAATAAGTATGGCTAGTCAAACAGCAACAGTAAAATAAATATTTAATTTTTATTTTCAAAAGAAGCTGGCTTAAGGAAACTCCCATTGTCTCAGCCTCAAGTGGTTGCTCAGTGGGACAATTCAGATTAAAATCAGTGCTGTACATGCATAACTCTTCCTTCTATACAGTGAAATACAGCAGACTGACTGCAAATGATAGGAGAGCATCTCAATAGGAAGAGGCATCAGCATCAAATAGAACTCCAAATAATTGTTTGATTCATAACCCTCTAAGAAAAGGTAAACAAGGCTCACTGAAATCAAACTGAACAGAAGAGAAACAGAAATGACATCCAATGTTCAACCTGGCAATAGGGACGCCATTGGAAATCTTTCACCAAACCTATTTTGCCATTAGCCACTGACAGGGTGAAGTATCTTATTCATTTCTCCCAAAACTGATGTAGAATCTCAGGGTCAGCAACTTTTTCAAGTATTGGATGCCTACTTTTTTTCATTACCTGAAATTCTGTAAAATGAGGTACTATGTTATCAACATCAGCGGTACAGAATCCAGGAGCTGAACTTGTAGTATCTCTAAGAGTGAACTCTCCATAATACAAAGCTGGCACTTTCTGTCACTGCCTGAACTAACTGGATTCAGCCCTTGAGTAATGAGCAACCTTGTAAAATGGCTGCCACTGTAAGAACTCAACCAAGAAACTAGTGACCCTTTCTATAAGGCATAGAACTTTGGAGGGGAATAATCTGTCAAATACTCAGCCCAAATGAATCATGAAATGGACAATAAGGCTGTGCATGCTTTGAAAATGATTGGGAAAAGGTGCTTTGGAAGGCATAACATCTCTTTAAAGGAACAGTGGGGGGTTTTTTTCAGGCTTTCAAGGATCAGCATTCTCCAAACATTATTTATTTATTCCACTAGTACCAGCCTTCCCAAGAAGGACCATAGAAAGTAATACACGAATTGTCAAATTTCACTCCTGAGAACTGGTCTTTGTCAGGTTCAATCTTTCCGCAGAACAGTATTCATTAGGGCCTGGTTTATCAGTGTTCTTCAAAAGGCCACTTACTCAGCCACCTGTAAAAACTCTGAAGTGAAGACAGCTTCTGCATAGTCCTCACAGAAGCCATGGAGCTCAGCTGCTACATCTGTCAATATTTCTTCTGTTAGCTCCTCTGCCAGGCTAAAAAGAAAGAAATGGAAGTAGCTCAACAGCCAAGACCTGAGTTCCAAAGTTTCTACAACACGGGTGTCAAACTCGTGGCATCACATTGCCGTCACATGGCGTTCCGCGATGTTTTTTTCTCTTCGTGAAACGGGTGGGCATGGCCTGCGCGTGACGCATCCGGCCTGCGGGCCGCCAGTTTGACACCCTGTTCTAAAACATCCTACAACCTGATCCAGAGCAGCAGCATGTAGACCTCCCTCTCCTTTTCCACTCACTTCTCTCAGTTCTGGTTTCCACCCTTCAAGATAGGCCAGACTAGGAAAGCGAAGTCATGCAGGCCAATATTACTGTTTGTTATAAAGATACCATAACAACATCTTTCAAGCGTGAATGGTCTTCATCCCTCTCTCTATTTATCTCTTGAGAACTACAGAGAGTGTTGCGTGAGATGTTTACTCATATCACTGGGCTTTTTTAAAAAAAATATTTTTTAATTCCACCTTTATTATTTTTGATAAATAACTTGAGGCAAATGTAACTAATATTCCTTCCTCCTCCTATTTTCCCCACAACAACAACCCTGTGAGGTGAGGTGAGCTGAGAGAGAATGGCTGGCCCAAAGTCACCTAGCCAGCTTTCATGGCTAAGGCAGAACTAGAACTCATAGTCTCCTGTTTTTAAGACTGTGGTGCCTTAATTTGCTCAAGTCCATTCTGGACTCAAGTTTTTTTTTTTGTGATAGCACCTCTTTTCCTCCTGTCCCTCAAAACCATACCCTACAACTTAACAAGAAAGAACTGGCAGGCCACTTCTGAAAAATGCTGCTAAGAAAACTGCAAGAGTCATCAAGAGTCAAAACTGACTTGAAAGCGCCAATTTTGTCCTCTGTCACAGATGCACTGCTGTCAAACAACTGATCAGGGCATAGGCAGCAGCAACTCCATTTGACACCTGTTGCTAACCTTATGACTTCAGCAGCATCCTTATTGCCTGAACCTGAGGGAACTGTTCCCTTAACCCTCCCTTGGTGCACCACAGTCCTGACCCTACTATAAAGGATGCCACACATATGTGAATCAGGTATGAGAAAGAGCCTGTGTCCCACTGGGGGTGGGCTTGAAGAAAACAGGAACAAAAACATTAGCTATGGCAATTGAGGAAGGAAGTAGAAACTGTGAGAGCAGCTACTCTTGACAATCCCTCTAAAACAGAAATGTGAAGGAAGGTGACAAGATATCCAAGAAGGTGATTCGTCTGAAAAATTAAATGATATTCCAACTAGACAAAGCAATTATTTTTTGCCCCATTGGAAAATTGTGAAAGGAGCCAGAGAAAAACAAAGGCAGAAAAATGGAAAAAAACAGAAGGAGATAGACTGCCACCTAGTGGCTCTAAAAGAACCCATAACACAATTCTCTTCAACCCCTTAACTTGGTGTTTCTCAGCTTTAGCAACTTTAAGATGTGTGGACTCCAACTCCCAGAATTCCCCAACCAAGGGAAATACCGTTTTCTGACAGTGAAGTCAGGGTTTTTGAAATAAAAAAGCAAATCCCTCCAGAAGATACAAAGAAAGCAAGCACGCCAAGATTCCCCATACCTCTCTGCAATGTTCCAAGGGTTAAACTGCCCCACCTCTTCGAGGAAAATGCCCTTCAGGTGCTGCCGGTATCGGGCATCATAATCAGAAAGGCTTTGGAGAACATGTTTCGGTACTGAGAGGAAAGTGCCAGACTCTTTCTGTGGGGGGATGTGATGTGTAAAAGACTGCAGAGTCCCACTCCTGGGCTCTGACAGCTCTTCATCTATAGCGCTGAAAGCACAAATACAACCAGAATTAGGAAAAAATAAGCCCTAAAATTGGATCAGACCAAAAGCCTCTACTTCACTGAGACAGTCCTATTATAACTAACATCTACAAGAAGCTGGGCACGATGGCAATTGTCTTCTCCCCCATTTCTTTCCCTGAGCCTGCTATACAATGGATTTAGAATTCCCAAATCAAATTCATAGTTCAAAACCAATAGGATCTCACTACAGTACAGCTGTTAACTCTTTCTGTAGTCCTCTGCCTCTTTAGCAAGCTTGGCTTATTCTTCTCAGGCTCACTTAAGCTTAAAACAGACCATCTACTGTCCCCCAAGTTTATTTAAATGCTCACTTCCCCTAACCGTAGGTGCTTGTTCCTTTCTAACTCATCTCTTGTGTAACTTCAACCACTGATTCTAGACCTCAACTATCTGTCTCCCGAACAATTAAAGAAAACAATAAAGGCAAGCAAGTTTCAGTGAGAAGGTGAAAAGTCAAAGAAAGAAAAGCTGCTTCTCTTTCACTTCAGCCCACCTTCCGACTTTCATTGATCTGTTCACGTTGAAAGTTTTAATTTTGCTGTGCTCATAAACTTCTCTGAAGAATCATGTGAAGCAAAATGGTGGGCTAGATAGAACTGTCTCAGTCTATTTAGCCCTAACGTTCCTATCTACCTAGTTCCCAGAGTCCTTAAGCCCTCCCTTGCTTTTATTTTCCTGAAGTACTAATATTACTGCTGTCCTGTGATAACTTGATAATTTGATTATTCCTAAACACTCCATACATTCTAGCCAAGGGGGCAAATCCACTTTTAGCATCAATAAAGATGATGCTGTTTAAGCACAGTAAGCTGTTAAATTTCTTACTCACCTGGCATCCAAGGGTTTTTCCAACACTATGGCTACTTGTGGCTCTTTGTGATTATCTAGTTTTGTTATCTGGATGGGATGAACAACTGCATGTTGTTGGTTTCTCACTACAGACTCTTCCTCTAGGAAAAGGAATTGTTAGAAAAATAATTACCTCACCAATACCAGAGCAGACAAGCTCCCACTGTATTTCAAATTCCATCTTCCCCATTCAGTTAACATATTTTTATAAAAACATAAGCCAAGAAGAATCTATGGAATATTTATTTGCTGACCATGAGTTTATCTAAAAGACTATGTAATAGTATCAACCATGTTTGTTTCCTTCATTTCTACAATATACACATATTAAGAATGTAAAAATATATTCTCACAACCACTGAATGAAAGAGAACCATTCACTGCTCAGCTGTTATTTCTTAAAAATCCAAAACCAAACCAGAAGCTCACCTTTGCTCTCCTGGACCCAGAAATCAACATCAGTGTAAGCAATCTGGTTGTATCGTCTGCGCACAGTTTCTTGATAGTGCTTAAATATAGAAAGATAAACCCAGTATTAATCAAATATTTTAGTTAGTTTGACTGGGTTTGGGAAAGACTACGAGACTGACAGATTAAAACACTCCTAGTAAAGGAAACGGCTCTACTTTTATGCAATGAGAAACTTTAATTAATGGAGAATTCAGAATGGGGAGAAATTATCTTTTCTCTCTCTGGAAAAAAGTACTTTTATACAATACTTTTTGTACAGGATACAATAAATGTACATTATTTATGTTCTGCCACAAGCTAGCAGGGCTCTGGGAAGCCTATAAAAAGACAAAAGAAACATAAAATCATATAACCCCAAAGTGTCCAATTTGGGGATCAAAATTTGATGATGAATAAGGGCAAGAGAAATGGGAGTATTGGCCAGAATGACTCTCTCTACATTTCTAGCAGTTTGGGTATCTCCAAGTAAAACCATCAGAAACCTCAAGGAATCTTCAATAAAGGAGAGCAGAGCAGAGCAAGCCCTAAATTTATAAGACACAAATTTTGGCAGAAGGCAGCTTCCCCAATTAGCACTCTATGCTGGTTGAGAAGGAATTCTGAGAATTACAATCCCAATACATCAGAATAATGTCAGATTAGGAGAAGATGGAAGAAAGGATAGAGTAGAACCTGTGCTATTTCTCCCCGTTTTTCTCATGTGCAAAAATGCCAGATAGCACACAACAAATACAGTAGGTTGGGTTTTTTTCCCCTTGTAGGATGACAAAATGCAGCGCCAGAAGCAGCAAAATACAGCAGAGTCTCAAGATATTTCTTGAGCTCAGTGCTTGTAGTGCCTGAACACCCTCCCCCCCGAGAGATCTCAAAGCAAAGCTCAATAACCTGACGCACAGGCATAGGTCAGCAACCAACAAATGAATGCACCTCTATTTCCTCCATCCTCTTCATCATTGTCTCCAGGTCAGAGATGCTGAGTGCAGAAAGAGCGTCATGTTCCATCTTCTTGAACTGTTCCAGATGGCAATCCTCCAAACAAATACCTGGTAAGCTTATTGCATCCTAACAAGAGGGGAAGGGGGAGGGGAGAGGGAGGGAGGGAGAGTGTGTGTGTGTGTGTGTGTGTGTGTGTGTGTGTGTGTGTGTGTGGAGAGAGAGAGAGAGAGAGAGAGGGAGGGAGAGAGAGAGAGAGAGAAAATAGCTTATTGTGTTCTCTAAAACTACTTGCCCAACACAAAATATCCACTGGGAGAAGCCGAGCCACAAAGCATCTTCAGTGACCCCAAATCATGTTCCATGAATTGTAACACCCTATAGTATTAGAGGTACATCGTATTTCCCCGGGGTCCAGTTCTGAATGGTTATACCACAAAGATCCCCCCAGACCAATCCTTCTTTCCAAGGAGAGATACAATTTCTAATGCAACAAAAATATATCAGTTAGTCAAGATGGCCGACATCACCTCAGTCTGAATTAGGAATTCTGGTATCATGTTTCCCCGAAAATAAGACTCTGTCTTATATTTTTTTGAACCCCAAAATAAATACTTGGCCTTATTTTCGGGGATGTCTTACTACTTTTTTTTTTTAATTTTATTTTATTTCTATACCGCCCTTCTCCTGTGGGACTCAGGGCGATGTACAGCCGAGATAAAACATAGCATATAAAATTTAAAAAACAGTTTAAAAAACAATTAAATAATTTTGGCCCAAAATTTAAAACAACCCAATTAAAACCAAGTTCAATTAAAATTGAGAGGATGGGATCAAGCCAGCACGTGGAGTGAGATGGGGCTCTTCTTGCCATCTTACCTGATTTCCAGCTCTCTCTCCCTAACCCTAACCAGAGGAAATGGCGGGAACTGGCTGCGCATGCATTTAAATATTTTCGGGTTGGGCTTATTTTCAGGGAGGGCTTATTTTCGGTGGGGGGCTTATTTTAGCACATGCGCTGAAAAGCCCAATTGGGCTTATTATCAGGGAATGTCTTATTTTACGGGAAACAGGGTAGAAGGGCCAATAAAATAAACTCGGTTTAAGAGCATTTATAGTTTCTTGAGCAGGTCTCTTACTACTAGCTACAAAATTAATAATCACTCAAAAATAATTTATTATTGGATAATGTTAAAGTATGGTCAGTTGCTCTTTCAGAAAAAGTTACTGATAAAGTTCAAATGATTTTGCAGAAGTATGAATCACATTTTTATTGGACTCTTGGCAAAGCGTAGAAAAATAAAACAACTCCATACAAAAAGAAAAACACAACTGGATGAATTGAAAGAAAATAAAATTGGTAACAACTCAAATCAAGGCTCTGAAAAAATTTAAAGGCTTGTGGAAAACCAGCAGAGGGAACCAGCCTAGTTTCCCCAGAATGACTATTTCCACAATATAGATGCTGCAACAAAAAAGGATAACTATATAACTTATGCCAACTTATTTTAATAAATTTAGTGTTATGTGAAAATTATGATTGAACATTGAAATATATTGTTCTGGGTTATTGTCCTGTATTTTGGTTTCTTCTTGCCTTACAGAATATTAGTGAAAAAAACTAAAAATGAATATGTGGAATATGCTCTATGGCAGTGATGGCTAACCTTTTTGCCGTCGCGTGCCAAAAGCGGGGGGACAGCGGGGGGGATCGTGCGCATGTGTGCCCACACCCATAATTCAATGCCCTGCCCTCCCGCGCATGTGTGCATGCTCCCCCCGCGCTCCCCCCGCTTTTGGCACACGATGGCACAGTGGGCCCATTTTTCACTCTCCCCAGGCTCCAGAGGCTTTCTAGGAGCCTGGGGAGGGCAAAAATGGCCTTCTTCAACACCCTCCGGAGGCTCTCCGGAGGCCGGAAACAGTCCATTTCCCAAATTCTGGTGGACCCGGAAGGCCCGAAAATCAGCTGGCCGGTGGCCACATGTGTGCTGGAGCTGAGCTAGGGCAACACTCGTGTGCCCTCAGAAATGGCTTTGCGTGCCACCTATGGCACCTGTGCCATAGGTTTGCCATCATGGCTCTATGGTGAAATTTGTTTGGCTTTAGAATCCTTTAAAGCTCTTTTTTTTGGTCAAGATACTCTTGGAACAATGTTGCAAAGATAAATTACTTTAGGGGATAGGGATGGTTAAATACATAACCCATTTCAAAAGAAAGCAGGAAGAAAAGTCTGGCACGTTTTCTAATTACTTTGTAAAGTCTGACACTTTTTGCATAAATTATCACGCACTGGATTCCCAATGTGAAACTGTTTAACAATCAAGTGAGCTGAGGTGGGGAGAGGTGGTTTCACACGGACTTTGTGATGTATTTCGACAACACGGCATTCAATGCAATGGAGAAAAAGAATTAAACCTGAGAGCCACATTTGTTTACAAAAGTGGAGTTTTCGTTTCACCCATAACCACATTCAACATCTATTTTAGACAGCTAAACTTTTCTGTACCCTTTTTAAAGCCATTTTTCTCCCAGGTCTGCCTGAACAAGTAATGCAGGGATTGGCAACCATATTTCTACAGCATCTGTAAACTTACTTTACAGGTATTTTTGAAAAGATAGAGAGGGAAAATAAGTACCTCATAAAGAAAGGCAACATTTTCAGACTTCCTTATTTGAGTGCCGTCGTTGCCCTGTAATGGAAGGACTGTGTATGCTGCCTTGAGCTCCTATGTGAAAAGCAGGATATAAGTCTAATTAATGAATTAATTAATTGTAATAAGCATGACTCAATTGTTGCCTTATAAGCCTTACTTCTTGCATTTAGCCAAGGCAACAATTTTACTTGCCGTCCAGGCTGATAACAAGAGGTAAGACTTTGGAAGCAAGAGTTGAGTCAGACTCAACTTATGTGAAATATCCAGCCTTGAGATGCTCTTCAATAAAAATTCTGGAAAGAAAGGAGGAAGTTATTTCTTCAGTTCATCAACAAGGAAATATGTCAAGAAAATCAAAAGAAAAAGAGGAAGAATGACATACTCTACCTGCGCTTTTTCCAAAAGAAGCTCCAGGCCCTCAGGATCAGCTTGCTCCACCTCCTCTGTTGGGGAAGTCCCATTGTCCCTGAAAAATTTCAACCAACACAACACAGTGGCAATCTGATGAGTCATGTCATCTTTTTAAAATGTGACTAACAGAACACACATTAATAATAGTAGGACAGCATAATTCAGCATCTCTCCAGACTGGGCACTCTGAAGCCTATGCCTTTCAGAGTGCAGGATTTTATAATAATATGGAAGGGCCTAAAATCTTTCCCGTTTTCATTCCTGAGAGATAAGACTGAAACAGCAAAATATATTCCAGATTTTAATTCTTTCCTCACCAAATGCAAAAGAGTACACAAAAAAAGGGAAATAGACCCAGGAACTGGAGCTTCTAAGCTTCTTCCCACAGCTCAAAATCACAGAATTTGGAAGCCTTTTCCAAAAGTGAAAAGCCAACCGATGCCTTGGTCATCACTTCTGCTCCTATCCAAGTAAGTACTGAAGACTATATAGAACATTGTCAGAAGAGATGAAATAATGATGTCAGGTGATTATTTAGATCCGAAATCTTATTTTATTCCCCTGGGAAAAGATAGTGAGATTTTTCTGTTGCAATATTCTTGTGAAATGTTGCTCTACTCTTGACATCTGACAAGATAAGGTCAAGTACCAAGCAGGTGTAAGGACTTAGTTAATTGTACATATAGTTTTCAAAGAAAACAACACGAGAAATGTATAGACACAGCTTTTTGTGAAAACATGGCAGTTGGGACTGCCCTATGCAGAGTTTTTCCTTTTCTCTCATAATTTTGGGAAATCATCCCAACTGCTTCTTTTTGGTCAGGATGTAAAATATAGAGTATTGGCATATTTTTTTTCCATAGCTGTTTTTTCTTTATTTGCTATATTCTACGCTGGTCTAGGAAACCAAGCCCAAGTCAGATCTATTCCCAAAGTAAATGTTCTTCCACATGGGCTTCAGTCCAAATTTAGAATGACAAATGATATCTGTTGGGGACAAAGAAAGAAAAATCTGTATCTATGAGAAAGAGCCAGTTAGATGTAGTGATTAAGGCCTCAGGACAGAAACCGAGAGTCTGTGTGTTTTTTAGGCACAAAGCCAGTTGGATGACCTTGGGCCAGCCATTCTCTGTCAACCCTCGAAGGAGGCAAAGGCAAATGACTTCCAAAACACCTTGCCAAGAACATAGCAAGGATCTGACTAGGCATGAAAAATTTACTTGAAAGGCACAGGGAGAGAGGGAGGAGCGGGAGAGGGAGAGAGAGAGGGGGTGGAGAGAGAAAGATTCCCAAAATGTATTAAAATCCACAACCTTCCACCCTCCCTTTCAGGCCTACCTGGGCACTTCTTTCTCAGGTATTTCTTTTTCCTTTGTCTCTATCTCCAGAGATGGCTCCGGATTTTCAGGATTTTTCTCCAGGTGCCTACAAGAATGTTGAATTTAAGTGGGAGAAGAAAAATAACAAGACAAGGTTATCATAACCTTTGCCATCCCACTGGCACCAATTATAAATTTCCGCATCATAAATTAATTATTGACACTGGTGTAAACATCATCTGGTGAATGAAACATTTCTTCAAGCATTCCAGAAAGAGGGACAGGAATGAGTCTCCAAAGAACATGAGGGCCTCCTCAGAAGAGGTTGACAATTGTTATAGCATACGAGCCCAAAAGGATCTCAGAAATGGTGACTACAGGGCCATGACTAAGTTTACATTCAGAAAGTTCTAGGATCATTCCATATTATCACTAGGTGATCATTGGAAATATCTGAAATTCTGCAGAATGAAGATCATACTGAACCAAATGAATCAAATATCTGATCCATCTTAGTACACAGCAGCCCTGAATGTTTCAATCTCCAGATCAAATCTCAGAAGCTATACTTGAAGAAACTATTATGCCATCTGCCATAAATGAACCATCATAAGCGTCATAATCCACTGTAGATGTTTATACCACTAACAACTGCCCTCGCAAGGGTGTTAACTTACCGCGGAGCAGAGTGGAGGGGAGACTTGACACTGGGAGGCATCCATGGGGCCCTATTATCTCGGATGGGTGGTTTGGTCTCCTTAAGCCGGAATGCAACGGTGGGATCTAGAAAGCGGGCTTGTTTGGCTACAGGCTGCACTGTTTTTGTTTTGGGAGGTCGACAGCTACCCTTTAGAGAAACAAAAACATTAAAATAATGTGTGTTTCCAGACACGTTTTAGCAGTTTTTCCTACACAACAACATCTATTAAAGCCTGCATTTCAACCACTGTAATTTTGGAGGAAAAGACATTACATCAGGGGAGAAAGTATGTCTCACAGCACCTAAAATTAAGCTTGGAGACAAGGAAGAGGAGTAGAAGCTGATGATTATATAACTGTACCTGAGGTCTGAGGGAAAACAAGCCTCCCCTCTTCTTCAGAGTTCCTGATTTCAGTTCTGCTTTCAAAGGTCCTGATTTCCTTACGGCCTCACCCTTGCACTGTGCAACTGCCCCTCGCTCAACGGGGAGTACGTCTTCCTGGGCTCTGGCAATGCAGTGATTGATTGTCTTATGTGGTAACAAGTCTGCAGATTCTCGATATTCATCTGAAGTAATTTGTTATGACAATGTTACACATATCGTATTTATTTATTATATGACCATGGCACTTTACCAAAAAAAAGTAAGAATAGTTGCATACCATAGGGCACTTACTATCTAAAATAGGGGACAGGAAAAAACAGTATGCAGCAGAGGCATACTAAAAACAGAGACAAATATACTGAGTTTGACTTAATTACAGTAGGATCTAGGGATAGGAAGCAGAGGGAATAATTTTAAGAGGAAGCAGGAGTCTATTCACATAATAAACATCCAAATAACCATTTTTTTCCCCTCAGCATCATCTTCTGGGAGTATTCAATTCTGAACCTCCTCAGTTCTGACCATCCAATTGGACCAGAAGTTAAGTTACAATGAGTTCACCCAGAAATCCCCAACTTATCTGGGTCTACAATTTTTCTGGGGGAAAATCAGACATGATTTGTAAGAATTACTAATCAAACTTCTTCCAACTCAGCACCCAGAAGACTCACCGGGAAGAAGTTTCCGAGCTACTGAAGATTTTTTTCGGTCCAATGCACAAGATTTCTTTTGTTTTTTTGGCAATCTGTTGGGGCTTTTTGGTGCATCAACTTGAGAGGTAGAGAGCCATTCCTGCCCTTTCCTGGGGGACTCCTTTTTGGACAACACAGAGTCCAAATCCTGCCATAGCAATTTGTATCATGTTAAACACACAAAAATCTTACCCTGAACACCCACACAGGATGCAAAGTTCAGGTGGATGTTCAGCCTTCTTAATCGACAAAAAGCAAAACCACCTCTGAATAAATTAGAAGAAAAAATGCTATCTGCTGCAAGATTTAGGAATAATTTTATATATAATTATATTTCTCATCCTGTGGGTACAATACATTTTTTAAAAATGAGACAAACCATGAATCTGTTGAGTCATCCTTTTAGAGATATTTCTTCATCAGATTCCTCAATGCCTTCAAAAATGACAGAACTTCTAATGTCCTGCCTTTACTAGAAAGATGTATCTGCCTTGAAAATAGCCTACAATGAACTATACAGCAGAGGCAAACATCAGCACAGGAAATGTTTTCTGACATTTATGTCATAAGCTGTTTTATTATAATTTTTTTATCATAACATGTTTTATAAAATTTGCCAACTTTCAATTCTACAGGAGTCATGAGACCCAGATTTTATATACATTCTGCAAGTTAGCCCATTTGGGTTCCTTGGTTCAAAAACGGTTGCCCGTGATACACCATTTTGCCCAGTTAAAAATTACTAAGCGCTTTAGTAGCATATAGATAACTTTAACATATTCTCAATTTGATGTGAAACTCAAGAGCAATGGCTCATTCCTTAGAGACCAAATGCCAAAACATGTCACTATTTAAGACTTATTTCAAAGGGTCGTGCCTTCTCTAGATGATGGAAATCTGTTCCTCCCCAGGAAGGGTTATATTACACTGCCTTGGATGCCAAGCAAAGAAAAAACACACTCTCTCCTGACCTCAATTTGTAGCAGCAGATCTATGATGATATCAGGAATGGATGAGTCCATCTCGAGGCGAGCAGAACAGAGAGAGAGTTGCCTGATGAGATTGCCCAGCTCTTTACAATGCGCAGAGGCAGACTGTTGCTCTGACTGGTCAGCAAAATGAGTGACAAACATCTGCAGAGCTCGGATGGCACCTCTGTGAGCTGCTGCCAGCTTGGCCATAGCTCGTGACTGCATCACAAAGGAAAAAGAATTCTGGCTTGAATCAAGTAGTCTCTTATCAAGACAGCCAGAGCAATTCCGCCCAATCTTCAAACACTAGTTCCTTGGCAGCTTGGCCAGATCCGTGGATTTCATTTTCACAAACTCCCCAGCCAGAATGGATACTGGGGAAAATTCTGAGGGTTGAAGCCCACACAACCCAAGGCACCAAGATTGGAGAAGGCATTTCTAGTCTGTATCAGATGAATGACTATAATAGAATACTGCAAAATCAGACTGCTATGACGATACGCAAAGTAGAAACTTATGTCAGGTCTGACTGACAGGTCGCACAGCTCAGTGAAAAGCACACTGAACACGAAGTTGAAAAAGTCATCTTCTACTTGCATGCTACCAACTATTCTCCAAAAGGACCTTTCAGGGAGGCTCCAACCTCAGCAACTTTAAGATGGGAGAACTTCAACTCCCAGAATTACCCAGCCACATCTTAAAAGTTTCTGAGGTTGAGAAAAACTGTTCCAAAGCTTGTCCCTCATCACTCAGTTTTTCCCCCAAACTCGTAAAGCAATTTCATCTCACCTTCTTTGTATGTTTAATTTTAAGGGGACTCAGCTTCTCCAGATCTTCTTGGATTTGTTTTACCTGTTTGATAATGCGACAAATAAATTAACAACAGAATGCAGTTTGGAAAACTCTCTGTCTGCATAATAATTTGGAACCAAGCTATCTGGTTCAGACTGCCTTGTTTTGATTCCCCAATTTGGGTCTGAAATATCTTCCCAAAGTTTCCAGAGATTGTTCAGACCTGTTGCTGGAGGACATAGAGCACTCGGGCAGAGCGCACAGCTTGTTCCTGCCTCCGAATATGGACCCGGCGTTCTTCCTCAGGATCCAGACATATTTCACTTCTCTCTGGGAAAAAAAAGTTTAGGAAAACAGTTGATTAGGCTCAGTTAAAGGTAAAGGTAAAGGTTCCCCTCGCACATATGTGCTAGTCATTCCTATCTCTAGGGGGCAGTGCTCATCTCCATTTCAAAGCCGAAGAGCCAGTGCTGTCCGAAGTCGTCTCAGTGGTCATGTGACCGGCATGACTAAACACCAAAGACACACGGAACGCTGTTACCTTCCCACCAAAGGTTGTCCCTATTTTTCTACTTGCATTTTTTTTTACTTTCGAACTGCTAGGTTGGCAGAAGCTGGGACAAGTAACGGGAGCTCACTCCATTACATGGCACTAGAGATTCAAACCGCTGAACTGCCAACCTTTGGATCGACAAGCTCAGCGTCTTAGCCACTGAGCCACCACGTCCCTTCATATGCTTAGTTAAGAACAGACAATTTGGTGTAGAAAACATGAAATACATAACACAATTACAATTGAGAAGAGACAATGAAAAAAATGTTGGTGTCACTCAAAAGCCATCATAAAGTGTTCCAAAAACTGTATTAAATGCCCTATATCCCATAATAGCAGCTTAGATCCAGATTACACAAAAGAAGTCAGCAATATTCAGACAGTTCTTCACTTTACTGTCTCAAGTGTAAACCTTTAAAACTGATTTCCAAGAGTTCTTCTCTTTAATTCTTGCAGTTCAAATAATCAGCTCACAACTAGCCTCAAAACCAGCAGGCTTAAACTCAAATTATTTCACGAGATCATTAGTCCAAGAGCACAACACTGAAGCCTTTTCATACATTGATACAAAAATGAAGAAACTAAAAGTATCATAGTATGCTAATAAGCATGTAGTTATTAAATTAAAAGTATTACTGCAAAATAGAGCAGTTTCAGTCTGGCCACATATATTTGATTTGTTACTGTGTTGATACTTTTTTCCCAAGATCAGTGCTACAGAATATCATTGCAGACTTCAGAAAATGAATAAGGGGGACCATATGGGCTGCAATTTTAAGACTCTAATCAGTCTGTGGGAGAATCTGGCTGCAAAGTACATATACTCTGGTTAGTAACATTGGCAAAAATAGTCTCTGGTCAAGCACTACTATTACGAACATTTCTTTGTATTGAACTGGGAGATGGCTAGCAGGATAAATGGGTGGGATAGTAGACACAGAGCCTCATGCTTACTCAAGTCTTCTTTACAAGCCTCATTTAGACTTAAGAATGTAACACAACGAAGTCCTGAAAGTTAGGAACAACAGTTACAAAGACTCATCGTTCTTTGCTGTCAGTTTGCTTGTCACAATTTTCTTTCCCTGTAAGCAGGGGTGAAATGCTCCAGGTTTGGACCCGATCGCCTGATCTGGTAGCGATGAAGGCGGGTGGTTTGGAGAACCGGTAGCAAAAATCCCTGCCTCCCCCCATGCCCAGCTAAGCCGCGCAATCATCAGAGGCTTTTTTTTTTTTTACTTTTAAAAGTATTTTTTCTTTGGCTGAAAAAATGCTTTTAAAAGTAAAAAAAAAAGCCTCTGATGATCGCACAGCTCAGCTGGGATTGTCAGAGGCTTTTAAAAGCATTTTTTTACAACCTCTTCGGCCGAAGAGGTTGTAGAAAAAATGCTTTTAAAAGTAAAAAAAAAAGTTAGCCATGCCCACCCAGTCACATTATCCCCACCACCAAGCCACATCCACAGAACCGGTAATAACAAATTTTACATTTCACCACTGCCTGTAAGGTTAATCTTTTACCCACTTCTCAGGATTTGCTACAAGAATACTGGTTGCCTTGAATTCAAAGCCTCCATTCAGTGGGAAACAGACAAAGCCCATGAAGATTCTTCTGCATTACCAATCAGGTAATGCAGGTATGCAGGTACCTAGTTTGTTAGACCAAGAGAGTGACCTGTATCTCTTCTACTTTCTTATATTGCATCTTCATTTAAGTCAGCTTTCCCCCTTACCTTTTGTTGCTAGCAATTCAATTTTCTGAATGTAAGTCTGAAGCTCTTTTTGTAGCCTTCTGATTTCTATGGCACATTTGTCTTCCTCTTTTTTGGGGCCAGGTCCTGGATCACGTGTTGGTGGAGAATCAGACAAAGCGGGTCCTGACTTGACATGACTTGGATCACAAAGGAGGACTTTTGCTCCAGTGCTGTTCCTCTCCATCTTAGAAGGGTTACTAAGCTGGTGTTCATATTTCAGGTGGGACTTAGATGCTTCCAACACTGCAGCATTCCCTGATTCCTTTCCCCAACGAAATCCCACAGGACACTTATTCACCTTGGTGAGATGCTGCTTCACTTGCTCTTGCAGGTGCTTTCTTTTCACATCCCTTCTGGCCAGCTGAACAGCCTGGTTGAGCTTCTCTTCAGATACAACTGAGAATTCAACAGAGCTCCTCAGATCAGCTCCATCACCAGCACCTTGGTTCTGTTGAGTTGATGACTGTTTCAACTTTTCTATGATAATTGGACAGGGATTGGTGTAGTGGACTGACAGGTTTTCAGACGATGCGGGAGCGTTCCGGCTGAACTGCAGCTGTTCCAAACATTTAAAACAGGCAGTGTGGTACAAGGTGAGAATTGGATTAAAATCACCTAAATGCAAATCTCTGTTTAACCAAAAACAACAACAACAACAAAAACCCTACCATTGGACAACTGAATCCATCACTCCCTAGCAGTTCAAGTGGCTTCCCAGAGTTGTGGTGAGGATTAAAGGTGGTAGTGGAGACCATTATATATGCTAGTATACCTACTCAGATTTCTCTGCACAAGCACAGAATAAGCAGTTTACAAGGATCTTAAATTATTTCCCAAGCCAGTTGACTGAAAGGTAAACTGGATAATTAAAAATTAATCCACTTTATACTAATGTAATTATCTGACTTTAGAATAACAGAGTTGGAAGGGACCTTGGAGGTCTTCTAGTCCAACCCCCTGCTTAGGCAGGAAACCCTACACCTCTTCAGACAAATGGTTATCCAACATCTTCTTAAAAACTTCCCGTGTTGGTTGGAGTATTCACAACTTCTGGAGGCAAGTTGTTCCACTGATTAATTGTTCTAACTGTCAGGAAATTTCTCCTTAGTTCTAGGTTGCTTCTCTCCTGGATTAGTTTCCACCCATTGCTTCTTGTTCTACCCTCAGGTGCTTTGGAGAATAATTTGACTCCCTCTTCTTTGTGGCAACCCTTGAGATATCGGAACACTGCTATCATGTCAGCCCTAGTCCTTCTTTTCATAAGACTAGAAATATCCAGTTCCAGCAACCGGTCTTTATATGTTTTATCTAGAGTACCCTAATCATCTTTGTTGATTTTCTCTACACTCTTTCTAGAGTCTCAACATCTTTTTTACATCATGGCGACCAAAACTGGATGCAATATTCCAAGTGTGGCCTTACCAAGGCATTATAAAGTGGTATTAACACTTCACGTGATCTTGATACAACAGGGATCTCTGTTTATGTAGCCTAGAACTGTGTTGGCTTTTTTGGCAGCTGCAGCACATTGCTGGCTCATATTTAAATGATTATCCAGTAGGACTCCAAGATCCCTCTCACAGTTACTACTATTGAGCGAGGTACCATCTGTACTCTACCTGTGCATTTGGTTTTTCTTGCCTAAATTAGAACCTTACTTTTTTCACCATTGAATTTCATTTTGTTAGATAGCACCCAATGTTCAAGTCTATCAAGATCCTTCTGTATCTTAAGCCTATCTTCCAGAGTGTTCTGCTAGCTATTCCTGCTAGCTTGGTGTTGTCTGCAAATTTGATGAATTCCTCATCTATCCCCTTGTTCAAATCATTGATGAATATGTTGAAAAGTACTGGGCCTAAAATCAGAGCCTTGGGGTACCCCACTGCATACCTCCTTCCATATGGAAGCAGTTCCATTGAGGACTACACGTTGTTAGCTTCTCCACAGAGAGAGCAGTTATATAGCCCAAATATATCTTATACTAACTTTAGAGGAATAATAATAATTGCTTTGCAAAAGGAAGAAGACAGATGTTGGGCCATAACTTTCTGTGATTCCTCTCATATTCCTCTGAGGTCTTATAAGACCTCCAACATAGGTCTTATACCTCAATTCATACATGGAAAACTGTAAGTTTTTTAAAGGCAAAAATCATAAAACAAATCCAGACAGGATTTTACTTACTGGTTTTATGTTAATTAGTATTAAAAACACAAATCCCATTCAATATGTTTCTAAGAATCAGCATCTTCACATCATTGGTTTGTTTAAATAAAATTACAGGTTGGCAATGCTAGAATACATATTGGCAAGCTTATTACATGTTAGTATTTCATCATGTAAAATCCACAGAAGATGCTGATGTTGCACAATACCTGTATCTGTGGGGACTTTGTGTCACTTTTGGCCATTTGTGGGTGCGATGCCAAAGGAATAGTGGTTGTAGTTGCTTTTCGCAGCTCCATCATAATTTTCAGAAGCTCAAGCTCCTGTTGTTTATGAAGTTACTGAAAGTCACCAAATATTAAATTCCCATTAGCACAAACACATTCTGTTTTCTTAGCTGAGAGACACTAATTAGGCATAAGAATTTTAATTTTCCAAGCATGCTTAGAATTGCAGTTCACTCATTGACACTTACAATGCTTAGAATACAATCGTTACTATAAACATGTTGCTTGTATCTTTCAATTTATATTGTTTTTGTTTCCTAGTACGATTTGATAGCTTATTAGTAACCTTGACTATCACTAAGTGTTGTATCTTTTTATTCTTGATGAATGTATTTTATCCTCCTTATGTACACTGAAAGCATATACACCAAAGACGAATTCCTTTATTTATGATAAAGGAATGGAATTTAGTTATGGAATCATTTTGTTTGGTTTTGTTTTATCTATGTTTATTTTTTCAATTGGTTTTGTAGAATGTTTTAATTACTGGTTTTACTGTATGCCATCCAGAATCACTTTGTGTGAGAGGAGTAGCCCTACAAATTTGATTAACAAACTCTTACAATAGGTGAATCTATATAGCCAGCTGTCTCTCAAAAAGCAGCACAAAAATGCTGCTTGCCTCCAATATTAGATATCTGGAAGAAACACAGAGAGAGATGAATATCAGAAATAAAGCTTCCTTATATTAAGGCTAATTTGCCATCATTCTATCATTGATGTAACTAAGCAAAGGGACTGACAAGTTAGTTTGCTTCTTCTTTACAAAGACTTTAAAACATAGTAGACACACATGCAGGAACCTTTTGCAACAAAAGAAGTTGTAACCAGAAATAGAATGGATTAAAACTATAAATACCTGATCATCAGTTACAATTACTTATAAAAATTCTGATTACATTTTTAAAATCCTTAACAATCTATAAAATTATTCATCACAGAGATGTAGAAAATTCCTTTGCAGAACCCCCCCCCAGAAAATATCACATGATTCATATAAAAGATTTATAGTTATCTCAAGCTTTGACAATCACTGAGGGATTGAAAGGCAATAAAGACGTGGTTCAGCTTTGGTTCCAGCTTTGTTCTGCTTATAACCACCCAAATGTCACAAGCAGGATTGGGGAAGGCTAATCAGATCCTCCTCGTATAGTGTAATTTATCGATAGTGTAAACCCAGTGCTGAAATGAGGGGTTCTTAGTGCTCTCTGAGCTTGGTTGTTTCCTTGCAGACGTTTAGTTTGGGTAATGAAACATCTGCAAGAAAACAATCAAGCTCAGAGTCTATGGCAGAGGCCTTCAAACTTGGCAGCTTTAAGACTTGTGGACTTCAACTCCCAGAATTCTCCAGCCAGCTATGCTTGTGGACTTCAATTCCCAGATTTCTATGCTATGCTGGCTGGAGAATTCTGGGAGTTGAAGTCCACAAGTCTTAAAGCTGCCAAGTTTGAAGACCTCTGGTCTATGAAGTTTCTCAGTCATCCAGGTAATGGTTGTCCCAAAGGTGCTTTTTTTTCCCCAAGAGGCAACTGGGCTTTCTGGTTTTTCTTTGAAGACGTTTCGCTTCTCATCCAATAAGAGCCTTGGTGGCACAGCAGATTAAAAGCACTGTTAAGTAACATCAGCTGTCTGCAATTACTGCAAGTTCAAATCTCACCAGGGTCAAGGTTGACTCAGCCTTCCATCCTTTCGCGGTAGGTAAAATGAGGACCCGGATTGTGGGGGCAATAAGCTGACTTTGTATAAAAAAGAACACCGCTTGGGGGGGGCAAAGCCCTACTAAGCAGGTATATACAAAAGTATGAAGGCTATTGCTTAACGCATTGTAAGCCGCCCTGAGTCTCCGGAGAAGGGCGGCATATAAATCGAACCAATAAATAAATCGAACCAATAAATAAATCGAGCCAATAAATAAGCTTCTTCAGCTCTGGATGAGAAGCGAAACGTCTTCAAAGAAAAACCAGAAAGTCCAGTTGCCTCTTGAGAAAAAAAAAAGCACCTTTGGGACAATCAAGTTCAGACAGCACTAAGGACCCCTCAATGCAATCTATCTCTGAGCAGCACTTACAGCCCATACATTTTCGTTTTGTTAGCCGCTGCCAGGAGCTGGACCTTCGGCCTTCCTGCTGCTACTGCTGCTGCTGCTGTACTTAGATTAGATAAGTGCCAAAATCAAGATGAGATTCCCCTTCTCTCTCCGAGAAAAAAAACTCACGGGACCAACCTGACGAATTACCGGAAGAAGGCTACAGAGCCATAGCGGGGGTCCGCTACAGGCTGAGCCGATCCCGCCTTCTTCTTGCTTCCTTGGCAACCGGCGCTTTCAAGGACGCCATGAAACAGTTCGAGGACAACGGGTGGCGATAATGTCCAATTAGCTGCCGGGAAAATTCGCAACGCCCTCAATCTTAATCCTGAAAATTCTTTTGAAAGGTTTTTGGCCCAAGCGGCCACCATCCTCGATGGGGGAGGCGTGGTCCTCGCTTTTCCTTTTTCGTCTTTGCACACTTCCGCCCTTCTACAAGAGGCACGAGATTCCATCATGGGTTGGGAAGAGATCTCTGTGCACGGATACGAGGAGTTCGTTCGGGTCGCCCGCGAACAGGAACAGCGCGGCCAAGTATTCGTGTATTTTAGCGGTGACAAAGATCCAGACAGCGGTACTAGTTGGTGCCCAGATTGTGTTAAGGGTAAGCCATCTCTAATCATTTATACGAATGGCTTTCTCCACCGCCTTTTCCCTGCAGTCATATACTGTAAATGTAAGCTGCAAAGGGTTTTGACAAGTTCTTCCTCAGGTTTAAATATTTCTAATTTCTTCTATAAAATGGTTGTTGATGAACTGCCTTAAAAGGTTACTTGATAAGTTATCTGATAACTTTTGAGGAATTTAAAAATCGAAGTTTATTAGTCCGTTCACATATACAGGTGTCACTGTGGCGCATGAACTAGTACTAGTGGGAAACCGAACATGATTTAACCCAGTTGGAAGGCACCTTGGCGGTGTTCTAGTCCAACCCCCTGCTTAGGCAGGAACCCTATACCATTCCAACCAAGTGGTTGTCCAAAATCTTAAAAACTTCTATGTTGGATGCTCCAGTTTCGTAGAACTAGTGAAACTGGGAGAGGATACTACAAGTTGGAAAGGAGGGCATGGAGATGAAAGTTGCAGTATAACTGTTTCTTCTGTAAGGTCTAATTGGAAACCTTTTTTTTTATCCTAGCTGAACCCATTGTACGAGCTGAACTCCCAAACGTGCCAGATGGATCTATATTCATTTACTGCCAAGTAGGACCCAGAAACTAGTAAGACATTTTGAAAAAGGTGGTAGAGTTACTTTGGTTCAGCCAACCAAATAAGTATTGCATATATGGTTCATAAGTGTTAGTAACATTTAGCCTGTTGTCAGGTTGTATGAGGGTCTTAATGTAGTGAAGATATTTAAAAATCCCCATGTGCAGAATGTTCTCTATCAGAAAAAAAAAAAAATCTTAAGGAACTCCTAAGTTACAGAAATACTGGCTTTAGTTTAAGTGCAATTTTGAGACAGAGGACTATTCAGATCAGATCCTCTGCAATCATTTCCTGCTTATACTTTGCTTTCCTTTCTGCCAGATCTCTTATCAGCTGAACTTTACCATTTTGAACTCTGAAATTTGATTATATAGCTGCCCATCTCACTGTTACATGATTCTAGGTAGTTTACAATAAAACAAATAGGTTGTATTTGCCAAGTATTATATAAATTTCTAGATCTTTCCACTCACTTGGGACAGCACACAAAAATTAGAAATGGAATGAATATTTAAAAACCCATTGTAAATAGCAGGTATTCCAACCAAGAAGACACACCTACTGGGTCCTATAAGAGAGCACTACTTAAAAGATGGTATCTGAGCATGCCTATTCTGCTGCATTTGAATTTTACAGAAACAGTTGGAGAAAGGCATTCCCTAAAATAACCAGGCCCTATGCTATGTAGCGCTTTATAGCTGATGATCAGCAACTGGAAATATGCTGATACATACCCATAGCTTTTTTATACCGCTGCATTCTGGACCAACTGTTATGCATTGTTTGAATCTAAAAGATTTCAAATGTACAATTGACTGCAGTTTATTTTCATGATTTCCACACATAGCAACTGTCTTGTGTATTTGCAAAATCTTGCTTTTCCCCACCTGAAAGTTGTTTTTTCTGAAACACAGCAATGTTTGAAAAGATGATTGAGTGCACTGTACTCATCTGTCTGGATCACATCATGTCAAGGGTAATTTACTTTTATCAAAAGTTTGCCTTTCTCAGTCTGTCAAATATGGCAACTTATTTGTTAAATATTAACAAAAATGGTTTTCTTTCAATATTCAAGTATATTTTAAGATATAAAACCATTATTTTATTTTCTCCATAGCTGGAAAAATCCCAATAACGAATTCAAGAAGAATCTTAAGTTAACTGGTGTGCCTACACTTCTCAAATATGGAACTGTAAGTATATACTGTACATTTTCTAATTAATTTTGAAAGAGTCAAATGTGGTCAAGAGCCTGTAGTACTTAGACGAATTGCCAAATATTTCTTCTCTATTCTTAAGTCTGGCTTTATTGCTTTCAACTAAAAATGGAAAACCTATAAAGAAATTATATTTGCAAAAAATTGGTCTAATTCTGTATAAATCTCACAAGCGTCCAAAGAGTTATTTTCTGAACAAAGTGGTATCTTAATGGATAAACTATTTCTCATTTGTGGTAATTGAGTAATTTAGCAGATATAATTTTGTGTCTTCTAAAAGTCCAGCTGGTAGCCAAAAAGGGATTGTGGGAGTACTAGAAAAACTGGAAAGAGTACAGTTGAGAAAAATGTATCCAAAAATAAGCTATGTAACTATTAAGTTACTTAGCAATATAACAACAGTACATAGAAAGGAATATTTCTACAAAGGACTTGGATCTCCTATCATACTTGGAAAAACAATAATATATCCTAACTTTTGTTTCAGCCTCAGAAGCTGGTGGAAGAAGATTGCTTTAAATCTGACCTTGTGCGAATGCTATTTACAGAGGACTGAGTAATTGAAGCTATTACCAGCAGAGGAAGTGCTTTTAGATGAAACCATTGTGTCAAACAGTACGTGAATAAATCTGTAATCTAAGCCATCAAATTTAAATAAAATCACTGTAAAACTGGACTCTGTATCAACTGAAATTGTGGCTAGTTCATATGAACCAATTTGCTGGAGACTTGATTATCTACTCATAAAATTAGATTGGATTCCCTTAGTTTCACTGTCTAAAGCAAATATATTTTAGAAAGAATTCAGGCTTCTGCAATAATTTGCTATTCTATATATTTTAAATGAACGTCCACTGCAATAAAGACTGTTGAATTTCTTTTAAAGAGTAAATTATATAGCTTCATTACTTAGAATAGTTTATATTCTATATATTTTATATTGTTCTTATATTTAGTGAACTTCCAAAGTTAGGGAATACGAGGACAAGGATGAGAAAGTAAAGTTATTCTATACATTTACAATGATCAAGAAAATGACTTAGAAAAAGATTTGTCTGAGGACTAGAATGATTAATAGCATAAGGAAGCAGACTTTAAATACCAAAGAAAAATAATTGAGATTAACAAACAATTACTAAAGTGAATACCAACACTGTTTAGATGTAAAATATCTAGCTTTAAATTATCTCTATCAGGTCTAGAGGAATCTGGGTTCCTCTAACATTTGCCAACTGTTACTAGCACATTACTCCAAAGTCTCCCTTGAGGCAGGTTCAGAAAATCTAAAATGTATTTTCTTATCAATCTACAATTCAAGGAAATTTAAGTTAAAAGCTAAGAAATTCTCCACTGTATGCTATGTAACTATTTTAACTGTAGAATTGGAAGAGACTGCAAGGATCATCTAGTCCAACCCTCTAAAGCATGTAGGACAACTATTTAAACTATCTATGAAAGGTGGCTACCCAGTAAACCTCAAGTTGCCTGGCTAAGAGTGATGCTGTAAACTATAGTTAACAAGTTTTTCCACCTGTTGCAGTTATTGCTGATGCTTTACGTCCAAATCACAGGATGTAAGATTACAAGGCTAATTCCTATGGATTAAGAGATAGCCAGAACACCATTTACTAAGACCCACAAATTAGCATACAACAAAAATGTTTAGCCACTTTTACTTCACAGTAAATGTTCCAAAATACTCTTCTGCTATATAGTATCAGGAAACACATCTACACCTTTAAATCAGGATATAAGAAGAATCTCTTTCATCTTGAAGAAATCATTGGCAGCAAATCTGAAATTCCAAACTGAAGCTGTTAAAACATCCACAATATTTTACTAACACCATCACCGTGCTAAGGCATTTCAGGTAACAATGCCCCAGATTAAATCCACAGGTTCCTTCTGCCCTTGCAAGGAGTTTTTGTAGCGCCTAATGGCTCACTTGACAGAGGTGCTGTTCTGCTGTTGCTGCTGCTGCTGTTCTGCAAGGGCCTGCTGGAGGCGCATCCGCTTGCGGGAATAATGTTGCCAGTGGAGTATCTGTTGCTCATCAATGAATTTTGCACACTGCGCATTC
Source organism: Pantherophis guttatus (assembly GCF_059756535.1). Taxonomy (NCBI): domain Eukaryota; kingdom Metazoa; phylum Chordata; class Lepidosauria; order Squamata; family Colubridae; genus Pantherophis; species Pantherophis guttatus. Next base: position 324,258,993 of record NC_142063.1, on the reverse strand, counting down.
ACCAGTTCTTTACGAAAATGTTCATATTGGAGCAGTTCTAGCATATGTAGGCATTGGGGATACCTTCATAATACAAGAATATATTATAAGATACTTTTTAATGCTTTTCCTAAGTCACCAGTACTCTTGACAACAAATAAAGAATTCTATAAGTAGGAAGGAATTGTAAAATATTCGGGTCGCTTAATTTGAAGCAAATTGCCAGTTTTCTAGTATATTTAGTAAACAAGCATGCATATTAATAACTATTTTGCAATTACATACAGGAGGAGGAGACCGGCAAGTGTTTCATAAAAATATAGTTTTATGCTATGTGTTATATGAACTCTAGACATTTAATACAAAAGAGATAACAATATTATAATACTTACTTTAGGTATTTGGCATACTCTGGTTCCTTCCAATAAAGCAAGTATTTTAAATAATTTACAAATGCTTTGTCTTTGAAGTATCCTCTCTGGGCAAGAACTAAAAGAGATATAAACATAAATTTACTTAAAATAGTTTTTCTCTGTATAACCTCACAACAATCTGTAAGGAAATTATTGTTAATCTTCAATGAAGGCACACAATATAAAATTACAAAACAGTACAGCTAGTCCTCACCAAATGTCCAGCTTTCAGATTTCAACAGTTCTAATATTAACTTTGAGGGTTTTTTATTCTTTTTTTTTTCATGTGTAACCTACCGTACAGATTTTAGTCAAATCAAACAAACAAGATTCAACTAGCTACCATCTTTGACATTGGCTTTAAAATATTTTGCCTATGAATTTTGGCCTATTTAAGAACACACACATTCATATATTTCTGGTTAGTTTCTATATACTTTACAGTTTTCAATTTTGTACATTTTGTATTGTAATTTCCTGTCTAGATTTCATGATGCTTGATTGAAGTCAATAAAGAGATCTTGATCTATATTATATTTTAGATACTTACAATTGAGGTAATTGGGGTTTGCCAGACACTGCACAAATTCCAGCTCTAGTTGGAAACGAAGTCTATTTCCAGTATCATCTGGGACAAAGATAAACGAGTGTGGAATTATACAATATATATTGCATGCATTAACTACCTAGTGATGAGTAGTTTTTATACCACTTAGAGAAAAATTGGGAAAAAATGGCAATCTATATACTTCAATCAATCAGAATAGAGCTGGAAGGGACCTTGGAGGTCTTCTAGTCCAACCCCCTGCTCAAGCAGGAGACCCTATACGAGGAGTGTCAAACTTGCGGCCTGCGGACCAGATGCATCACACACAGACCATACCCACCCCCAGTTTAGCGAAGGGGGGAAAGTCACAATACATCATGGGATGATGTGACGTCGCAAGTTTGATACCCCTGCCCTATACCATTTCAGACAAGTGACTGTCCAGTCTCTTCTTAAAAACCTTCTGTGACAAAGCACCCCCAACAACTGAAGGCAAGCTGTTCCACTGTTTAATTGTCCTCACTGTTAGGAAGTTTCTCCTCAATTCCAGGTTGCTTCTCTCCTTGATTAGTTTCCATCCATTGTTTCTTGTCCTGCCTTTTGGTGCTTTTGAAAATAAATTGACCCCCTCCTCTTTGTGGCAGCCTCTCAAATACTGGAATACTGCTATCATGTCCCCTCTAGCCTTTCTTTTCTCTAGACCAGGGGTCTCCAACCTTGGCAAAGCTGGCTGGGGAATTCTGGGAGTTGAAGTCCTGCAGGCTTAAAGTTGCCAAAGTTGGAGACCGCTGCTCTAGACTAGCCAACCCAAATGCTGCAACCGTTCTTCATATGTTTTAGCCTCCAGGCCTTTAATCATATTTGTTGCTCTTCTCTGCACTTTTTCCAAACTCTCAACATCTTTTCTGTAATGTGGTGACGAAAACTGGATGCCGTAATCCAGCTATACTCTTACTATGGCTTTATAAAGCGATACCAATACTTCACGTGATTTTGATTCTATATCTCTGTTTATACAACCAAGGATTATATTAGCTTTTACTTCCAAAACACTGGTCAGATGTGTGGGATTAATTCTAGAGGAACTAGTACCAATCACCTTAGGAGCCTTGGCATGTCTTTTAAGGTCTGTGAATAGCCAAGAAGCTGCTTTACGGATGATGTGCAAACATATATATATATATACATATATATATACATATACATATACATATACATATATATGTTTTCTCAGGTTTTCGCGGGTGTTTGTATGTAGGTCTTTGGTTATTCGGGTCTTCTCCCACGTAAAATTGGAAGTGTCTTGGCGACGTTTCGAGGAAGTCTCATTCGTCATCTTCAGGCTGGTCTTCTCGGCTTCGTGCTCGGCTTCATTGCTCCTGGAAGCACGAAGCCGAGAACACCAGTCTGAAGATGACGAATGAGACTTCGTCGAAACGTCGCCAAGACACTTCCAATTTTACGTGGGAGAAGACCCGAATATATATATATATATATATATATATGTTTGTACATCATTGTAAAGCAGCTTCTTGGCTATTCACGGAGCTTAAAAGATATATATATCTGTTTTGATCTTTCGAAATCTGGAACTACAACTCGGACCATGCCACATGGGAATGAGGAGTTGCTGGGAAGCAAGAGTTATGGTGGCCACCTGATGGAGGATGGCTGCTCTCATGTAATCAGCAACGACACAAAAGCAGGAGTTCTCTCCCAGCTCTTGCAACTGCTGGGGGTCTTTTAATACCAATTCCTCCTCCTTCAAGGACACGCCTCATTCACCTTTGCGATCGCCCAAGCAAGAAGCTATTATTCTGCATCAAGAGCAAGGAAGCCCCCGTGCTTTTTACGCCAGTTTCACTTACTTAATTGTACAGATGGACTTAATACGACGGGAGTGACTTTTGAATTAATATCATCAATTACATAAAAGGGACAATTGTTTGTTTAGACCAGGGCTCTTAAAAAGGGAAAGACAGCCCCCCCCCCCGTCCCGTTATTTCCTCAGACCAGCGTCCACTCACCGCCCTCCATGGTCGCGGAGATAATACTCCGCTCTCAACGGCACCATTCACCAAGATGGCGGCGGCGGCGATTCTAAGCCCTCCCAACGCATCTCAGTGCATTCTGGGAAATTCCCGGAGGAGGGCAGGACGCGTTGCCGTGGCAACAGTAATGCCAGAAGCTGATTATCTAGCCTCATGAGGGCATTAAAAAAAAAAACAGCCTTTTTCTCTATTTAAGCAATGGTCACATTTGCTAAATAAAGAAGCGTTTTATAGAAGTATTCCCACTGCCTCTTCACAGATATTTCTGTTGTACCATAAGGATTCCCAAGGCAACCTCATGATAGAATAAAATGCTTCTAACCACTCCCACATCATGGCTCTTGGATATATGAAGCCCATTCCTGTGCTATGGCTAAGCCAAAATATAAGTTACTTAGTTTTAGTTTAGCATGTTGGACGCGCCTCAGTGGGGATTTAACATTTTGTAGTTATGGAAATGAATTTATAATTCTGCATATGAGCCTGATCAGTAATTCAATCTCTGGCATCCACATTTTTTTTAAAAAAAATGCAGAAATTGGGAACTTGCTATTCTTACAGTTTTTTTTAATTCTATATTGCAGGGTGTTTACACATTTTAACATTTATGTAAATGTGAGAAGATTTTCATGATAGTATTTGAAAATACACTTTTAAAATCTCATTTTTGTGCAATTGGAGACCAACTCATGAGCACACTTAAATCATAATCTAGACAAGTATAAAATGCCATCCATTTTGCTATGTGAAATTTTTTCTTTTTCCTCAGAAACCTCTGTTTGTTTGTTCATTTACTCGTTCCATTTGTTTAGGCAGCCATCTCAAATCAGTAATTCTGGACGGGGAACAGTCACAAAAACAATGTAAACAAAACAAAATATAAAAATTAAATACAAATAGCAAACCAATAGATATTATTATCCATTGGTATTAACATAAGCAGGAAATAAGGCCCTTCACATACTCAGGACCCCAACACATCCAGCAGGACTATCCTAATCTTTGGAGGAAGAATGTTACAAATGGTATTAAAGTGTTAGGATTATAATTAAACATAAATAGTTAATTTAGGGTCAGATGCTAGATTTTACTGAAGAATGTAAGAGAAGATTTGGCATTAGAAGGATATACTTGTCAATGGTTTTCCTACATACAATTACTAAAAAGATTTAAAGTAAATAAAATAACTTTTGATTTTGAACATTGTAAGACGGAGTTTGAAACAGAACTGTATACAAATAATGAACCTGTTATTTTTAAAATGTATGCTTACTGAAATTTGAAACAAAGTATGATAAAATGGGCTTATTTTTTTGGTTACACATATAAATGGAACAATGGGAGAATATGTGGCTGAAAATGGGTAAAATTTACGTTATTACCTTAAAAAGATTTTTTATAAAAAGATTTTAGTAAATGTCAGTGGAAAAAATTATAGAATGTATAAAGGTACATTAAATTTATACAGGAAATGTTGGGACACTTTACCATGCTTGGTGGACAGATAAAAAAGGTGAAAAATGGATTCAATTACATACATTCATTCAGGAGATTTTAAAGATTAATATCAATTGAAGCCAAAGGTGTTTCTTGTGAGACTGATTAAAAAAAGTTGGAAAAAAGTTACAGAACTTTATTTTTATATGTGATAACTGCAATTAGACTATTATATGCACATCAATGGAATGACTTGACATTACCCACAATGGAGGAATGGATGGTGAAGATGATGGAACTTGCTGAAATGTCTAAACTGATAGCTTTGATCAGTGAAAAGATATCAATTTTATTAAGTTTATTGCCATTTGGAAACTCCTTTTGGACTTTTTGTGTGAAACAGAAAAAATTAACTTGGATGTTTTTGTTAACTAGAAAGAATAGAAAACATGAAAGTAATGTTGTAATCATTAATTTACATTTATACGTCAGAAATTATTTATTTATCCTTTTTTCTGCATTTTTGGTACTTATTTCTTTATTCTAAATATTAGCTTTTGTTAATTTTTATCTTTCATATTTAAAACTCCATTAAAAAATTAAATGTCCAAAATGACAGATTTAGTCTTCCTCTATCCAGCCTCTGACATGTCAACAACTGTGGAGTTAAATCTGTTTCTTTCCATACACAGGTTCAAAGCTTGATTAGCATAGTTTTAGTGTAATTCAACAGAGCCTGGAATTAGGTTGTATTGAAGAGGAAAGTATGACACAGAAAAATCATAAAATTACACTGATTGAAATTCACCTCTCTCCAAAAGTGCAGGAATACTGTCTGTAATGCATTAAAAGCAAATTTAGTATGCCTTTTGTTTTAGACCTCACCTTTTTCCTCTTTGGCTCCTCCTGTTTTTAAGTGTTCAAAGGGCAGAGTGATTTCAGATTTTTGTTAACAGGAGGCAATGTTAACTTTTTACTGTGATTATGTCTCCTCCCTCTGCAATCATGTTTTTTTCATTGTTCAGGTTTTATGTACTATTCGTCCAGAGGTCGAATTCTGAATGCTTGTAAGGAAAGAGAAGCAAGAGGCAGAAATGAAACAGAGCAGAGACATACAAACCACTTAAACATATTTTATACATATATTGACTAAGGAGATAATCTTTGCTATCAAAATTGTTTGCAAACTATTTGTTTGCCAAGAATTTTTGCAATCAACAGCATTTACAGCTAAAAGTTCTTATTTGGTGAACCTCACAAGCCAATGGCTGACCAATTTTTAAAAGATCTTGAAGATTCAGGTTTGAGGGAACCCTCTGAAATGAGACCTTTGGTGATCAAATGGGTTGAAGAACGGTTTCCAGGAGTCGAGTCAATACCAACACAAACCCTCCAGCAGTGGATGGAAGATAAACCAGGGGAGCTTCTCCTTCTTGTAAGTTGCTTTCTCCTTTGCTGAATCATTGCCTTTTTTGTTGGATATGCAGAAAGTTTTCCAATATGTTAGTAAGTTTAAGGTCATTAGGTTATATTAATTGATAGGATAGACCTGTAAAGCCACCATGTCACATGAAATACTATGCTGGCAAATCTTCAGGGTTTTCTTATTTCTTTCCTGAGACTGATTCATATCATTTCTGTAACCTACCAGCATTCAAGCTTCCTGATTTTATTTTCTGAGGTTTGGTAATACAATATAAAAATTGTCAGGAGAGTGGACCTTTGAGTAACTGGCAGTAGAGATAGCAATAGCACTTAGACTTATATACTACACCATAGTGCTTCATAGCACTTTCTGAGCAGTTTACAATGTCAACATATTGCCCCCAACACTCTGGGTACTCATTTAACTGATCTCAAAAGGATGGAAGGCTGAGTCAACCTTGATCCTGTCAGGTCAACCTTGAACTCTAAGCTGTGGGCAAAGTCAGCCTGCAGTACTGGATTCTAACCACCCCACCACCAGATACATGAGAGGCTGCAATTGTATTCTTGCAGGGAAAGGATGACTTCCATTCAAGTGGCAATCTAACCAAAGAATCCAACTGAAAGCTTTAGACTCTCCAAACTAAATATTTTATTTTTAATGCCAGGTCAGCTACTGATTAAACAATTGAAGTAATGCATAAGTAAACATTAATATGGAAGAATAACCTACTACTAGATAAAGTAGAAAAATGTGGGTTAGATAGTATCACCACCAAATGGATTTGTAACTGGCTGACCAACCACACTCAAAGTGTAGTCCTCAATGGAACTGCATCTACATGGAGGGAAGTATGCAGTGGAATACCCCAAGGCTCTGTTTTAGGCCCAGTACTCTTCAACATATTCATCAATGACTTGGAAGAGGGGATAGATGGGGAACTCATCAAATTTGCAGATGACACCAACCTGGCAGGAATAGCCAACACTCCAAAAGAAAGGCTTAAGATACAGAAGGATCTTGACAGACTTGAACATTGGGTGCTATCTAACAAAATGAAATTCAATGGTGAAAAAAGTAAGGTTCTACATTTAGGCAAGAAAAACAAAATGCACAGGTACAGTATATGTGGTATCTTGCTCAATAGTAGTAACTGTGAGAGGGATCTTGGAGTCTTAGTGGACAACCATTTAAATATGAGCCAGCAGTGTGCAGCAGCTGCCAAAAAAGCCAACACAGTCCTAGGTTGCATAAATGGATAGAATCAAGATCACGTGAAGTGTTAATACCACTTTATAATGCCTTGGTAAGGCCACACTTGGAATACTGCATTCAGTTCTGGTCGCCACGATGTAAAAAAGATGTTGAGACTCTAGAAAGAGTGCAGAGAAGAGCAACAAAGATGATTAGGGGGCTGGAGGCTAAAACATATGAAGAATGGTTGCAGGAACCGGGTATGTCTAGTTTAATTAAAAGAAGGACTAGGGAAGACATGATAACAGTGTTCCAATATCTCAGGTGTTGCTACAAAGAAGAGGGAGTCAAGCTATTCTCCAAAGCACCTGAGGGTAGAACAAGAAGCAATGGGTGGAAACTAATCCAGGAGAGAAGCAACTTAGAACTAAGGAGAAATTTCCTGACAGTTAGAACTGTGGAATTAACTTGACAGTTAATCAGTGAAACAACTTGCCTCCAGAAGTTGTGAATGCTCCAACCAACACAGGAAGTTTTTAAGAAGATGTTGGATAACCATTTGTCTGAAGTGGTGTAGGCTTTCCTGCCTAAGCAGGGGGTTGAACTAGAAGACCTCCAAGGTCCCTTCCAACTCTGTTATTCTATTCTAAGAACATAATTTTAGAGTTGCCCAAATCTCTAAAAGAAAATTTCAAAAGAAAATGCAATGCTCCAGACAGATCACAAGATGGCAGTGGTCTGCTACTATTTCCCAAGTCACTATAAAGAGTCTGGAGAAGGTTCAGATCAAATTTCCAAAAAAAAAAAAGCATCTTTATCAACATACCCTGAAAAACAATTGAACAGTGAAAATAACTTGTACAGGAAAATAAAGAAAGTAATACTTAGCACACAACAGAAAATAGAAATAAAAATTTAATACAAATGGCTGGATTATATCAGTACATTTTATTTATTTCTACATTCCTGAAGTGAATAGCTCCTGGTTCAGTTTTCTGGGGCTTCCAAATATTTATCAGTGTTTGCAGGGGAAAAAATTTGCCTCCTTCTTTTCCATCTTTTCTCCAGAGACTTTTCTATTTATAAAAACAAAATGTTCTCTACCTTCAGCAGTAGAAGGGTCTGGGATTACCTGTATGTAACATAGTGCAAGTCTTTTGCACTTGAGGATGTGAATTGTGAATCTGAGTCTGCAGTTGTCCATGCAGGATAAATTCACAAGAACATCCTTGATAAAAGTGCCATCATCCTGAAATGTATTATAAAAACAAAGCTGAGAGGGGGTGGCTTGAGTTAATCCCCACCAGCTCCTCTGAATTATTCTGATTAGTGGTGCAATGGTAGTCTACAGAAACTGCATCTCACTAACCAGAAGTTCTATCCAACAGTCTGCTGATTTCTCTGGTTAGCTGGATGGCAGGAACATTAACACTGTCAACATATTCTCCATACCACTGCATAGTCTTTTTTCCGAGTTAGCCAGAATGACTTCTGGCAAGATGGTTAAATATTCTAGATTGTGCTTGTCTTGAGGGATTTCAGAGCCATCATGAACTTGAAGCTACTGTTATCTGGCCAGCACATGCAGTAGAACCCATGCTGGATTTGGTTTGCTGTTGTTAGGCCTTTAAATTAATCCAGGTCAGGAAACAGTCTGCACATGTTTTCCTGGAATTATACTTTGCTGACCTAGGCTATAGTAACAGAATCATGAAAGCCTGACTGCATTTGCCCATATCCCAGTGATTTAGGGAGGAGTCAGTCCGAAGCTCTTCTCACACTTTCTGTTTCCTGGGCTTAAAGCACATTTTTGTGACTATAGTCTCTGCTTAGCCTCTCCCAGATCATCTCTGTAGTTGTCTATACCTGTTTAGCTAGTCAGTGATTTAAAATATTTCTCTGTAACTCTGTTGTCATGAGTTAATGGCTGCCATAAATCTCTGCAGCAATTGAGACAACTAAAATGGCTTAGCCCAAAAATCTGATGGATCCGGTTTTCTAAAAGTGTTTGAGAATTTCCATTCTTGTATGTTAGTAAAACTGTTGGATACTGGCCAAACTGTAGAACAAAAAATGAGGAGGGTATGTGACCTTTGTAACATGTTTCCTCTTTCTTCTAGCAGAGCTAAGTAGATGCCTTCAGCAGTACAGAGCAAAAAATCAGAGAGGTGGAAGCTGCAGCACAGGTGAAGGAATTCTTGGAAAGTCAGATCAAAAATGAAGTGAGGCCTATTTAAATCTCATGTGAAACCCTATTCCATGACAGTGGATACAGAAGGACTATTTATTGGTATTTCTATTGATACAACAAATTGATACAGCCTCTATAAGGCTGACAAACTCAGGAAATGAGAAACACTAGGATTTTCAGAAAGATCTTTATTGGCAATACAACTTTGAAAGCCTGTCAGGGCAAGTGGCCTGCTCAACATATGCCTAATATTAGGAAGAAGTTACTCTGAGCCTCTTTCTCACGCTTCTTCCCCTCCCCTGTGCTGAGATGCCTCTTTTGCAATAGTCTTATTGCCTCCTCTACTTTCCCAGAACCTGTTAGACATCCCCTTATAGTTGTGTCTGCCCAAAAGATGCCAGTTATGCTTTTTTATATTGTGCAGTATCTCTTCCATCAACATGTTGCAGGGAAGGCAACAGCAAGAGGTTTACAATGAGCAATTTTCATTGTCCTCTGGGGACAAAATTGAGCAAGACATAAGTCAGAATTGGGGTATCAGGACAGGAGAGGGCTGTACCCACTTGCTCAATTCTTGCTCCACCCATCTGATTAAATCAAACAGTTTGTGCCTAGCTCATGGTTAATGGAGATGTGCTTCCTTAAATGTCAGATCCATTCCTACCTGCTTAAAAGAAACCTTGTTATAATGTCTTTACCAAAAAAGGCCTTTATGTACCCAGAAGATCTCTATAATTATAGACCAACCTCAAATATTCCTTTCCTGAGTACGATGATCAAGGAAGCAGTGGCCTTGCAGTTCCATACACAGATAGTCCTCAACTTACAATGGAGTCTGTTCATGATTCATGATTTCATTATGTGAGGTGTCCACAGAATCTCTTTGTTTAACAACCCTCATTCCTGCTCTCCCCAATGCAGCCATTAAGTGATCAGGTAGGTCATTAAGCTTCGGGTACCTCAGCAGTGGGGGAGGCCTGGGAGACCTAATGCAGGCTCAGGCTTCACTGCACCACTTCCCCAGCTCACACATAACCTGCTCTGGGTGTCCCCAGGCCTCTACCACCCCTGATGCAGACTGTGTTCCATTCCTAGCCTCTTGGGATCTCTTTCTGGAAGCAGCCATTCCACCACACAGCCTTCTTACAGAGTGGAGCCTGCAGGGCTTCTTCCCAGAAGTGGGCACCCTCTCCAAATGGCTCCCGCTTCAGGGACAGCTCTATATGGACTACATAGGGAGGCTGGGAGGCAGAGCAGCTTGTTCTCCTTTGCCAATGCAATCTCTGGAGCTTAACAGTTTTTAAAATGTATTAAATTAAGTGATTAAGGGTAACTTTCATTTTTCATTAATATTTTCCAAATAAAGTTTTTTTTGTCAGTTTTAAACTAGAATTTTCCCAAAAAATCAGATGACAGTTGTGACGGTTGTCACATGACAACTCATGACAGTTGTGGTCACATTTTTCTTATTCTTACATATATATTCCCCCTCCCTTTCTCTCCCCCTCCCTCCCTCTCTCTCTCTCTCTCAAATTATTACATTTATATGCTGCTCATTTCATTTTCATCCACCTCTTAATATCCTGTATTCTGTGCTGCACAGTTCCAAATATTAATCTCTTCCAAACAAGATATATTGCTAGAAATATCACCAAGGTTTTTTTTAATAATCTGGAGAAAAAAAGTATTTCCACAACTGGTAAATACTGAATTTATTCCCATTTTTGTATATCTAAAGTATTTACAGCATGGCTATACCATCTCTGCAAATCTAAATAAAAGGCACATTACATTGTCAATATATCAACAACTTATGTTCAGTTCTTACCCCCTGAATACATTGGATATCACCAGACTGTTATATTTATGTCAAAGTTTTCAGCACCATTATTTTATTTGGCAAAAAGAAAGGACATATATCAAAATGCCATATTAACAGTATTCTGAAATGACATTTTATTGCATTTCATTTGCATATTTGCAGTATCAGTCCTGCTTTTCTTCACTAGAGTATCTGGATTTCTGTTAGTAATTTCTCAAATTTCCCTGTACTTGTCAGCTTCACTTGCTTTCCCCCTTGACAGAAGAAAGGTAGTCTCAGGGAAGTGATAATAGCAACCCAGAATCAACTGACAGTGAGATGGGAGGCATATAGAATTAATAAATGAATAAATTATTGTGGGAAGGAATTGCTGCCTTCCAAACCAGACATACATATGAACTTTCCAAATGCATTCATTTAGCCATTATGCAAGACAGTGTTGGACTAGGTGGGCTAATAAGATTAATTCAGCAAAGCTTTTCCTACATTCTTATATTTTTCTGTTGTCTAGCAGATAATTTCTATCAGCTACCATTCAGCAAGCCCTAGCTAGCACAATCATGGCAGGATCTGTTTTCCTCCTGCCAACTGCTATTTTTGCTTTAATGGCTTCCCATATATTTCTTGAATTCACATGATTCCAAGACAGATGCGGGAGAGGACAGGCAACTATCCTAAATGCAGAGAGTTGTGAAATCAGATCTATCTCAAAATGCATTGCCCTATAGCAGACACTTCCTCCGCTGGCTTCTTTAATATTGACAGGTGACAGATGTGAAAGGAGGGATATCTGTTGCAGCTGTTTCACCACACAGCCTCTCCTATAATCCCTTTTCAACCCATGCCTGCAAAACCATTGTGCGAAGCCTGGAGCAAGTTTTGACAGATGGTTTAGCTTGTCAATCTTGTTAGCCATCAAAAGTCATCCTATCGTCATTATCTCCAAAGTGATAACGCCATCAAAGTCCTTTCTGGAGGAACAAGTTGCTTAACAAGTGCAGCTGTGATGCATCACTAGCTCATTCCCTGGTGTTTATGGTGCTGCCAGTAGCTGAGAGTTTATGACAAGCTCCCTAGCATGCAAATGATCTGCTATTTGCTTCATGGAACATTTAAAACAGTCCTCTTCAAATTACACAAATACTTCAAGTTGTAGAGTCTCTGGACTTTGTAAAGTGTTTCATTTCCAAACAGAGGACATTTCCCATTCATTCTTCACAGTAAGGTTCCCAGACTGGCTTGCTTGAATTTACTTGAATGAGATGTAACTGCAAGTCCCAACACAAGGGGAGGGATGAAGGGAGGAGATGAGAGTGTTCTCTAGTTACCTGTAGGTAGGAGAACTAGACTTGGCCTTGGATGCTGTAAACCTTGGCTTACAGCATCCTGAAATGAGAAGTGTCATGAAAAGGGCTCAGTGAAAGCCACATTAAATTTGGGGGCAGTCAGATCAAAAATAGTGTGGCATTCTGCCTACTGAACCAGATTCTCTTGCCTAAAGAGGTTAACACAACCCCTTTGGTTAACCACAAAGCCCAAATAGCAAAGCTTCAATTGACATTCTTATGCTGCGTTATTTTTAAACCTTCCATTTATAATAGCAGCCTTGAAATATCTATCTGGACTTTTTTTAGTAGTGGTTTTATTTATTTTTATACCATGAGCTATTATAAATGTTTCAACCTATAATCCTACCCAATCTATTGGTTCATTTAAGAAACAAGATACAAAACCTTCTAAAAAGGACTTATTCTTAGTTTTTGTTAAAAATGAAATTGTAACTTTTAGTCAAGAGGCTTTAGTGGTTAGCAAACTGTTATTATCACAGCAAAAAGAATGGAATCCCTCCCCAGTAAAGATAGCCTCTGGGTTAAAAGGAGAGAGCAAACCACATATTCACTTTCAGTCCTGATTTCTTTTTCACATGAGAAGTCAGTGCCCTGTAAAAGACTTTGATGAAACAGAAAATAAATGTTGGCATCTCATTCCTGCCAATCAAAAGCTGGAACCATTTTGGAAAAAAAGAAAAGAAAAACCAAATATTTAAATCTAGCTCAGAGTGCGGATCTGAGATGGAATCATGGATGGACTAGAGGTGGAGATCAAGAAGGTGAGGAAGGCCTGCAGTTCAGATTCTTTTCTCCTCTAGCAGCCATTTGGGAACCATTCCACCTGTGGAAGGATGGATGGATCTAACGTTCTTGTGGCTAAGTATGCTAGGAGGAAAGCTATTTTAGTCCATGGCAGCAAAAAATAAGGAGTCTGGTGGCCTTTTAATAAAATATGTCAGCTGGAAAAGCTGCTACAGGACTCCCTTGAATTTTTGACTAAAGGTTGACTAAGTTGGAAAGAGACCCTAGAAGAAGAAACTGATAACCCACTTGTGTCAATGTTATCTTCTGAGTCAAACTCAACTCTAGGGAGTTTTTAATCTTACCTTTATTGCTTTCCAAGTGTTCATCAAGATGCATTATACAAAGAAAAATAAAGAGAATATGCAATATATGCAGTAATTCATTTTGCCTGCCAAAGTATTCACAGAAATGAAAACCGAGTAAAATCAAATGCCATTTTGGCTGCTTGGATTTATACGCTGCCCTTTGCTACTAGCCTACTCATTTCAGTTCTACTCATTTCTCTTTTTATGCATCACACGAAGCTCAAAATGACAGTTTGGTCATATCCATCAGCATAGGGCATTTATTCCCAATTTAGCATGCTTTGAAATACTGTCTTCCCTTTTGACAGATGCCCCATATTTAAAATTAACATTCTATGTGAGACCAGGATTGGTATCTCCTCATACTTTTGAACTGCATTGGATTTTCACTCTTTTTCTAGTTAGCAAGACCATGACTAACTTCGTGACTGATTACAAAATTTGTCTTTTTCTGATAAGGCCTGATGCAGCTGCTTTCTTGATATCTTGTTAGCCAGAGAATTTGACTATGAATCCCTTTCCATGTTTTTTCAGGAGAATCATGAACCTACTTGCATACAGTGAGCTCAGAGTTTGCTATATTTCCTCCAGAATTTCATATGCACTCTGCAAATCTGATTCTACTGTGGCTAATTTTTGGTCTTCAAAACTATCAGTGGATATTGCCAATTGTACCACAAAGAAAAAAAGGGGAAAAAAGCACACACAGTCAGGATTTCCACCAAATGCTAGACTAGAGGGGTTGGATAATTTACAGTTTAGCCATTGTCGTAGCATGGTCATTACACTAGGCAATAATATTTTATGTATTTGGGTACAATAGTTATGCAAATACAGAAATTGTGCTTCATTGATTTAGGCTAAGTGTATTAAGCCTCAGCGACTTTGTTCCTCGGTTTAAACCTGGGAGAATCTGTCTTCTGCAGCATTCCTTGTAAGTTTTTTCTATGGTTCATAGCAGCAAAATGCCTGGAGCAAGGTGTAGGTTACTGTAGATGGCGGTCACTTTCCTAGCATATGTGTGATTATGCGCGCACTTGTGCATAAGCTTCTGTGAATAAACTGGAGCAGGGTGTAACCAGCTTTCTCAAGATTATCTAGAAATCTTCAAATATATTTCTAGCATATGTCCTATAAAATGTGTAGAAACACCAATTATTATTTTTTTTACTTTCAACCAGGTCATAGAAGCAGGGTGTGCATACAAGATGCTTATTTATAACCACTGGGATGTAGCCTGCAATTTCTTTACTCTTCCTCTGTCATTACACATCAACAGCTGAAAGATCATAGGGAAGCGCTGCCTGAAATGATGCAAGGAACATACTTGATTAGAGATCTGAATGTTCTGCCAGTTCTGTTTTGGGGAGTCATAAGGAACAGAGGTGATCAGGCACAATTTACAAAAACTCCATTGTACAACAGTCTAGTTTCTTAAATTGCTCTCTTCAGCTACTGTTTCAATCAGATGATTTACTATCTGTTGATTTAAGTTTTTAGTCTGAAGATGAAGTGTTAGACAGCATCTGTTCACACAATATCTTGAACCCCCAATTAGCCGACTACATTTTCACTAACAAGGTGGCACAAATGCAACTTGGATGGTCATCTGAAAGTTTGGCATACGGTATGAACCAAGAAAATTCATTAATTGTTAAACATGGATCATGTTATAAAGACCCATCTGAGCTCAAAGAAACAACCTTTTCCCCTCACATTTGTACCAGTTTTGAAGCTTTACCAATCTTCTACTAACCATAGCCAGCTCAGTTATTTTTTTTTTTAATGGGCCACTGATTAATACTTGGGCAGACTTCCTATCTTACGACCTTAAAGCAGTGTTCCATTCAGTTGGGTGATTTTGCTTCTGCTAAAATGAACCCTTCATATTCTCCCAGGCACCACGATGTCTTCCAAAATGCTGTAGTTGTAGGCAAGCCTAGTCAGTTGCTTGATAGAGAGTCCTCTCAGCAAAACCCAGTAGAGTCTGTTCAAAAGGCTCAATTACTGCCCTTTTTTTAACCTCAGTTCTCTTTAGACTACGGGTACAATGATACAGGAAGAAGCAGGAAAAGGCATAAAGTTACAAGAAGCAATACATGTGTCAGTAATATAGTGTAAACAGGACTGCATTGTGTCTAAGAGCAGGAATAGGTTTCCTGGGAGTTTAGATGGAATTGTTTTTAAAAATTATACTGAATTCACTTAATATAATCTGCTATCTTTATCTTTGTTGTATTGACTTGATTGTAATTTCTTTGATTGTTATGAGCTGCCCAGACTCATTGAGAGTTGGGCAGCACATATTTAATAAATTATTATTATTATTTTTAATTTGATTTATATGCTGCCCTTCTCCGGAGACTCAGGGCGGCTTACAATGCGCTAAGCAATAGCCTTCATACTTTTGTATATTTATACAAAGTCAGCTTATTGCCCCCACAAACTGGGTCCTCAATTTATCTACCTTAGAAAGGATGAGTCAACCTTGAGTCAACCTTGAGCCTGGTGAGATTCGAACTTACAGTAATTGCAGACAGCTGGTGTTAATCACAATGCTATTAGTCTGCTGAGCCACCAGGCCCTTATTATTACCAACTGTAAATTATTACAGTTGGTCCCACAATCAACCAGATATTTAGACTGGATTTGGCATTTTTATCCACCTGGCGAATCCTTCCCAAGACCTGGGATAGGCAAATGTTGTTTGATGGTGTTAAAAGTATACTGCTCAAAAAAATAAAGGGAACACAAGCAGAAGACATCCGAGATCGGAATGAATGAAATAGCCTTATTAAATACTTTGTTCATTACATACAGTAGTTTTGTGTTCCCTTTAGTTGTTTGAGCAGTGTATAAACTACTGTATGCAACGAACAAAGTATTTAATAAGGCTATTTCATTCATTCAGATCTCGGATGTCTTCTGCTTGTGTTCCCTTTATTTTTTTGAGCAGTATATCATCACAGGATATTTATTTATTTGTTTGTTTGTTTGTTTGTTTATTGAATTTATATTGCCGCCTATTCGCCCATGGCGACTCAAGGCAGCTTACAGAATATATAACCACATTTAAAACAATAAAAACTAACAAAAAGAATCAAATAAATTAATATAGTACAATATAACAAAATTACCCCTACCTCCCACCCCCTGCCCCGGCGACAGCAGATCACATGAGCCATTTAATGCACTCCATCCCACTCTGGGTTCCCCAGGCCCGCTGGCAGAATCAGGTTTTTAGCACCTTCTGGAAAAGTGTTAGAGTGGGGGCCATTCTAATCTCTGGGGGAAATGATGTTCCAGAGAGAGGGAGCCACCACAGAGAAAGCCCTTCTTCTGGGTCCCACCAGCTGTATCTCCCTCAGGGATGGGACCCGCAACATTCCCTACCTCCCCGCTCTGATGGGTTGGGTAGAACTCTTATGAACTGTTCCAAGTAAAGCTGCCTTTTACAGCTGACTGATGATGATTTTGTCCATGCTGATGGTATTCAAATGGTGCTCCAGTTGATTTTAAGTGATTGCAACAAGGCACTTATTACTATTACTACTATCTTTGCTTTCTTTTGCTACAGTCATTCCACTTTTATTTGCAGATCTTTTCAGTTTACAATTTTCTTCATTTCTTTATCTTCTATTCTCCTGCCTCTCGGTTCTGCTGTGTCCACTATCCAGATATCTTTGTCTTTCTTATTGACAATTGATAAGTCTGGGATGCTATGTGGCAGCTGCTTGTCTGTTTGAATTCTAAAGTCCCAGAGCACTTTAGTGTCTTCATTTTCTATTACTTTGTCTATTTTGTGGTCCCACCAGTTCTTGCTTGCAGGCAAAAGGTGTTTTTTGCAGATATTCCAATGCATCATTGTTGCTACGTTGTCATGCTCTTGTTTTTTTTTAAAAAAAAAAAACAAATTTTATTGGTTTTTTTCTCCTCTTCCACATTCACCCACATCTTTTTTTTTTTTGTTGAACAGAGTGTTGGCCGTTTCTTATCTTATACAATTAATCAAATTCAAATACATTTTACTCAATTACAATTTTGCCAAAATCGTCTTCCCCCCTTTTCTTTTCTTTTTTAAAACATATCTCAATATTTCTATACTTGCATACATAAACACCATCTTCATTTGTCCATGGATTCTAACTTTACTATTTATTCATATTTATTCACAATGCAGGCTGGTGACCCCCAGGGGGAGGGCCTTCTCTGTGGGGGCTCCCACCCTCTGGAATCAGTTGCCCCCTGAGATAAGGAGAATCCATGACCTCAGTGCCTTCCGACGTGCCCTTAAAACCTTCCTTTTCCAACAAGCCGGGCTGGCCTAATTCTTTTTAAGTGTTTTTAATTGTTTGGTTTATTGTTTTAATTAATGGGGCCAAATTTATATATATTTTTTTAACTGTATTTTAATATTTGTATTTGATGTTTTTATTTGGCTGTTCACCGCCCTGAGTCCTCAGGGAGAAGGGCGGTATACAAATTCAAAAATAAATAAATAAATAAATAAATAAATAAATAAATTCTCTTTTATTCTTAAACAGTTCATCATTTATCTTAATATATTTATATTTGTTTGTTCGGAGTTGCCTTTCTTCCACTTCATCTTTTTTATTGTACAGCAATCTTTCTCCTCAAACCTACCCTCTCCCTCTTATCCCTTCCTACTTTCTTTCCCCACCTTCTTCTTCTCTTCTCTACTTTCCCTTCCCTTCTCCTACTCCTCCTCTCTTCCCCCCGTCTTACCTTCTCTCCTACTCTAATTTCCCTTCCCTTCCTTCCTCCCTACTCTTCCATCCCTCTCTCTCCTTCCTCCTCCCTTCCAACTCTCTTCCCCTCCTTCATCCCTCTCTATTGCTGTATTCATTTTCAATCTAATATTTTCCATTGTGGAGTCCAGGCAACCCCAATCCCTTGTCCTTTTAATTATTAATAGTATATTTCATCTTGTTCCCTTTTTTCCTTCAAATCTTTACTCAAACAATCTTCTAATCCTTTATCTTTTTTACTTTTACCAGTGTATTTTTTTCTGCTTTACTTCTTGCAAGTATAACATTTAAATAATTTTTATCATTTCCGGATCCTTTGTCATGCTCTTGTTTGTAGTCAGTCTGTGCCATCTTCTTGCAGCAGCTTAACCAGGTGGTCATCAGTTTTTTCAGCTTCTTTGCAGATGTGGCACTTGCTGTCTGTTGCTGTCTTCTCTATTCTGGCTTTGTATGCATTTGTTCTTAAGGCTTCATCTTGTGTAGCCAGAATTAGTCTTTTTTTTTTTCCAATTTTCCTGTTCTTAGCCATTACCAGTTTATTAGGTATGTTCTACTATTAATAAATTATTACTATTTACAGTTTATATCACTAAAATGGAAGACTATACTACTGACTTTTGCAGTAGATGCCCAAAGACCTGCAAAAAAAAAAAAAGGGGGGGGGTTTGAGGAAATCTAAAAATTGCTCTTTCCAATATAATATGTAATTTGTAAGCTTTGCCATTGCCTTAGAACCATTCTCCATTAACCTACTTTTGCTGAGTTACCTCCTTACTTAAGCAGACTGGAAG
Source organism: Pantherophis guttatus (assembly GCF_059756535.1). Lineage (NCBI taxonomy): Eukaryota > Metazoa > Chordata > Lepidosauria > Squamata > Colubridae > Pantherophis > Pantherophis guttatus. The sequence continues at coordinate 324,239,933 of NC_142063.1, read as the reverse complement.
CTTGATATCTTTGGAGAAAAAATAAAAAGTGTTATGATATGTCTTTCCTTTATTCCATCTTCTCAAGCAGTGATCCTGCTGTCAGGAATTAACCCAAAGGAAGGAAAAAGGTGGGATGGGAATTCCCTTGGTGATTCTGCTCAGTCCTTTCAAGATTTTCGTTTGCTTATTCTTTTGGTCTTAGGATACTCGAAGTCCAGCAGAATTTGAAGTCAGCCACTTGCCAGAAGCAATTTTAGTTCTTCCTGAAACTGATGCTGTCAAGGAAATTTTCAAAGCATGGCTCAAACAAGGTATGGTAAAATATATATATATATAGAAAGTATTGGCCTGCTTTGTGAAGGTTTTCAAATGAACCAGGCTATACCAGTGTTTAGAGACATGATTGAGATATGCTTAAATACTATTGAGACAATCTTCATCAAGCAGAATTGAATTTCTCCCACAAATCATCCATGACTTTAGTTGGTGCATACTCCTAGTTCATACAGCCCTTTGGCACAAAAGGCTGAGAGTTGGAAGACTTGGAAAATTCTCTTTTTCATTGCAACAATATGGCCAGGAAGAAGGCTATTGGCCATGAAGGCTTCTAGCTATAACAGTTTGTCTAATATCCTATTTTTGCCCTCTCTCTCGGGACCTTTAAATGCAGTAAAAATTATCCACTATACTTTTCTTTTTATTTATTATGGTTCTGTAATATTCAGATGTTTTCCTATTGCTCTCTCGTTTTTTTCCTTTTGCAAACAATTTTGGATTGAAAGAACGTGACATTGCCAACTCTACTCAACTGGTGGGAAAAAAAGATCCTGAATCAAGTTGGCCTCCTTTAGTTTTTCACAGGACACTCTTTCTTCTGACTCCTTCCTGTTCTATTTTTGGAAATATTGGCCTATCCTTATTTCCCAGTTCCTGGACTCCAGCAAGCCATTATATCAAGCCATTTGCTATAAAAATGTCAATCAGCATGTTCAGTGGGAGAGAGGAGTATTTAAGTATATGTGTAAAGCAAGAAGACTTTGAATGCAAATGTGAGTGACCAGTAATTAGGGTTGCTCTCACATGGTCAAAAGTAAACAACTTGATATTAAATGAGACTGTGACCACACTAAGAAATGGATGAAAAGCAGTGGTGGGTTTCAAAATTTTTTACTACTGGTTCTGTGGGTGTGGCTTGGTGGGCGTGGCTTGGTGGGCATGGCAGGGGAAAGATATTGCAAAATCCCTATTTCCTTTTGATCAGGTGGGACTTGGGAGGCAGAGAATAGATGGGGGCGGGCCAGTCAGAATTTTTACTACCGGTTCTCCGAACTACTTAAAATTTCCACTACCGGTTCTACAGAACTGGTCAGAACCTGCTGAAACCCACCTCTGATGAAAAGTATATGTCTGCCTAAAAAAAATAATTTCTTCTGGCTCTTTTTGTAAAGCCAGCAGAAAAAGGCACAAGTAATTTGAATACTACTTGTTATAAATTGAAGTCATATTTGATAAAGTGCAGTCAGCCGGAATTCTTTCACAATACCTTCTTAACTTTTTTTAAATAAAACTTCATTATGAGAAGTTCCTGGTTTCTATGTGTCTGTTTAATTAGCTCTTGTCTAGCCTGCTTGAAGAAGCTAGAGAGAATAAATGAGGACCGAAGGATAGAAAAGTATGGAAAGCTGTTGATATAAAGTAGTTTTTAGCTATATTTTCCTTTTTAAAAATCTAATTTTTCCCTTATGCTTTTAATTTATTTGGCTTACTCATTTTTGTATCCTACATAACTTTGTTTACAAAGAAAGAGACCAGTGTAATACGTATCAGCATATATAGCCATCACATTACATATACATGTGAGTAAGATTTTTATTTTTATTCCATTTCAGAATATGAAGGGTATCATAGACACATTGTTTGCTACTGCACTGTGGGCTATCGATCATCCATGACAGCTCAGCTTCTGAGCGACTACTTGTGCTGTGAGACAAATCAAAATTTCATTACTTCTTCCATGATTTACAATCTTCAAGGAGGTCTAGTGAAATGGGCCTCTGAAAAAAGGTGGATGGTAGACCAATATAACAAACCATCATCCAAAATGCATCCCTATAATGAAGTCTGGGCAAAACTCCTAGAGCCAGAGTTCAAGGTGGAGACTGAAGGAAATGTTTAAAGATGGTCTTGAAACAAAATATTCCAAGCTAGGACATTAATTTCAAAACAGCTTATTTCTCTGAACATTCAATCTGAAAAAAAAAAATTAAGGCTCCTTAATCATTCCAAAAGTGGTCCACAAGATAGCCACAGCTCCATAAACTTCAGAATGAAATAGTTAAAGAATTGCACCAACAAATAATTGGGAAGACTAAACCTCTGACCCAGATTGGATCCTGCAATATTATCCTGGGACACGTATATTTGCCTTCATTCGTAATACTTTTTGGGACTATTTCAGCCAATTTGCCTATGATGGTTGTTATTTGCTCAGTTTGCTGCCATTCTTCTTTGATGCTGCTTCTGAAATTCCTGAAAAAATATTTCTAAAAATATGACAGAACCCTCACTTGGAGGCTACTGATGCAAAATGTTTTTATATGTGTAAAAAATCTTAGGCTCTTTAGTTTTACATAATTTTTCAAGCAGCTTGTTGGTGAGTAGAATTCTAACAATTTTCTTCTTTTTCTGTACTTCTATAACAAGTAGGTTTTTCATTAAAAAAATTGTGAAAGTACTTGGAAGATTTTTCAAAGAATTTGTTTGGCAACGGTCTCAAGGAGAATTTCATGTTACAGTCCAGCTGAAAAATTATCATTAAAAATAGCACATTTTTGTGATAGCCATATATCAGCCTTAGCATTTTTCTTCAGTGGTCTGATCTTCTGGAGACAATATTTCCTTGAGGATACTACAAATATTTAACTCATGTCGTCTATGGTTCTCTATTTTGCAAACCTGGATAATAAGTTAAACCAGTAACTAAGTTTAAAAAGTTATGAATACAGCCTTAATCTCCAGTTGTGGGTTGTTGAATCATTTTGGACAACTGATTAGATGAGGCTTGGACACTGCCACACAGTTGATTATGTTTTGGTGTTTGTACAACATAATTGATCAGGACTGAGCTAAATCTGGGTCTCTTTTGTATTAAAACCAACTTTTCTTCCTGCCCCTGTCTGGGCCCTGCTGTAGTCATAATATGTTATCCTGACCTTGACTCAGTAATGTATATTCTGCAAATCTGATTTTGGCTCTGGCTGTGCCTTCTCTCCTGCTTCTGCTTTCTCTTTAGCCCCATCCTGTTGGATCCTCTTTGCAGTTCTAGGGAAAAACTAATTCTTAATTCTTAAGAATTCTTAAGCTTCTTAATAGATTCTTAATAGATCTCAGCTTACTGTATTGTGCTTTTCATTTTGGCTTTTTGCACTGTGTGAAGTGTCCCTCTTCAACTTTGGCAGCTTGAAGATGTGTGGACTTTATGAATTCCTCAGCCAGGATGGCTTGCTTGGGAATTCTGGGAGTTAAAGTCCATATATTTTCAAGCTGCCAAGGTTGAGAAATGCTGCTTATTTTATTTGATTGAAAGAACATAACAAACATCATGACACTGCTGGGTCTATAGAACATTCCAATCCAGATCAGTTAAACATTTAGCAATGCATTTCCCCAACAACCTAAGCTTCATTATTATTAACTTTCACTAGACCTTTTATGATTTAGCATGTAGTGCAAATAGAGCTGATTTCTTTCTGAGCAAGATACCATCCTGTGTATTTTGTATTGAACGCTTTGGTGTGGTGCCTGTATTAACAATTACCAGCAACCTACCATGTGAAATAAGGGTAATGAAAGTTTCTTAACACAAATAAAACTTTTCTACAAGAACTTTAGTGAGGCAAACATTCACAGCAAGGATGAAAATGAGACAGTCTTGGCTGAAGTTTGTCTTGGCTGGACTTTGGCTGTCAGAATCTTCAATATTAACCAATCCAAAAGAATGCTGGTTTTTTTTTTCTTGTTCAACAAACTCTTTTGTCTTTTTTTCCTGATATTTAAGAATCTGGTTATCCTTCTCCCTTGCTGCATAGCTAATGGAAAAAAGTCACAAACCACTCTAGCCATACTAAAAGATTTGCTGGTTAGGGAATTCTGGGAGTTGAAGTCTAGGCAACCTAAAGTTGCCAATGTTGAGAAACACTGCTTTTATGCACCTTTCTTTCTACACTAAAAAGTTCCAAATACTATTGTTTTTTCCTAGATGGAGAGCAATTTTAACCCTTAACTATTTTGGTTGCCCTTTTTTTGTATTTTTTTGTAGAGTATTTTTTTTAAGTATACTGCTGTGTACGCGGCATTCTTACAATTGTTGCACTACATAAAAGTATTGCTATCAACCTTTGGCCATATCTCAAGATCTCTCAAAATGTGAAGCTGTTTCAGATTCTTTTAATTCTGTGTTCCCAGATATTGGTGCAATTTGACCACTGAACCCAAAGAATAGCAGGTGCCCCAGAGGGTTGTAAGCCAAACTGATGGAACGTGTTGATACGTCTCCTATATTAAAGAAAATGACACTTATGTTAGTTACCTGGAGCTTTCTTCTGATCCAGTCAGGGCAGAATTACCCATTGTGCTAAAAAACAAAACAAAAAAAATCCTCATATATTGTACATGTACTTGTACATTTTACAAGACTCTCATGAATTGACATCCCTTCCTTTGTGTCAGTCTCTGGGAACAATGTCTTTTTTTTGGGTCTTGGAATGGGTAATGTAAGCACCCCTTAGACTCAACCAAGGGACCAAGCAAAAAACTGCCACCCCAATTTTCTGTTGCTTTATCAGATGGATTAAAGTGGTATTTCTCAAACTCAGCGCCTTTAACATATGTGAACTGAGAAATACTGGTTTAGAGGACTTTCCTCACAAAGATTGTCAAAACCACTTGCTCTTGAATCAGCTCCTTGGAAAGAGTGAAATGCAGTGGTGGGATTCTGCCGGTTCTAGGCGGTTCGGCCGAACCGTTTGTTAAATTGCTGGCTCACCCCGCCCGTTGCCCCACCCCTCCGCACCACTATTTATTGCCAATAAATAGTGGCAGGCGGGGCGAGGGGCGGGCGAGCCATTAATTTAACAAACGGTTCGGTGTTTTTTTGTAATTTATTGGCCTCGCAGCACACCGAACCATTTGTTAAATTGCTGGCTCACCCGCCCCTTGCCCCGCCCCGCCTCCCACCTGCGCGGCACCAGCCTACCCTAGCCCATCCAGTTGCTGGAGGAAACATGTGACTTTTCTCTGCCCCGGAACACTGGCTGCCCAGGCTGCAGCTGAAACTCCACATCGTAATGGGCTCCAGGAGGAGGAGCGGCGCCATCTGCCCCATTGCAAAGTTCAGTAAGAGCAACCAAAGCCAGCTGCATGCGCAGCCAGGCGGGCGCACGTCCAGTGGGGCACAGGCTTAAGATGCCGCCTCCAAGCCGAGGGGTGACCCGATGGTGCAGTAGGTGCGCTGCCGCCACCACCCAAACAGAAGAGGGGAAAGAGATGGAGAGAAAGAGATGAAGGAGAGAAAGAGGGGGGAGAGAGAGGGAGAGAAAGAGAGGGAGGGAGAAAGAGATGAGAAAGATGAAGGAAAGAAAGAGTGGGGGAGAAAGAAAGAGATGGGAGAGATGAAAGAGACACACAGAGATACCTGTTGAAAATACTGGGAGCCACAAAACCTGGGTGGGAGTAAGTGATATGGAGTTGGCAATGCCCACCCAGGTTTAAGGTTGTGTTTAAGTGTTTACATGTGTTTAAGGTTGAGTGTTTAAAGTTGCAGACCCCTGACCTACCCCATCCGATCGCTTCACCCTGCAGCCAGCCCTGTAGGCCTGCGCCCGCCTCCCACCTGGGCAGCAGTGGCCTACCTAGCCCAGTTGTATCACCTTGCCCTGCAGCTGGCCTGAACGCCCACCTCGGACTGCCTCCGACTGCTCCAGCAGATCATTGTTATTTAATTAATTTAATTAAGAATGCTGCAATGGGCATAAATGATGACCGGTCAAAAGTGCGAGGATCTGTCAGAAATTGCTTTTTTCAGCCCTCTGGGTAGTCCCTATGTGCATATGGACTACTCAGACGGCTAAAAAAGTTATTTTTGGCCGGTCCTCGCACTTTTGACCGGTCCTCGCATTTACGACTGTCCTCTCATTTTACATTTTGCGCCCTATCTTTTCACCATGGTGAAGAGAAATAGTTGTGAAATGAGTGACACGGTTGTTAAGAATGCTGCAATGGGCAGAAATGTGAGGACCAGTCAAAAGTGCGAGGACCAGTTAGAAATGACTTTTTTCAGCCCTCTGAGTAGTCCCTATGCACATAGCCATGCCCACCCGGTCACATGACCAGCTAGCCATGCTCACCCGGTCACATGACCACCAAGCCACACACACCCAACTAAGCCATGCCCACAGAACCAGTTGTTAAAAAAATGAATCCCACCACTGGTGAAATGTTATATGTAACCTCCAGAGGAGTCCATTGTCATCACTGCTACTGTAGCTATTCAAAGAACTATGAAAGATTAAGAGTTAGCACTGGATTCTCCTGTAGTCAAGGTGAGCCAAGGTGGCGCAGTGGTTAGAGTGCAGTACTGCAGTTACTTCAGCTGACTGCAGACTGCTAGTTCAGCAGATCAGTGGATGAAATCTCACCGGCTCAAGGTTGACTCAGCCTTCCATCCTTCCGAGGTGGGTAAAATGAGGACCCAGATTGTTGGGGGCAATATGCTATTTAGTATACTGTCTTTGGTGTAAGCCGCCCAGAGTCCTCGGAGAGTGGGCGGCATAGAAATATGACTAATAATAATAATAATAATAATAATAATAATAATAATAAGTCTTTTCCCCTTACCCCTATTGTATATAAATTTTGAGATGCAGTATAGAATCATGGTAATGGTTTAAATGCTATCTAGGTTTTCCTCAAATTTTGTAAGAGTAGGGCCTATACGAAGCCTTTGGATACTGGTGACATAGAGAAAGAAAGGGAGGGAGGAAATTTGCTGCATCTTCAAGAAGTGTTCCCAATCTTGGATTTATTTTCTTTATCAGGTGATAGGAAAAGTTGTCTGTATATTATGCTATTGTTTGAAACAGATAACAAGAACCGTCTTAGGATGGTGAAACCATTAATACTTTTATTTTTTTTATAATAATTAAGTTAGAACAACAAAATCTTGGCTACAAGTTCATGACAGATAAAATCTTTAAAAAGAGAACTTTAAAAAAGGAACAATTGAACAGTATCCATCGAAATAGGCCTAAATCACTCCTTGCAAGGACAAGCTCTTTCAAGAGGACTGACAAACACTGAGACCCCTGACCAGGAGGTGGGATCCTGTAAGGTCTTCCCATTAGAGTACAGAGCCTCTAACCTTAACCCTCAAGTACCATGTAAGCCGATGGTGCCAGTTCACAAAATGACTAATATGTTACAGTTGAACCTATATGAAATGGGGAAGGTAGGAGGTAGCTATCACCCTTTGGTCTCTCCTCAGGAATCCTATGACCAGAAATCTCCAATCCTTTTTACCTTGGAAGGCAATGCATTCCCACTTTTCATGTAATCACTAGTGAAGTTGGCCAGGATAAGCTATTTCAAGAATCGTATGGCTGTTTGTGCATTTACACTGTGGGCTAAGCCACAATACTCAGATTCATTCAACATGCTATGTTGAAACAAGGCAAATCAATTGATGGCTTGGCTCAGCGTATGAATCAGGTCACAGAGTTTCCTGCCCATCCATTGCTCAAGGGTAAAACTATTCGACTTTGTCACATAAACATCTGTCAGAATTGGAAATTTAAGTATCATTGGATCTTTAACTGAAGAATTACATTTTATTTTAAAGTCATTCAAACTGACTGAAGACAGCAAGGAAAAACATCAAATGAGTTCCCCAATTAAAATATTACTATTATTTTGTGACATTCATTCTTGTAAGTTTCCAAAGTCCGGCAAACTACTATAGGAAAAATAATTTAAACATCTGCTTTATATATTTGTGTTTTAAGTGCCCTTCCTCCTGACTCTTGCAAAGAGACATTTGAAATCATGACTTCTCATATTCAGAAGGCCAGGCAAGAAGAAATTTAGCTCAGGCAATGGGAGGAAAGATTATGTATATGAGGATACTCCAGATGTTTTCCATGAATATTTATGTAACATTTTAAAGAAGATCTTCTCTTTCTCTTTTCTCAAGGGAAGATTTTATCCAATAGCTCACTGATCTGCTACTTTCCAGCCACTGAGTTCAAAGGCACTGACATATGTAAAATGTATGTTTGTCAGATGCACAAAATGCAAATTTTATTGCATTGCTTTTAAGGCAACTTAAATAATATTAAACATATTAAGCTACCTGGGTTTAGCTCTGGCTGTTTTGTATTTACTTTGTCCCTTTCAAGCCCACCCCTGCCCATCCATATCCCCGTCTGCTTTTTCACTAGCATCTGCCTAACTCTGGACCTGCAAACGGGTTGGGAAGACACAACTGCATTTCTGCCTGGCTGGGAACTACCAAAATCAGAACACAGCAGGCTGTTGTTAGCCCATGTAGTCCAGATCAGCATGCCAATGTGGAAGAGACATTCTTCTTGTCTTGAAGCATTTGCTGGGCTTTCCCAGAAAAGATTTGCCTGAGTGAGTGAGTTTAGTCAGGCAGCAGGAGTCACATGTAAAATGGTTAACTTGCAAGTCCATGGCAGACAATATAGCAAATTAATCAGGCCTGCACTTGACATACTCCCAGTTTTACCTTAATGACAGTAAGTTTACTCTGTTCTGAAGCCACTTTCTTCCTATATTTAGGCATAGCAATTTTTGCCTCCATGTTTTGTCTCTAAAGAACCCGTATTCTGCTCCTGGTTAGCCTGGAAACCCAGGTGGGCAAGCACTGGCTGCAGGAGATGCCGCTGAGATGTTTGCTCAGAGATTCTTCTGGAAGCAGCACAAACATGTAGGCGCGGCTGGAATACTTTCCAGGTGGTCTGCCCCAATTCAGGACAAAAAAAATGGACCTCAGTGGGTTAACTAAGGTTTGAGAAAAGATTTGGGGCGAGAAAAGAACAGGACGTCCATACAAATGCAGAATGCTTTTGCCTTCGTTTTCACTTCCCTAAAGTGCCGTTTGCCCATGAGGGGAAAGTGTCTAAATGGAACATGTAACGACCCCAGCTGTTGATGGCCACAGTTACGCAAATGACTCCAATGATGTTCATCACAATTCCAGTTTTAACCTGGAGGGGAGAGAAAAACAAAACAATGAGCAGTCCAAAGGTTCTGTGGCTCATTCATAGAGCAAGCAAGAGGAGGAGTCATAAGTCCCATGTCAGTTTGTGATGTTTTTGTAACCGGAAGGGAATCACACCATTCTCCCTGTTCCAGGAATACATTGTGCAAGTACCCTTTGCTCCCCCTTTTGCATATTCTGGGAAATTCCAAAGAACAAAATGAACACCAACAGCCTCCCCCTCCATTTAGAACTTAACACCGTCACTGGGGGAATTGTAGCATTGGACCTTCTGAACTTCTCACGTACAAACTACGGTAGGCTCAGATTTAACTGAGACACACTATTATGCAAGATTGTCCCAATCATTAGAGATATATACCTATTTTATTCTAAAGGGGGAAAAAATCCGATGCTGCTGAATTGCTGGAATAGCTTGGACAAGCTGCTATGGGATTAGGATGGGAGCTTTCGGTCCATTTTGTTACTGCTCCTTCCAAATTTGTGTTTTGCCTTCAAAGTTTTATGGAAACTGGAAGGTTAGAATGCATATATCACTGAACAACCACTGAGCTTTCTGGTGCTAACAGTAATTTATTTATACCCTACTTTACAAAAAGTAAAGTGTGGTATTTCAATAAGTTCTAAATTAGTAGTAGGAATGCCTCAAAATTTACACTTGGACGCCAAATTGAAACTCTAGTTTTATATTTCAAAATGAGGATAAATCCATTTTTTTCAGAACTTTTATTTAACTTTACATTCCAACAGAAGAAAAAAATATTTGGCTTTACAGACACTGTCTGTTGTGTGACACTGCATACAACAAGTGTATAGAGCTTTTTCTGACAGACACATAAGCACTTTGAGTGATGTGCCTAAAGACATACTCCCAAAAGAAAGCAAGTTTCAGGATGAAAAACGTGTTTTATTTGAGTGAATTTAAACCAAAATGCAATGGCAACACAACACCTAGCTTTACCCTGATGGATACTGAAAAATCAAACAAAAGTCAGATCTGGTTGTTATTTCCATGGAAGATCATAAAAAAAAAACAGTATTGAAAATTAGACTGAAAAATCTTTTTAAATGGATTTCATTTCTATATTCCTGTCAGCTGGATATATCCTTGAAGTTATTATAGCATTACTAACTCAAAGGAAGCTTACACAGAATTACAGTATAAACGTGATAACTAAAATCCCTTTCAATCAAATAAATAATTACAGCTTTTATATTTGGGTTGGCCCTCTGGATATTGGAAATACCTCTACTTTAAAAAAACACCTTGCCTTCTTTTTAAAAACTTAGATATTGTAGCTTCAGTTGAAAGCAAAATTGCTAGCTTACCATGTCAGATACGTGGAGATGGCCATATGAGAATACAATGGCGTTTGGAGGGGTTGCTACAGGAAGCATGAAAGCGAATGAAGCACTGAGAGTGCCTGGGATCATGATGTACAAAGGGTTGACTTCAATAGACTGTGACTAGACAGACAGAAGCAGAGAAGGAATGGGAAAGAAGGGAGAGAAACATTTACAGCATTGAACTGATATGTGGATAGACATACAGGTCTGAAGCAACAAACGAATATTTTAGAAGCTCCCACTCTAAAACCAGTTCCAGAGCAGAAACACAACATAAGGGAAACAGTTGGTGGAGCTGGCCAAGCATTTTGTACTCCTTTCAGAGGCTATAAACAAAAGTCAAGGCTGATGACATCATCAGTTGTGTCTTAAAGCAGGGGTCTCCAACCTTGGCAACTTTAAGACTTGTGGACTTCAACTCCCAGAATTCCCAGCTGAGGATTTAGCTGTCTTAAAGGACCAAATTAATGTATATTGGTCTCTTGACTGCCACACCAAACAAAGAACAAAATAATTTCAGAAGCACAGGTTGCCCCATAAGAATATAGCCTTGGCATAAAAAGTTGCTGGGCAGAATTGATATGTTATTAAATGATTCTCCAACAGGTTGCGACTCAAGGATAGCTCTTCCCACAATTCAAAGCAATGGACCTCTCTCCAAGTTAGGAAGAAATCCTGAAAGCAGCAATTTCTACATCAAAAATATACCTCCCCTCACATACCTCTCCCATACAGTAATAGTTGCTGCAGTTATGCACCTGAGACAAATTCCTTGTGTGCTCAATCACATTTGGCCAATAAATAATTCTATCTTGCAATTTTATAATGTGATCAGATTGTACTGAAAAAATGAAGCATGCCCTAGGGCAGGGGTGTCAAACTCGCAGCCAGCAGGCCAGATGCATCACGCACTAACCACGCCCATGCCCGATTTAGCGAAGGGGAAAAAAGTTGTGATACATCACATGACACGGCTGTGATGATGCATGTTTGACAACCCTGCTCTAGGGCAACTGCTCTGAGAAAGATTGCCTCCATATACAAACAAAGGAAACATAAATATTTAGTCATCAATTCAAAAGCTCCCTCAATAGTTCTGTCCTTTTTTTATTTTCCCTTCCATTGAAATCTACTCCCTTGTTCTTCCAAATTTCTCTACAATGCTATTGTTCTCATGGTCATGCTGGCTCAATCCCCTATTCTAACATCCTGTTCCATTGTTTTGTTCACATAACATGCTTCACCTGGTTTCTGAATTAACCCATTGTCTGAATTTGCATAAACACTGAGCCATAAACTAAATTTCACACAAGATGGAACATCACAAAAAAATTAACCAAGGCTACCTTGCTGTAAGGATGCTGTTAAGAACTGTTGGCTTATTTAATTAGCACATCTAATTATATATATATTATATGTATTCTTGTATGAACATAGCTATAAGTACATAACTGAAATAAATGTACCTTCTACTGCTGTTTACCCTTGATTTTACTTTCTTCCTTTCCTATTCCTTGTGTTGAAATATTGTGTGTATGTTACTTTAGTAATGGATCATCTTCTTCATAACTATGCACATTGATGAAGTTTTCAAAGCAACAAATCATCCATTTGGTCCTGTTGCTTTCAATTAATCAAAGAAAAGTCACCTCTTGGAGCCCCCTAACTGAATCTGATCCCATATAAAACACTGGATGATCCCCAAGCACCTAATCTAGAAGCCTATGGCTCATTCATGCACCTTGCTGGAATGGTCATATTATACGTTACAGAACAAAAATTTCAAAATAAATTTCAGCCATGAAAAGAGCTTTACCAATGATGCAAAGACGGGCAGGAAGAGGGTGGCTGTGGCTACGTTACTGGTACATTCGGTGAAAATGGCGATGGCAATACAGAGAATAATTGCAATGGCCCAGGGAGGAATGGTATGCAGTGGTGTCATCTGATTCCCCAGCCATTTGGACAGCCCCGAAGCCTGTTAGATAAAGGGAGGAAAACGGAGTTAGAAAGAAAATCCCCTAAAACAAAAACATTACAAAGACAAAATTCATATAATAAACAAGATCTCAGTTTTTAAAATAGAATAACTGTATTTAGGAATATGATTTGCCCAAATAAATAAATCATGTTTTGGCTTAATGTGGTGGCATAACTTACACTACATATTATCACAGAGGCTACAATATGCTGAGCCACAATCTACCCAACCCATTTTAATGTAAATTAGTGCAAATCCAGGCATATTCCTCTCTTGACTATGAAGACAAGATGAAACATAAGTCCTCATACGGTAGCTAGCTAAAAGTCAACTTCTATTTAATGGTGGGGACATTTTTATCAATAACCATTCACCCTCAGATTTAAATGAAACCTCCAAATTCAGAAAAAATATATCTCTGTATAGTAGGTCTAGGGCCAAACAACTACTGGCTATCGTAATACAATATTCAGATCAGAATAGTGGAAATCATGTCTGAATATGTTTAGCCTAGAAGATGATTTTCACATCAATCGCATTGGACTAGAAAAGGAATAATATATGTTTTTTACTGCCCCAGATGGAAGGACTAGAACCAGGTAGTAAGAATTGTAGGGAAGCACAATTTTTAGTAATCCTCAAAAGACATGTCCTAATACCAGTCTACTCTGGGATGTAATGGGAGATCTCTTTGCTGGAGAGAGTTTTTTTTCCTTTCATTTAATTGTGTCTGATCTTGAAGACTTCCTGGACAAGTCCAGTGGTGGGAGTCAAATTTTTTTACTACCACTTCTGTGGGCATGGCTTGGTGGGCATGGCAGGGGAAGGATACTGTAAAATCTCCATTCCCACGCCACTCCAGGGGAAGGTTACTGCAAAATCCCCATTTCCTCCCGATCAGCTAGGACTTGGGAGGCAAAGAATAGATGGGGGCAGGGCCAGTCAGAGGTGGTATTTAACGGTTCTCTGAACTACTCAAAATTTCCGCTACCGATTCTCCAGAACTGCTCAGAACCTGCTGAATGCCACCTCTGGACAAGTCCCTTCAGTTTTCCTGGCATGGTGTTTCAAAAGCGGTTTCCCATTGGTTTTCTAGGGCTGAGAGAAAGTGACTGGCCCAAGGTCACCAGGGTGGCTTTGGGCCTAAGGCAGGCCTAGAACTCTCAGTCTCCCAATTTCCAGCCTGAAACACTGCACTAAACCAACTCTCTGGTGGAGCTTAAACAACAATTTAGTCAAGGAAGAGTTGTACTGATACCAGTGGTGGGTTGCCGCCGGTTCGAACCGGTTCTCAAGAACCGGTAGTAAAACTGGTGGGAGGCTCCGCCCACCGACCCGGACGTCGTCAGGAAGCTTCTGCACATGCGCAGAACTGCAGAACTGCGCGGTCCCGTCACAAACCGATAGTAAAGGTAAATAGAACCCACTCCTGACTGACACCTCTGGCTAATTGAGAGACTGGATGTATATGATGGCTAAGATCCCTTCCAATTCTATGGCTGCATTCATATATACATTACCCCTGATTACTGAATTAACATGTTTAATTCAGTTCTAAACCAGCAAAACTGTTCTTACAAATAGTTGGCGGAATTTAGCCATCCCTCCATATGGGTTATGCTCCTTTTAGAAAAATAATGGGTTAATTTCTAAGCCACATACTTAAGGATATAACATTACGGAGACCTTGGTGCTCTCTGAGCTTGGTTGGTTGCTTGCAGATGTTTCATTATCCGACTAGAAAACACCAACAGTGCATGATGTTATCTAGCTGGGTAATGAAATATCTGCAAGCAAACAACCAAGCTCAGAGAGCACCAAGGACCACAGTTCAACTCAGATCTACAGATATTCTATTTAGATGCATTATTATTCCATGCACCATTTTTCCTATCCCAGCTGCTTACTTGATGGCTACAGCAAGTGCTCTATTAGGCAAACATAGCTCGGTAAAGAATCTCATGAACCCTTTCCTATGTCTCACCATTTTTTATTTTATTTTTTTTTGCCTGGGAGGGAAAGCAACAATCCCAACTTTTATTCCACAAAATGCAAAAATGTAATTTTATATTCTTCACATATGCAAAGGAAGCAACGTCCAGTTCCACGGGAGCCACATCAAATCCTCACACAACTCTTTCCACATCCATGAGGTGTGCGCAGGAGAATTTGCCTATTCACCTTTAAAGCTATGAGAGTAGTAACCCACAATACGTAACTGCCAGCTGTAGAGGAAAAAACTCAGTCTCTGCTTCTAGCCAGCCAGAGCTCAACTATAACCCGAAACACATCAGAATATGAGCAGCAGCATCTTTTGGGTGACCATATACTCTGCAAGGCATCAACACCAAAAGAAGGGATGTGCCTGGCTGGGAGGCACAGGAACCTCTTTGTCTGGCTCCTGTGTTTCTCTCTCCTGCCAAAGGCTCTTTTGGGAGAACAAGGGCAGCCTGTTCCTTACAGTCACTGACTGCTCAATTTGAATGGCTGGGTATTTTTGTATTAAACCTACAATTTAAAATGTTGCCAGATGAACCATGCTGAATAACCAACAAGCTTGCAGCCTAACTATTAGATGATGCTTCCCAAAAGCTAAATTTAGGTCAAGTTCTCCTAGTCCTGATGCCATCTGAATGCAAACGGCAGCTGCCTGCCATTCGGGCAGAAGCACTCTGGTTGGGTGCCAGGCAGCAGAGCGGGGGGTGGAGAGCTCTCCTTTTGAACCCCACAGAACCTCATATGCACAGTCCTGAGTGGTTTGCTATTTAGCAGCCACAGTTGCACCGGCAACCATGTTTTCTGGAAAAGCAAAGCAGAACATGCTAATTGATCGGCGCAGTGTGCTGGCCCAAGCTACACACAATATCCCTTGTTTTGTAATCAAGGGTTCTCCAGAAAATGTAGGACAAGTTTACCCAAGGGCTTCAAAAACTTATGTCATAAGATGTTGGTCTTTCTTTCGCTTTTTTAAACTGTATTTAAAGTCCAGGATCAGTGGTGGGTTGCTCCTGGTTCGGCCCGGTTCAGGCAAGCCGGTAGTGGTGATGATGTGACGTCAGCAAACCAGTTCTCTATGACTGTGAGCTAGGCCCTCCCGCCCGCCCCCCCATGTTATACCTACTTTTATTTGTCGTTTTTTAGCCCAGCTGATAGGCGCAGCAGAGTGGATTGCTGTGCCTCAGCTGGGCAGAAATGTAATGTGCATGCGCGAAGAGAACCGGTGGTAACACCGGTTGGAACCCACCACTGCCCAGGATGCCCTAATATTACCTACAAACATGAATTGGGGCTTCATGAGTAGGAACAGAAATTATACTCTGTTTGTTTGTTTATGCCTTGAATTTTGAGGCCACATGGTTGATTTATGATATTTTAAGAACTACACAAGTAGCATCCCCCCAAATTCAACAGGGGCTCTGCAGACAGCCTGATCTCAGGCCTAGGAACAGAACCAGGTCCTAAGATGCTCCCAGAACGCTTGAAGAGTGGAAGCCATGGGTATCTCCATAGATATCGAGCAATCATTTGAGGCATATTGGTACCTCTTCACTGAAAACTCTATAGTAGACCAGAGGAAAATTCTAATAATCTGACCCTCTGCATTGTGCGGTCGATGGGAAGGCTTTTTTTTTTTTATTGTTAAGGGAAAATTTGCTCCTCACAGCAGTTGCTATCAATAGGGCTGCATTTGGATCCTGAGCAAGTTTTATGCAAACAGAATAACTTGGTGAGTTTAATTTAGAGGTCAGTTGAAAAATAACCAGGATTGTGTACGGACAGAACCAGTGTTTTAGTTTAATCATAGTTTGAACAAGCTGCAACGGCTGAGTTTATACATCACACACTAAGAAATAAAGCATGATTTATAAACCATAATGGCTGGGTCCATCCATTGCATAAGCTATACCTCCACAAAAGTTCAAGTTCAAGTTCAAACTAATCATGTTTAGTATGTTATGTGAGTGCAGCTGCCAAATTTCTAATTAGAAACACTTTAACCGGGGGGTGTCAAACTCGCGGCCTGCAGTCCAATTGCATCATGTGCTGATTATGCCCTCCCCCGGTTTACCGAAGGGGGGAAAAGTCACGCTACGTCGCATGATGACAATGTGACGTCATGAGTTTGATACCCCTGCTTTAACCAATTCAATTAAAATTTGGCAGCTGTACTCACACAATATACCAAGCATAGTTCGTTTTAACTTTGTTTGTGTGGTTTAACTCAATTTACAAACCCTACCTGTTTGATTAATTTATGGTTCAATGTTTGTTGAAATATAGAAAGTCTGTGTAGAAATATAGGACTCTGTGCAAATACAGAGAAGCATGTCAATTTAATCACGGTATTATATGAGCACAGCACAGTAGGACAGGAAAAGAGCTCAGAAGGCTGGGCTCACAAAAACAACAACAACACTCGACCTGGTAACTACAGCATGAGATTTCCATCATAGATTGGATCAGGTTTGCAAAAAATGTTAAACCACAAAAAACCAATTAAGCAAGCAACATGTAATAATAATGCAGCCAGCAATTCTGCCTTTTTACACTGATCCATGTGTAGGTAAGGTGCAACTATTGTGAATGGACTGGGTTTCCTACTGTAGAATGAATGCTACCAAACAGAATCCCTCTTGCAACTGAGTCTAAGCATTACAGGAAATAAGCGCTAAGGACTTACATCACTTCCATTGGCCAAAGCAAAGCCACCTCCAAGTAGCAGCACAATACCCCAGGGCAACTTCTTCTGAACAGTTTTCCAATCCAGCAACGGGGCTGGGAAAAATGGTTCCTTCATGTCTGTAGAAAGAATTCAAATCCAGTTCAAATTCAAATTCAAATCTTTATTGTCAGTGGACAACATATGTACAATGAGATTGGTTGAGCTCCCTCAGTGCAACACCCCCCCCAACACAATTCAACTCACAGATCCCTAACCCAATAAATCATATTAACAAAACACCCAGTCCTATTGCACCAGTGTAAAGAGCAGGATAAGCTAGATGTGTCGGAGGAGGTCTGGGGTCAGAGGAGGAAATACTTTATTGCCAATATCAACTCTTTCTTTCCAAGAAAGTAGATGCAAGGCTTAATGCCATTGTGAGGAATGCATGTTTTGTCTACACTGCACTGTTGAACTAGTCTGGAGAATGGTATCCATTTGTTCATGTTTCTGGGACACCTCTGATACAATCAGAACATTCCCCAACAGCAACACTTATAGATGCCTAGTCAACAAGGAGCAGCTATTTTACATTTCACTCTCAGCCTTTTGATCTAAAACTAATCCTGCCTTACCCACCTCCACTCCTTCTGATTGGGTTTTTATTTAGTCATAATATACTTGTGACAGTAGGGAATATGCATATTTCAAAAATTCTTTGGAAGAAATGCTTTGCACACAAGCAAGTACCACACCTCTCTTCTATGCATTAAAATGGCCTTTTTTTCCCCTTCAGCCTGCCTTATAAGTTCTGAAGCACTTCTGAGAAATTTTTGAAGTCTCCTCAACCTTGTTGAGTCCCCGCATGACTCATGTTTCCGTGTGTACAGGATCGTTCCATGCAATGTGACAACATGGAGCATCACACAGTAGCCTAGGTCTCAAAAAGCATTCTGATTTCATCCCTTGAAGTGCAACCTCCTTCCTGCCCTGTTTCTTGGGAAGAAACTGCTCTTCTGTAGTTCAAAGGTGGAAGATAAGCTTCCTGAAAGTTTCCAGGACTGAAGGAGGAAAGTAGTGGTTCTCATCACTTTTACCTTCCTCAGCCTCTTCCAGATCACAGCTGTTCTTGCTGCAGAAACCACATCTGGGCTTCGTGGAAGGAAGAATGAAGAGCAGCAGGGCCACAAAAACGGCCACGGTGGCGTCAGTTACATACCTGGAATGAATTTTAGAAAAAGATAAAGGAGAACTGAGGACTGAGGCCCATCTCATTTTTTTTCAGCCCCTGAAGCTACCAAATCAACCAGTGGGAAAGGTTCGTCCTTCCTGAGCCCAGCTACTAAACATCTTGAAGTGCACACAAGTCGCTCTGCATGAGGGGAATCAAGATTGCCATCCCTCAGCCCGCAATCCAGTGGTGAAATCCAAATTTTTTTACTAACGGTTCTGTGGGTGTGGCTTGGTGGGTGTGGTGTGGCTTGGTAGGCGTGGCAGGGGAAGGATACTGCAAAATCTCCATTCCCACCCCACTCCAGGGGAAGGATATTGTAAAATCTCCATTCCCACCCCACTCTGGGGCCAGCCAGAGGTGGTATTTGCCAGTTCTCTGAACTGCTCAAAATTTCCATCACCAGTTCTCCAGAACCTGTCAGAACCTGCTGGATTTCACCCCTGTCTCAATCTCTCCTGGAGAGTATGTGTAATATGCAGGGGTGAAATGCTCCCGGTTCGGACCGGATCGCCCAATCCAGTAGCGATGGCAGTGGGTGGTTTGGAGAACCGGTAGCAAAAATCCCTCCCCACCCCCCATGCCCAGCTGAGCCACACGATCATCAGAGGCTTTTTCTTTTTTTTTTTACTTTTAAAAGCATTTTTTTTGACAACCTCTTCGGCCAAAAAGGTTGTAGAAAAAATGCTTTTAAAAGTTAAAAAAAAAAAAAGTTGGCCACGCCCACAGAACCTGTAGTAACAAATTTTACATTTCACCACTGGTATAACGCTTTGTTTGGTAGCAATTTAGCAAATCAATAAGATCTCCCTCAGCTTTGCCTCAATTAACCTCATGTCTGTGTTTCAACTTCTTTGAAAGATAAACAACTTCCAGATCAATTGTATGACTGACTCGGGTCAATATTTGTCATGAGTCTGATCTTATTTCCTGACCTCTCTCCCAATAGGTTAGGATGATGTTCACTGGATTATCCCATAAACATCCTGCAGAGAGAGGCAGGGTTTGCCCAAGCTGTTTACTCACAGCTAAGCAGAGATCTGAACTCAGTACGGGATGACAGAATGCCACATGCTAATCATTGTACTATGAAGCCTCAGTTGCAGCAAACCTGCCTACAAATTCTCTGCTTTCCCTCCATCTGGAGTGGATGGTGCTAATTTACATTTATGTCTTCAATTTATGCCAGAGCAGCAGTGCTCTGCCGATTCACTGTCAATCATAAGCTGTGTGCCATCCAGGAAGATACCCAAAGCTCTCTCAAGGTAGACTCCGTCTTTGCAAAGCAATTATAATATCCACTCACTCTTTGTCTTTATTGAAGAGAAAAGTTGCCCAGCCTGGGATGAAGCCTGGATCTCGGGTGAACCAAAGGAGAATCAGCAGTGTGAAAACCATGAGGATATTAATTTCAGCAAAGGAGATGGGCCCCAACTTTCGGTACTCCTCCTTCAACACGTTAAAAGCAGCCTTCTCTTTCTCAGTCTTTTGGCTTCCACAGCCCCAGGTTTTCCGAAAGCTGAAAGAAGAAGTGAATGGTCAAGCTAGCTGGCCAGGCTTTTCTTGCCAAGTGGGATAGAGGAGAGATTGAACAGTTGTCCGCATTCTCTGACGCTAAACTATGTACTTTACATGGGCTGCCTTTGAAGATCACTCAGAACCTTCAGCTGGCCAGCCCAAGAGCTGCCATAAGCATCTTATAGTGGTGCTGCAGGCTTTACACTGGCTCCCTATTGGTTTCAAGATGCAATTCAGAATGCATCAGAATTTCTTTATTAGGGATTATACCAGAAATATATAATAGAGAATTGAGATATTTGATTGTGAATGTTTTTAACAGCTGCTAGAATTGTGTTTGCTAAAAACTGGAAAAATGAGAAAATACCAACTCAAGATGAAATTATTAAGAAAATTATGGAACGTGCTGAAATGAGTAAATTGACATTTGAAATTAGAGAACAAGAAGATAAACAATACTACAAGATATGGGATTTATTTTATCATTGGTTAGATAATAAAACATGGAAATGAAATATGAAATATGAAATGAATGTTATAAATATAGTATCTGAAAATAATTTTTTTAAAGCAACAATGCAATAGTTAAATAAATGATAAATGAGGATGTTGATTTGTTTGACAATATGAGAAACTAGATAATTAGTAAATTTTGAATAGGGGGATGAAGCACAAAAGATTTGTAACCGACTGACACACTGTTTGTATTTGTAATAGATGATGGATTTGTTTTATGTTTTTTTTAATTAATTTTTTTATTATATTTTTATTGTTAAAGAATAACAGAAAAAGGAAAAAACAATTAAAAAAACATTTTCAAAAAAAAAAAGATGCAATTGGCTCCAAGGTAAACTACAGGGCCATCTCATTCAACCAAAACTGACCCACTGATTCCTACATCTGAGGAGAAGCTGCCTGTGGTTCTTTATTACAGGTAACCCTCCGCTTACAAACAGTTCATTTAGTGACCGTTCAAAGTAACAATGGCACTGAAAAAAGTGACTTGCTACTATTTTTTCACACTTACGACTATTGCAGCATCCCCATGATCATGGGATCAAAATCCAGATGCTTAGCAATGACTCACAATTATTATGATTGCAGGGCCCCAGGATCACTTTTTTGCAGCCTTCTTGACGAAGAAAGCCAATGGGGGAAACCAAGATTCACTTAACAACTGTGTTTTATTAACAGCTGCAGTGATTCACTTTACAACTGTGGCAAAAAAGGTCGTAAAATGGGGCAAAATTCGCTTAGCAAATGTCTTAGAAATTTTGGTTGTAATTTGAGAACTACCTGTACTGCAAGATAAAGGGAGTTGAGATGCACATGTCTTTTATTTTTAAGGGGCTGGTTTCTATGTTGTCAGATTGCCTCCCGCTAGACCAGGGGTCTCCAACCTTGGCAACTTTAAGACTTGTGGACTTCAAAGCTGGCTGAGGAACTCTGGGAGTTGAAGTCCACAAGTCTTAAAGTTGCCAAGGTTGAAGACCCTTGGTCTAGACCTTAGACTTACCCCCTCATTCCTAGCCTTCCAGAAGCTATTAAAAACCAAACTGTCCTGGACAATGAATGGTGATTAAGAGAACACCAATGATTGATTAATGGATTGTTACATTGGCTTAATCTTAGTTTATGTATTTAGTATGGCCATTTTTTATTTCCTTGTGGTGCACCTCTGAGAGTTCTACATGCAGTGGGTAGAAATGGAATAACATAAACAAAGGAACTGAGCAACGTTGATAAGAAAGGACCAATGTGGACAAGAAATGACAAGCCAACAGAGGTAAGGTGTGTTGGGTCACGTGTTCATACTGAGTGATTTCAATCAGAACAGGGAAAGAGGTGAACAAGAGGGAAAGGAGACACAGCCAGAAAAGTGCAGGCCACGAGAACAGGGAGCAGCCAGAATACAACAAGGAAAGAATGGAGAGGAAAAGTGAACATATGGAGAAGGGAATAAGATGGTCTGGGAAAGTAGCTATGCATGGTGGGAATTACCACTGCAATTTGGGAGGCCTCAAGGGAGGTCAAAACCCAATCTAGAAGCAAAGGAGATAGCTTGCCATAAACCAACAGGGATTCCATTCAGTTCACGGATCTTGGGCAGTGGTGGGTTGCCTCCGGGTCACACCGGTTCTATAGAACCGGTAGTAAAAGCGGCGGGAGGCTTCTGGGCATGTGCAGAAGAGCGTGCGCGGCCCCGTTGCGAACCGGTAGTAAAGGTAAGTAGAACCCACCCCTGATCTTGGGCTACATTCATATAACTGGGTTAATCTCATTACATAATTAACTGATTTGTAGATTTACACCACACACTAAGCCACTAATAACTTTTAAAAACTTTTATTAAAACTAACCAACAATAGTATGTTGTGCGAATGTGATTGCTAGATATTTAACTGATTTGTGTACATTGTGCAAACGTACCTGAGCCCCACACTCACACACATACTGTCCCTTGTTCAGAGGAAAGGACAATTGGGAAAAATGAAGCATGACCAGATCCATTTGGCCCTAAATTTTCCCCCAAAGCTGTATCTAGCTGTACTAGATACAAAGCTGTATCTAGTCCCAGAGTCCTTGGAGAGTTGGGCGGCATAGAAATACGATAAATAAATAAATAAATAAATAAATAAATAAATAAATAAATAAATAAATAAATAAATAAATAAATATTGCTTAACTTGTCAACACATTGTCCCAAAGGTACTTTTTTCAAAACGTTTCGTTTTTCACCCAAGCAAATCATTTTCAAAGGAAAAAAACAAAACAAGAAAGTCCAGTTGCCTTATGGAAAAAGCACCTTTGGGACAATCATGAGCTGAATGATTGAGAATCTCCATAGACATTTGTCAACACATTATTCATTCATTCGCCCAAAAACTTACTTAAATCCTATAAAGGAAAACTGAAGCCAAAACCAGGCCAGTACCAGCATCAATAACATATTGGGAAAAGCAAATCCAAACCAGGAAGCGAAATTCACGACGTCATCATTTCTGGGAAACAATCTGTTTGCAAAAGGAAAAAAGAAAAAAGATGAGATTGCGCCCTGATCTAGTGGCCTATGGCACACTGAAGGTAGATTGGGATGGGTGACAGTCAACTCCGGGAAGCCCACATAATTTGGGGTGCTAGCCACGAAAAGGATTGTGTCCTCTTTCACAAAAGGGAATCCAATGGGCAAGATCTGGGTGAAAATACATTTCTCGGTGACAGTTGACAATTACAAGGAACATAATCTCAGTTGGGATCCCAGGAGGAACGAATGAGTCCTCAAGATAAGGAAAACCACTTCCCACTCTGGTTTTAAAAATTGTATGTCATTAGGGCACTTACTGATTCATCTGACCTTTCAGGACCAAGTTAGGACCTGTCCCTGTAAGGGTGGCTGTCCCGCCAATGCTTGCTGCGTAACACACACATAGGGTCATTCCCTTGTTAGTGCGCTTCTTTGCTATCCTGTCTTGCTCTTGAGAATCATCAGGAAGGTAGCCATTGCCTACAGATGGAGAAAAATAAGCTACTGCTTGGCCTACTACAAATCACCCTTGTGATGAGAAGAAACAGCAGGGCACAAAATTAACAGCAGAAGAACACTTTTCAATTATGCTCCCAATACTTGCTCTCAAAGTTCAAAGCTTATTCATTATCTGTCCTAAACATCTTATATCTGGAAATGTATTCTCTCTGAACACGGAGCTTTCATTATGCATGACTGATAGCTTCTAGCAGTCTATGGAGTATACAGGTGGGTGGGTGTTTAGCCATCTACATTAACAGGCATGATTATATCTTCTGCCAGCAAACAATTTGCTTTAGATTTCATCAGTGAGAACTGTTCCCAGGCAATTGTTCTTTCCAGGCTGAGAACTGGCTGGTTGAACAGAAAGATTTAAAATATAATATTTCAGATTTTAATTGGATTCGTCGGTTTTGTCACAAAAATTCCAACATACTTGGTATGTTAATCCACAGGGACTCAATTTACACATCGCAATAAGCCATACTGTGGCATGTTACAGGCGCATAATTTGTGCCTGTAGTTTACCAACTTTGGTTTACTCATTTATTGAATTT
This sequence comes from Pantherophis guttatus, assembly GCF_059756535.1. Classification (NCBI taxonomy): domain Eukaryota; kingdom Metazoa; phylum Chordata; class Lepidosauria; order Squamata; family Colubridae; genus Pantherophis; species Pantherophis guttatus. The sequence goes on along the minus strand of NC_142063.1, from coordinate 324,215,833 downwards.
CTGTACTGTATCGCCCAATCTTGTGATATAATGTGTGAATTGAATCGGGGCCTATTTAGGCAAGCATAGTTAGCAGAATCATGGCTTAGCATGGTGTATCACTCTAAGGAAAGAAGGTTGTAGGGTCTGTAATATTTGAGATCAATTTGTCCTCTCCTGGCTGAAATGGTGGCTGATAGCTTGGAACCTCTCCAGTGTCTAGGTGGCAGTCTCCTTATCTTTGATTGCTTTATTATTGCATTAGTAAGCAGAAAATACCTTTTGTTTATCTCCATTTATGTGATTGTTCTATAGTGATAAATTATGGGTCCAAAGGCAAAAAGATAGAGAAATTGAACTAAACACCACCTTCAATTTCAGAGGGAAAAGAAAACCTTCACAGAATTGAGGGGTAAAGGAGCGCAGAGATGAACTTGCAGCAACTGTTACTAAAACATGGGCATAGTCTGGGACAACAGGAAAGTATGAAAAAGAAAGATTGCCCTGTCTTGACTCTCTCTGATATGAGAGTAATGTTTCTCAACTTTGGCAACTTTAAGCTATGTGGACTTCAAGTCCCAGAATACCTCAGCCAGCCATGTATAGAGGGTGGGAAGGAGAAACACTGTTGAGCTTTCAAAATTCTGTTATTACAAACTATATTAATAAAGCAGAGTTCTAGTATTTCTTCCACCCCAAAGGGCAGACATGAAGTTGTTTAAAAAGCCAATTGTTGGGATTGCTCTTTATGCTCAGAGTTGATGAGTTCCAAGACTGAGTGGCTGTGGTTTCCGGCGTCCCGGTATAGCCAGCTGGCTCCCTCGCTGACTATTGGGGGCGAGATCTTGGCCTTCTCAGAGAGGGCTCACAACTTGGGTGTTCTCCTGGATGCACGGCTGTCTTTAGAAAATCATATGACGGCTGTGGCCAGAGGAGCTTTTTATCAGGTTTGCCTGATCCACCAGTTGCGTCCCTTTCTGGACTGGGATGCCTTGCGCACAGTCACTCATGCCCTTGTCACGTCACATCTGGACTACTGTAACGCTCTCTACATGGGCTCCCCTTGAAGAGCACTCGGAGGCTCCAACTGGTCCAGAATGTGGCCGCGCGGGTGATTATGGGGGCGACTTGTCGCACCCATGTAACATCTCTCCTGCACGAGCTGCACTGGCTCCCGGTGGTCTTCCGGGTGCGATTCAAGGTGTTGGTTACCACCTTTAAAGCGCTCCATGGCTTAGGACCTGGGTATGTACGAGATCACCTTCTGCCACCGATAGCCTCCCACTGGCCAATACACTCCCACAGAGAGGGACTCCTCAGGGTGCCGTCGGCCAAACAATGTCGACTGGCGACACCCAGAGGGAGAGCCTTCTCTATGGGGACACCTGCCCTCTCGAATGAACTGCCCCCGGAGATTCGCATGATCCCCAACCTACGTACCTTTCGCCGTGCCCTTAAGACTCTTTTGTTCCAACAGGCCGGGCTGTCTTACAAAATGAATTTTAATTGGGTGTTTGTAGTTTTTAATATAAGGGCCAAATTTTTAATATATTTTAAACTGTTTTTAAATTTTGTGGGTATATGTTATTTTATTATGGCTGTACACCGCCTTGAGTCCTTCAGGAGAAGGGCGGTATAAAAATTTAATAAATAATAATAATAATAATAAGTTTTTTAGAATAACTGAATTTATTTATGCAAGTCAAGATTTCAAAGTTCAGTAACTTGGACATGAGATAAAGACTCATACAGGAACATGGCAGAGTTTAAAGCTTTAGTTATTAAATCACATGAAAAATGTATTCAAAAATCCTGGGAAACAACAGGTCATAGATGTTGAAACAATGTTGAAATGAAATAAAGATATTCAAGATTAGACTCTGTGATTAGATTTTTCAGATCCACAATATAGGCCTATATTCTGCACTTATCTCAGTAAGAAGGATCTTTGGCATGAAATGCTAATAAAATCATGTTTTTTCCTATCTGTCTCGAGGTAATTCACAAGAACAAGTTGTTGAATGGTGGGTTTTTTTAGCAGCAAGACCCAAAGTACCGTAATTAAACCACTTTTCTTTTCATTTTCCAGGATAGTCTGTTTAACCTTGTGTTCTGAGATGATGACATGTTTAAAATAAATTTTATTAAAAGTTTTACAAATAACATAAGAACACAAACTAATACAGAGTAAAGAAGCAAAGGAAGGAAGGAAAAAAGCAAAAGTGCAGAAAAAAGGAGTAAAAAGAAGATTCGGCTGTCTATTGTCGCAAATATAATTACAAAATTATCTCTTAGTCCATGATTACAGTATTAAAAAAAGGCTCAATTTCCTCCTCCACCCCCCACCCCATTATCCAGGCTTTCTGTTCTGATCATCAAAACTACAAGTCTAAGTGCATTTTTTATATTTCATGTAAAAAGTCTATAAGGGATTTCCTGTCAGCCATAAATATAGATACTGTCTTTTGTCTGATCGAAGAAGTTAATTTAGCCTTCTGCACAAGTTCCATTATCTTCAGCATCCATTTCTCTATTGTGGGTAATGTCAAACCTTTCTGGGATGGTGCAATTATTTGATCAGCAGACGGCAGTTAATTTATTGGGTTAGGATGAGCTGAAATGAACTAGCACCTGTGTGTGAGGGGTAAGTTATGTATACATTTCTGAGCTCCGTTTCCTTTCAGTTCAGGTGGAATAAGACCCTCTGCTATCCTTGCTGGGATTATGGTACAGAACACGTTAATTCTTTGAGAAAGACAATCTTGAAAATACAAGGGTGCTGAGCCTTGTAGGGCTTTGTAAATTAAAACCAGCAATTGAAATTTGGCTTGGAAACCTGCTATAGGGAATGCAATGTCAGTGCAATACCATTCCTCCCATTAGTTGTTAGATACTGCATTTTTAATCAACTGCAACTTCTGAGTTGTTTTCAAAGTCACCCCTATGTAAACATGTTGCAGTAGTCTAAACAGGCGATAAGGGCGTCAGAGTTACAACACTTCCATTCATTAATGAGATGGTCTAATAATTGTATTGCATTCATTAATGTCTACAGCAGGGGTCGGCAACCTGCGGCTCTGGAGCCGCATGTGGCTCCTTCATCCTGTACCTGTACCTGTACATGACAATTTTTAAATCCTTCATAACAAGAATATTCTTTGGCTGAGGGGACTTTGGATCCACCCTATACCAATTCCACCGTTTAATCATTACACTGTACTGATATTTATATGTTCTGCTACTATTATTATACATGCCTCCTTGAATTTTTTTTTAAAAAATGAACATTTGGATAATGGTTAAAGAAACTTTGAATATATAAGTGCAAGACAACCTACAGCAAAAGTACACAAAGTTTTTACGTTAGCCAAATTGAAATTCAATTCTCTTTCTGGAGCCAAAATTGTACTGAATTGCACCAGTGATATTGGGAGTGCCCTGATAAAATTATTGGCTTGTTAATTGAAACAGAAACTTTAAAATAATTTACTCTGCTAAGTATGTGAAGAGCAAATGACATAACGACTCTAACAAATCAGCAAGTTTTGTATTATTACTATTTACACTTGACCTTATAATACTGAGTTAAAGGTTAACCAGGGCAGAGATTAATTGCTTCTTGAATAATGTTGTTCTTCCAGAGATCACACATAATTAGGCTGTTATTTAGCTACACATTTACTTCTTCAAGAAATAATAACTACTATTAAATCTATAACAAAAAAAAACATGCTGGAGGTGATGCTTACTTTAATGAATTGTCCTGAAATTTGTTCCCACTCTATATTGTTGGTGGTTTATAACAGTCTTTTTAAAAAAAAAAAAACTTTTTTTCAATTTATTTTAATGAGAATAAATAATTTTGAAAGCTGGTAAAGAATCTACTGGGCTACATATCTACTGATTATACACATGATTATCTAATTCTTAGTTAAGTGCAGATGCTAAAATTTTGATTCTTGCATATAGATTACAAATGAGATTATCTTTGTTTAGTTACCCATCTACAATCCGGTTTTATGAAAGGGCAACAAGCCTAATAGTTGAGTATTAACTGATTATTAATTATGCACTTTCACAAAAATTGGAATTGGCAATAGAATTTCATTGGCAATGGAAAAGGGTTTTTTGCAGTGGTGGGTTGCTACAGGTTCGCCCTAGATTGGGCGAACTGGTAGAAGTGGCAGCGGGAGGCTCCGCCCACCTGCCCGGACGTCTTTGCATATGTGCAGAAGCGTCATGCATGTGCATGAGCGTGCATCCACGAGCACACCAGTACCGACAGGATTTGAATCCTATTACTGATCTTTTGATATCATGAAGCTGAAATTTATTGACACAAGTTTTAGTCAAAATAATTGGATGAAAATGTAATTGTGCAATTCTTCAGTCAGACTGATACAAACGGAATTATCACCTCAACTACCATGAAGTTGATTAAGGTTTTCTTTATTTTCTGTTATATTTAATTTAATGTTGGAACTATTATGCCTGTCTTGTTAAGGGCATAAAAGCAACTAAATACATAGTTACTATATGTTGATAGATTATTTCTATTGATCAATAAGAATGTTTTTGCCAAAATGTGTTGGTATAATACAAAAGTTTAATTTTCAGGCTACTCAGTTACGGTAATTGAACCATTTCATATACATCTTACTGGTTCTAACGTGTCTAGAGATATTTCTAAAAAAGTGAGTTTTACTTGTATGAATTATTTTAAATAAGAGATTAAAATTTTTTATTTGTAAATGTAAATATTTTAAATTATATACAACATAAAAATTACTGTAATTATGCCTAGTCCAAATGTGTTAGTGACATCAAAAGTTCTTAATTATGAGTAATGAAGTGCTTTGGATTATTCCAGACCTATGGGGTTTTCTTTAATGGATAATTAAAGAACACATTTAGGGCACTATTAATTATTTGCAAAAACTCTTGAATAATCAATAGCTAAAAGTCTGAAAAACTATTAAGTAGGTTTCTTATAATCTTATGATGAGATTCATTCAACAAAAGGTATTTTCATGTTTATTGGATAATGTTTAAAAATTGAAGAATGTTTAAAAAGAGTAGATTGTCAATATGTTTTTTTTTTTAATTTGATTTATATGCCGCCTTTCTCCGGAGACTCAGGGCGGCTTACAATGCGTTAAGCAAAAGCCTTCATACTTTTGTATATTTATACAAAGTCAGCTTATTGCCCCCACAAACTGGGTCCTCATTTCACCTACCTTAGAAAGGATGGAAGGCTGAGTCAACCTTGAGCCTTGGAGAGATTCGAACCAGCAGTAAATTGCAGGCAGCTGTGTTAATAACAGGATGCGTAGACCACTGTACTATCAAGGCTCTTATATGTTAAAAATATAACATAATGGAGTGGACTAACATATTATATATGATATCAGCTTGTCTGACAACTATTCTATTTTCCCGAACGCCATCACTCTGCTAAACAAATAATTCCCTCAACACTGTCAAACTATTTACTAAGTCTGCACTACTATTAATCTTCTCATCGTTCCCACCACCCATCTCCTTCCACTTATGACTGTATGACTGTAACTTTGTTGCTTGTATCCTTACGATTTATATTGACTTTTTCCTAATATGATTTGATTGCTTATTTGTACCCTATGACTATCATTAAGTGTTGTACCTTATGATTCTTGACGAACGTATCTTTTCTTTTATGTACACTGAGAGCATATGCAACAAGACAAATTCTTTGTGTGTCCAATCACACTTGGCCAATACTATTCTATTCTATTCTATTCTATTCTATTCTATTCTATTCTATTCTATTCTATTCTATTCTATTCTATTCTATTCATCTACAAGTCTGAATATGGTTGTGGGAACAATAATATGTTTTAAAGATATGGATGTGATCTTCAAGTATGTGTTGAATTAGTGCAGGGGTGTCAAACTCAAAGCCCGGAGGCCGGATCTGGCCCCCGGGGCACTTAGATCTGACCTGTGGGGCCGCCCTAGAAACAGCGAAGGAACCGGCCTGCAGTACTTCTGCCAGTAAAAACGGAGCTCAGGAGGGCGGCCCTCCCGAGCTCCGTTTTCACTGGCAGAGGGTTGCAGAAGGCCATGGCAGCCAAAAATGGAGTTTAGGAGCCCATTTTCGCTAACAGAGTGCTCAGGCCACCACAGGCACCCCCGACACGAGTATCATTGAGCTGGTTATGCCCACCCTGGCCACGCCCACCCCGGCTCCCTGAGGTCAAACACAACCCTGATGCAGCCCTCAATGAAATCGAGTTTGACACCCCTGAAGTAGTGTAATCTATCAATATATGAAGAATTCTAGTTTTAACAAGAGTAGGATATGGGAAAAATATGGAAAAATGTGCATCCTGTGATTTAATTATTTGCATTTGCTTTCTATTTGTGAATCTTTTAATAAAATCTTCGATTAATATTACTATATGTCATCAAGATGTAATGCTATATTTAAAAATTATTTCCTATAATATATGGTTTCTTTGTTCTTGTTCTTTTTTCTCTAGTTTCAGATTACTCATCTTTCTTTTCTTATTATATTTCTGGATTTCCTACTTATTTCCATATATAATGCACTCATGTAACCAACTAAAGATAAAAAGGGGCTTCAAAGAGCAGGAAGTACAAAAAGTACACACCACAAAATACTTTGTTTTCCTTAGTAGCTTCTGGGCACTACTTATGTCAGCCAACTGATAATTCTATTTATCTTTAAGAGAACATGAGATTCTCATTTACTCTCATCCATGTCATAACTGGGTCATTGCACTCTCCCCTATTTAGTTCATGTAGCATTTTTGCAGCTTAACTCAATAGCTGGGAAGCTGCCAAGGATGTAAATCCCAAATGAATTTCAGAAACTCCATTTTCTTCTATCTGCTGGGGAAGGAATCCACTCACCTTGCACTGAGGAGACTCCCGTGGCCACCTTCCCTTCCATTTCAATAGCATTGTTGACGTGTCCAGTTGATTCCATGACTCTCAGGTCATACTCTGAATTGTTCATCTGCTCTAGAACAGCCTGGATGATGGGAACCATCATAGCAGTGGTTGCTGTGTTGCTGATCCACATGGACAGGAAAGCCGTAACTCCCATAAATCCCAACATCAGGCTGAAAAGAGACACAGTGAGGGGGAAAGGATCATAAACCACAGTGGCACAGTAGTTAGAGTGCAGTACTGCAGGCTATTTCTGCTGACTGCCGGCTGCCTGCAATTTGGCAGTTCAAATCTCACCAGGCTCAAAGTTTACTCAGCCTTCCATCCTTCCGAGGTGGGTAAAATGAAGACCCAGATTGTTGGGGACACTAGGCTGACTCTGTAAACCGCTTAGAGAGGGCTGTAAAAAGCACTATAAAGCGGTATATAAGTATAAGTGCTATTGCTATATGTTAGAAGCACTATATCTGTATTTAAGCCTCCATGCCACCATCTGGTGGTGATCTGGGTTTTTGCTGCCCAGATCTGGAGCCTCTGTTAGCTCAATGATCTGTTGAATGAGGATTAACTCCTTGGGATCAGACTGAAAACCTATGGATTTCCCCCTTGCTCTTGTACAACCAGCACCTGCATATTCAGGAGGGGAGTCATGCATGTGTCATTTTTGCATAATAGCCTTAATCTCCCACACACATTTAATCCAGCCTGGCCTAACTTTGGGAAAAGGGAGAGAAGAGTTACTACTTACAGTGCAGGCTTCACTCCAACAATTAGCAACACCCTGAGTGCAATCCGCTTGTGCAGGTTCCAATGCTCTACAGCCACAGCCACAATCAGGCCCCCAATAAAGAGCATATTGGTGTCCTTTAGGTACTGCATGCATACCTGAGAGGGACAGAGGATGGCAAATGTAGCATTCTCCCGGCCAATGAGCATTTGGACACATGCAGAATGCTTGTCCCTTAGCAGTAAGAGTACAGCTTGCCTCTTAGAGTTAGAAGGAAGGAAGCTTTAATACAGAAAAAAGGAACCAAATCTGCTTTTTCCAAAAGGTAACTGGACTTTCAAACGTTTTGCTTCTTAGCCAAGAAACTTCTTCCTTCTTCAGAACAGCTCAGAACTGAAGAAACGTCTTGGATGAGAAGTGAAACATTTTAAAGAAAACACTGAGAGTCCAGTTGTCTTTTTTTCTGGAGGGGGCGGGGGAATGTCTTTGGGACAACCATGACCTGGATGGTTGAGAATCTCCATAGACAACTGGAAGCCAACACTATAGGAATCTATGTTACAAAACTAGTCCAGGCACCCTCTGCTCCTGTTTTTTCCTATTCACTTCTAACTGAATAGGACACCTGTGTTTGTACAAACTAGGCCGGATTAAAATAAGGCTGAATATTCTTGTTTCAGCATATAGTTTGGAACCCCAGACCTCATCCTAGCATACTGTGTGAATCAGTCCACCTTTTTAAGTGAAGATGATTTACTGATTTGAGAATAACGTTATTGCTTGAATATAACAAACAGCTGAACATAGGGGTTGTGTTCTGTTAATCCACATTTAGGGTTTAGTATCTTACGTGAACACAGTCAATGTTTCTCAGCTTCTTTCCGCTGGATGAGGATTATGGGATTTTGCTTATCTAAATTCAGTTTGTGATTTCATCGGGAAAGTAAAAACTAAAACTCTATGATGAAAAGGGTTTTGCCATCATTGCTTTTGCTCCTACCTTTTTTGATTCCAGGATGCCAAACAATGGGAATAAAACGACTGGCAAGAGAGATGTAACAGCCAAAGGAATCACCTCTGTGCACCAGTACACAGCCATGAGAATGATCACATAGCCACATCTGGCCTCCTGCAGACAAGGAAGCACACATTCAGACACACAGAGGCAGACATAAATATCTATAGCATTTTAAACTCTGGATCACAAGTTATGATATAAGAGTGCCTAGGACAGTGATGCCTAAACTTTTCCGGACCGAGTGCCCAAAGTGTGCATGCAGATGCACGCTTGCGCACCTGAAACCCCAAAATGCAAAGCGTGTGCAGCTCCTGCGCACATGGCCTGCCCGCCTGTGCATGCGCGCATGGCTCCTCGCATGCGTGCAGGCCCCCCAGATGCGTGCACGCCCCCCACACATGCCCCCCATGCATGCACACACAGCCTCCAGATGCGCCTTGCCCCGTGCACATGCGCGGCAGAGAACCGAAGACCAGCTGGCTAGTGGGAGCTGAATTTGGGCAATGGCTCTCGTGCTCACAGAGAGGACGCTGCGTGACACCTCTGGCACGCGTGCCATAGGTTTGCCATCATGGGCCTAGGACCATGATAGCTAACCTTTTTGCCATCGTGTGCCAGGAGCAGGGAGGGTGGGGGGTTGCGTGCACATGTGTCCACACCCATAATTCTATGCGCCCTGCCCCCCCCCCACTCCTGGCACACGATGGCCCGGTGGGCCCGGTAGGCCTGTTTTTTGCTCTTCCCCAGCCTCCAGAGCCTTTCTAGGAGCCAGGGGAGGGCAAAAACGGCCTTCCCCACACATACTCCTGGAGGCCGGAAACAGCATGTTTCCCTACTTCCAGTGGGTCCAGAAGGCCTGAAAATTAGCTGGGTGGCGCAAGCATGCGCATTGGAGCTCAGTTCGCATGCCTACCGATATGGCTCCATGTGCCACCTGTGGCATGTGTGCCATAGGTTCACCATCACAGGCCTAGGATATATTCTAGGATGCAAAAAGTGCAGCCTGTGGCATATAACTCATCAGCACAACATTCCTGATTCACAACTCATTTTTCAGCCTTTGTTCATTTCTGCTCATGACATGATGCATAAAACCTGGTTTGCTTTCAAGGGAAAAGATATTGGACATTCCTGCCCTAAAGAAAGAGGTGTGTGTGTGTGTGTGTGAGAGAGAGAGGGGGGGCAGGGGGACTGACTGACTGACTGACTGACTGACTGACTGACTTACTTACTTACTTACTTTTGGGACGCTATTCTAGTAGCTCTAATTTCTCACACTAGGATACTGCCCTTAAAGATTATTAGAAATGTTTCTCAATCTTGGCAATTTGAATATGTCTGGACTTCAACTCTCAGAAGGAAATCTGGCCACGGAATTCTGGGAATTGAAATCCATACATCTACACATTACCAACGTTGTGATGCGATACTAGAAGCAAATAAAGCAATCTGTCACTTTTCAGGAGCCACAAGCAGCCCTGATTTCCTCATCTATCACGAACGGAACTGATTATTCCTCTGGAAATTTCGTCAGCCACTTTTGGTGCACGGAGAGGAGAGATTCCCCCACCATCACAAGTCTCTGCCTGTAATCAGAACGAAGATGCTAAATCACAATTTAAGTGCCCACAACTCAGGTAATGTTGCATACACATGCCGAACTGCTGATGAGAGAGTAAACTAGTCTGGAATTTGTGAAGTCAATTTTCTTGTGGGAAGACTAATTGAGTGGCCATAATTAGTGCTTAAAAGCTCTTGGGTGCAAATGCTTCATACTTGTTAATTTGCCTGTGCCCAAAATGACTATGTATAAAGCCTTACTTGAGGGCAACAAGTGGATTCATGCCCTGCCAGACTTGCAAGTTTCTCTCTGGACTAAACAAGTGATTTTCACCCATGCAGTAGAATTTTATATTAACCTTATCATGCCTAATGAGAGGAAAGTTTATTGGGTAATAACCACAAACAGCCTTAAAGTACCTTAAAGATAACTAATGTAATTTGCCTTTAAGGTAATAAGACATTTGTTACAGACCAACACCCCTAATGTTTGTCTAGAAATTACTATGTAATATTTGTCTTGGGGGGGAGGATTTGGTATTTTTGCATGTGCAAAACAGGCTTCCATAATTTTGCCACTAAAGCAAAAAGTAGATATTAACTATGACCCTTCTGTTCAGCAATATTTTGTCTGCAGCATAGACAAGCAACCATATGTCCTTCAGGTATTTTGACTTTAAAATTCCCCAGCCAACCTGACCCATGGCAAAGGGATGTGAGCTTCCACAAATATTTGGTAGGTACCAGACTGATTACCTATATTTCCGGATTCTCTTAGACTTAGACCGATGTAGATCCAAGGATCCATGGTTAATCAGATTTAAGGTCTGTATATTCTGCATATTTTCAACCATTGTACAATGTCAACTGAAAATGTCAAGTGATGCTCAAGATTTCTTTGCAAAATGTTTCCAGATCTTATCTATACTTCACTACCTAGAACAGTGCTTCCCAAACTTAAGTAAATTACCCAAAATTAGGTAAAAGTGTATTTTCTTTGAATAATGACACACGGACCCATTACCCAATCACAACAAGGACATTTAAATAAGACTTTCTGATAAGCCGTAAAACAGGACTTTCTGATAAGTGGTTTTGTGTAATGAAGGAAAAAGTTTGGGAAGTGCTGACTTAGAGAATTATTCGGTTAACAGCTTCCTCTGCGTGTACCGGAGAAGAGTACACTAAGATCTGTGTGCACACTCAGAAGATCTCTGTGTATCACAATCCCTTGAACCGACTCACCTTTAGAAGAAACAGTCTCCTTACTTATTTAGAGCAAATAATTAATTCAGAGGACAAAGAGACAAGGAAGGCTTAGAAATTAACAAGCCGATGTTGAGAAAAAATTAAGGAAGAAAAACATTCGCGTCTTGCGAAAAAAAATTCATGGCTGTAACTTGAGTGAGAAAACGCAGAACAATTGGTGATTGGCCCCCTGCTTTCTGCAGCAACACCGAGCAGTAGTTACTAAGGAGACAAGCATAGCCCAATACAGAATTCAGGTAGTCCTCGACTTACAACACTTCGTTTAATGACTATTCAAAGTTACAACAGCCCTGGAAAAAGTGACTTATGACTGTTTTTCACAGTGAAGACCTTTGAAGCATCCCCATGATCACGTGATCAAACTTCAGATGCATGGCAACTGGTTCATACTTATGACCGTTGCTGTGTCCCAAGATCATGTGATCACCTTTTGCAAACTTCTGACAAGCAAAGTCAACGGAGAAGCCAGGTTCACTTAACAACGAGGTTACCAACTTATCAACTGCAGTGGTTCACTTAACAACTGCAGCAAGAAAGGTCGAAAAATGGGGTAAAACTCGCTTAACAAATGTCTTACTTGACAGAAACGTTGGGCTCAATTGTGGTCATAAATTGAGGATTATCTGTGTTGCAGAGTGGAGTGAGAGGCAAAATACCACCAGAAGGCTCAGATAGTCAAAGATCTCGTGAGCGGGATATTTTGTTTTAGCCTTCACCATGTGCCAAAGCAGCCAAATTGCAATCTGGAGGGATCTGCTATATCTGGCCCACCTGTCTTTTTATCCTCTGCTAACCAGATATAGCAGTCCAGTAGTGGGTTGCTCCCGGTTCTGTCCGGTTCTTGAGAACCGGTAGTAAAACCGGTGGGAGGCTCCACCCACCCGCCCTGACGTCATATTTGACAGTCTGCGCCAGTGGTGGGTTGCTCCCAGTTTGGACTGTTTCGCAAGAAACGGTAGTAAAACCGGTGGGAGGCTCCGCCCACCCGCCCTGATGTCATATTTGACAGTCTGCGCCAGTGGTGGGTTGCTCCCAGTTTGGACTGTTTCGCAAGAAACGGTAGTAAAACCGGTGGGAGGCTCCGCCCACTGACCCGGATGTTGTCATAGATGATCTGCGCATGCGCAGAAGCTTGGCGTGGGCGCGAGCGAAGCAAGCACGCACGTGTGCTCCTGTTGCGAACCGGTAGTAAAGGTAAGTAGAACCCACCCCTGTAGCAGTCCCACCCAGTTCCCAATGGGCCAGTCTGAATTTGGGAGTCTGCTCTTTGCTGAATCAATCCTAATAAGACTGACTCATTTGGCCAGACTTTTCACTTTGGTAAATATTTCAATATTTGGCTTGTCACCTCCACCTGCCTTTTCCCACTTCTCAGAATTACTTTAAAAACACAAGCATGCCTTCCTTATTATCAGCATCACAATGTCCTTTCAATTATGTCAACATCCAGGCATTAATGTGTACCTTAGGGGAGAGGGTACCACAGTGCTTATGCAGAGGGCTTGTCCTGCAGTAGTTGCTGGTTCTGGAATTGCTACAGACAGACAAATTCCCCTGTTGTTTGTTTCTTTACCTCCCACCCCACCTCCTTCCAGCAAGCATTTAGAGGTAGACTCTGAGCACGAGATTTAATTTGGCTAGCAGCTATGAATTTAATGTTTCAATCTTCTCCTTATCTCAGTTCTAATATCATAAGAAAAGAGAAAAACGCTTCTATCCAATTTCTCCGAACTGGCCATCCTTGTGAAATCCCAATTTCCCTGTCCCAGACTTTCTCAATCTTGTCTACTTCAACTCCCAGAATTCTCCAGCCAGCCAATTGAAGCCCACACACATTTGGAGCTGCTAAAGTTGAGAAACGGTGCCCTATCCCATTAAATGAGGAAATCATCCCTTGTGCAGGAAATTTTCAATCCCCTTGATCCCTTTGCTGAGCTGAAACAGACAGCAACTTTGCCTGCTGGAGGCTAAGCAGGCAAACTTCCTCCAGATCGCTAAGCTCAGTTCCCAGAAATCAAAACTCCTGACGTGATGGTTATCAACCTGATACAGGTAGTCTTCAACTTAGTGAGCCCAAAATTTCTGTTGCTAAACAAGACAATTGTTAAGTGTGTTTTGCCCCATTTTACAACCTTTTTGCCATAGTTGTTAAGTTAGTAACACGATTGTTAAATGAATCTGGCTTCCTCATTGATTTTGCTTGTCAGAAGGTCACAAAAGTTGCTCATATGACCTCGGGGACGATCATAAATATGAGATAATTGCCGTCATAAATATGAGTTAATTGTCAAGCATCTGAATTTTGATCACATGACCACAGGGATGCTGCAAAGGTTGGAAGTGTCAAAACTGGTCATAAATCACTTTTTCCAGTGTCGTCGTAATTTCAAATGACCACTAAATGGACTGTTGTAAGTCTGTAAGTCTTCTTCTGAGTTTTCAAACATTTATTTATTTATTTATTTATTGGTTCGATTTATATGCCGCCCTTGTCCGGAGACTCAGGGCGGCTTACAATGTGTTAAGCAATAGCCTTCATACTTTTGTATATACCTGCTTAGTAGGGCTTTCGCCCCCCCACTCCCAGCGGTGTTCTTTTTTATACAAAGTCAGCTTATTGCCCCACAAACCGGGTCCTCATTTTATCTACCTCGAAAGGATGGAAGGCTGAGTCAACCTTGAGCCTGGTGAGATTTGAACTTGCAGTAATTGCAGGCAGCTGGTGTTACTTAACAGTGCTTTAGTCTGCTGCACCACCAAGGCTCTTTTACATTGCAAAACAAGACAAAAATGACAGAAGGCTGATATATATTCTGAAAAGAATATATCTCATATATATTAGTACCACTCTATAAAGCCTTGGTAAGATCTCATCTGGAATACTGCATCCAGTTTTGGTCACCACATTACAAAAAAGATACTGAGACTTTGGAAGAAGTGCAAAGAGCAACTAAGATGGTTAAAGACATGGAGGCTAAAACATATGAAGAACGGTTGTAGGATTTGGGTTTGGCTAGTCTAGAGAAAAGAAGGACTAGTGGGGACATGATAGCAGCATTCCAGTATTTGAGAGGCTGCCACAAAGAAGAGGGGGTCAATTTATTTTCCAAAGCACCAGAGGACAAGAAACAATGGATGGAAACTAATCAAGGAGAGAAGCAACTTGGAATTGAGGAGAAACTTCCTAACAGTGAGGACAATTAACCAATGGAACAGCTTGCCTTCAGACGTTGTGGATGTTTCATCACTGGAGGTTTTTAAGAAGAGACTGCGCAGTCACTTGTCTGAAATGATATAGGATCTCCTGCTTGAGCAGGGGGCTGGACTAGAAGACCTCTAAGGTCCCTTCCAACTCTATTCTGATTCCAAAAAGCTTTCTGTTATTACTGTCATTAGAAGTGAGCCAACAGAGACCAAAATCCACTGACTTCCTGCTGGATCACTCAGACTAAAAGATCTGCTATCAAATCTGTCCAGTGGTCAACAAGATGACTCAAGCAGTTCACACTTGGGGTACGAGGAGGGTCTATTCCCCAACTTCAGGTACTATGACTACATACTGTCTGTGAACAAGGGACCCAATTCATACTGCAATGCTTACTTTGCCTCCAGCTTTTACTATTATATATCTGCTTCTTATGATTGCTATTGGTCAGTTGTTGCCTTTTCATCAACACCTTCTCTCCGAGGTGGAAAACTACCCATGTTTCCCCAAAAATAAGACCCTGTCTTAGATTTTTTTTGAACCCTGAAATAAACACTTGGCCTTATTGCCATGCACTCAAAAAGGGCCCGATTGGGCTTATTATCAGGGGATGTCTTATTTTGGGGTGGGGGAAAACCCCCCCTTTTCGCCACAGAACTAGGCATTTGAAGGTAGACTGGATTTGTCCATGGAGGCTCTCTCTAGCTATCACAATTTTAAGAGGCCACTCCGCAGAATAGGGAGTTTCCTCCAATCCCAGCTGCCTTAACAACTTTACACAACTCCTTCCTTCCTTCCTTCCTTCCTTCCTTCCTTCCTTCCTTCCTTCCTTCCTTCCTTCCTTCCTTCCTTCCTTCCTTCCTTCCTTCCTTCCTTTCTTTCTTTCTTTCTTTCTTTCTTTCTTTCTTTCTTCCTTCCTTCCTTCCTTCCTTCCTTCTTTCTTTCTTTCTTTCCTTCTTTCTTTCCTCCAGGAGGAGGGGAAGGAAGTGCCTGCGCTATTTCTCCCGCAAACCGTCGGCAAAACGGTTAGAGAGAGAGAGGTTCGCTTTCTTCTGTTTCTTCCGAGAGATCGTGGCTCTCCCTCGCTCGCTTCCGAGCTATCGTGCCGGTCCGCCAAGAAGCCAACGGCCATTCGGTTTAAAGGGGGGGGGGAGCCCTTCTCTTGCGGGCGGCATCCGACCCCGCTGCTAAGCCTGGGATGGTCGGGAGGGTCGAAGGACCGTCCGAGAGAGACCCGCGACAAGCAGCCTGGGGATTTTCCCGGGAGGCTGCAGAGCGTCTCCGGCGCGGGGCACCGGCACCCCCGAATGCCGATCCTCCCTCCGGCCACCAAAGACCGAGCGTGCCGCCGGGGACCTACCGGGGTGGCGATGAGAAGCGGCAGCGGCAGCAGGACGAGCGGCGTGCCGAAGAGCGCGACGAAGGCCTTGTAGCGCAGCAAGGAGCGCAGGAACGGCGGCAGCGCAGGAGCCATGGCCGGGAGAAGCGGGGAGCAGCAGCTTAGACGGGACGGGCGTGAGAGCGTCCCGGCCTTTTAAACGGCGCTCCTCCTGGGCGCCGGCCCCGGTCCCTCCCTCGGCCCGGCCCCCGCTGACTCTCTCCCGGGAGGCTGCGCTTCCCACCTCCGCGGGGTGTCTCTGCCGGGGACCCTCCTCTTCTTCCCTGGGCAGGCCGCCCTCGCAGCGCCTGAAAGGCTCCCCTTCGAAGCAGCCCCCCGCGGCTCTCGATCCGGCCTCCTTGCCGCTTTGCCCGAATCTTTCCAGGCCGACGGCTGGAAAGTTCCACATGTTCCTCGCCGGTCCTGGAGAGATGGAATTTCCCCAGCCTGACAGGCGGCCCTGCCTGTCGCCGCTACAAACGGCCTTCGAAGGATGTCGAAGAGCTGGAGAAGTTCGAGCGAGACGCACCGGCTACTCCGGGGGTGGGGGTGGGGGGATGGCGCACGTGCCAGCAGGAGCCGCAACTACAGGACCGGCATCCATTGGATGTCTCCCCAGCTACTCACCGAAGGGTTCCCAAAGGGACCAACGGGGGCTGGTGCAGGGGTGAAATCCAGCAGGTTCTCATCAGGTTCTGGCGAACCGGTAGTGGAAATTTTGAGTAGTTCGGAGAACGGGCAACTACCACCTCTGGCTGGCCCCTGGAGTAGGATGGGAATGGAGATTTTGCAATATCCTTCCCCTGCCACGCCCACCAAGCCACCCCCACAGAACCAGTAGGGAAAAAATTTCGGATTTCGCCCCTGGGTTGGTGCCTCTCAATCTTGCACAGGCGATCCATCCACTTTACAACAGTTCATTTAATGACTGTCCAAAGTTACGATGACACTGG
The DNA here is from genome assembly GCF_059756535.1 of Pantherophis guttatus. Lineage (NCBI taxonomy): Eukaryota > Metazoa > Chordata > Lepidosauria > Squamata > Colubridae > Pantherophis > Pantherophis guttatus. The sequence continues at coordinate 324,198,790 of NC_142063.1, read as the reverse complement.
GAAAAAAAAGTAACTTATGTTATGACTGTTTTTCACGCTTATGACTGTTGCAGCATCCCCAGGGTCACGTGATTTTATATTCGGGATGCTTGACAGCTGACTCATGTTTAGGATGGTCCCAGAGTGTCCCAGAGTCATGTTTGGGACCTTCTGGCAATGGGGAAACCGGATTCACTTAACCACCGTCCCACTAATTTAAGAACTGCAGTGGTTCACTTAACAAATGTGGTGAGGAAAGTCATAAAATGGGGCAAAGCTCACTTATCGAATTTCTCACTGAGCTACGTAAATTTTGGGCTCAATTGTGGTCGTAAACTGAGGACTTCCTGTGTTCATCCCTCCCGCTCAGAAATTTTCAGCAAGCAAATGGGGCATGTGTCTGCTGCCTCTCCCCACATTTTGAACTGGTCCCTGTGGAGTACAGCTCTTCCCTGGGGGGGTCTATGCTTTCCTGCTCCCTGTTTCTTTTCTTTCGCTTCTTAGGTTTCTCTCCTCTGTTCCCTCTACCACCTTTCTCTCCCTCTTCAGTAGAACTTGAATTCAAGGCCAAACTAATTTTTTTTCAAAAGGTTTTTATTTGTACATCAACCAAAATCCCACTATGAAGGATATGGGTGGTTTCTAAATTTGATGAATAAATAATTTAAAAAACGTAAAGATGGAAAGAAATTATGAATTGAGATTGTTAGATCAGTGCCCAGTAATCTACATTTTGCATGGCCATTGCCTCTATAACAAAGCCATATACCTGGGCTTCTGTCTCTGGAGCCAATGAAATTGATGAAGCCCACTTTCCCTTGCATCCTGGACATAAACTGTTTCAACTCCTACCCTCAAAACGACTATAGAGTACTGCACACCAGAACAACCAGAACAGAACAGTTTTTTTCCCAAATGCCATCACTCTGCTAAACAATTCCCTCAACGCTGTCAAACTATTTACTAAGTCTGCACTAGTATTAATCTTCTCATCGTTCCTATCACCCATCTCCACCCACTTATGACTGTATGATTGTAACTTTGTTGCTGGTATCCTTACAATTTATATTGATACTGTTTCCTGATTGCTTAGTTGTACCCTATGACTATCATTAAGTGTGTACCTTATGATTCTTGATGAACCTATCTTTTCCTTTATGTACACTGAGAGTATATGCACAAGACAAATTCCTTGTGTGTCCAATCACACTTGGTCAATAAAAAATTCTATTCTATCCTATCCTATCCTATCCTATCCTATCCTATCCTATCCTATCCTATCCTACCCTATTCTATTCTACCAGTTAAGAGCCTCCAGAATCCATAAGCTTCAGAGGCTTGGAGTTGACTCATTATAATCATTCTTTTTTTTAAAAAAAAAAGTACCAAATATAGCTGTTTCACTGCATATACAGAGATCGGTTCTTATACTGCTTATAATTTTTCTATTGCTACACAACAGCAAGAAGAGTTGTCTTTTAATTAGTCCAAAACAATGATTACTAGCTGGGGTTGATTTATTTATTTGTTGCATTTACTCACCACCTTTCTTCTAGGAGTTCAAAGTGGTACACACAACAAAGTTTCTTGCCATTTTTCCTGCAACAACAACCTTGTAGGTTGGGCTGAAAGAACATGATTGGCTCATAGTTACCCAGGGCTCCTGAATGTGTGGATTTGAACTCGAGCCTTTATAGTCTCAGGGTAGAACTTTAACCAGGACATTACACTGGCAATCTTTTTGTCAGGGGTCATTTCCAGGTATAAGCAAAAGGTGAGTTCAGAACGGAAAAAGACCTATCTGAGTCACAAGGAAAACTTCTCACCTGGGCTGTAGAAAACCCATAACCTGCTAGATAGTAGCAAAGTGAATAACAGAGATACAGAATAACAGAGTTGGAAGGGACTTTGGAGGTCTTCTAGTCCAGCCCGCTGCTCAGGTAGGAAACCCTGTATCATTTCAGACAAATAGTTGTCCAATCTCTTTTTAAAAATTTCCAGTGTTGAAGAATTCACAACTTCTGGAGGCAAGTTGTTCCACTGATTACTTGTTCTGTCAGGAAATTTCTTCTTAGTTCTAGGCTGCTTCTCTCCTTGATTAGTTTCCATCCATTGCTTCTTGTCCTGCCTTCAGGTGCTTTGGAGAATAGCTTGACTTCTTCTTTGTGGCAGCCCCTTAGATATTGGAACATTGCTAAGTGTCATATTCCCTCATATTCTTCCCTTAGTCAATTCTTCCTTTCTTTTCTGCAGATGTCTGCTATGACTTTTTTGGGGTCCCCGGCTTGGCTACAAATATTTGTCTGAAACATTTGGACAACCACTAAACATGGAAGCAAAAGACTACAGTAAACGTGATGGCTTTACTGCCATCTGGTCGTAAAGATGTTTGCAACCTAGAGATGGTGGCCCTATTTTGCTCCATAAGAGCTATTGAAGACATTGGGAAGGGTTAGGATCTCTCTGCACCATTTCTTGCAGCTTTTGTTGATGGGATTGGAGGGGAAAATCTTAGGTTCTTTCAAAATCACTTGACCATATTTTATAGGCTGACTTGTAAAGAATCATAGACGAACACTTTTTCATTTAGCTGATTTATTAAAGCTTTCAAATCTCTGAAAAAAGATGGCATGTAGGTGCAAATAATGACAATAGGTTGATGGAGAAGGAAAAAAACATTATAGTACTATAATGTTCATATAATGTGCATATATTTAATTTATTGCTTGTAATATGCTTCTATATGTGTATTAACCTTTACACCATATTCCAAATACTTCGTTTTTTTAACAACTCTATACAGCATGCAACAACGACAACGAACAACAGCGTTCCATGCACCTTTGGCATTTAGTCATGCCAGCCACATGACCACGATCGGAGACGTCTTTGGACAGCGCTGGCTCTTTGGCTTTGAAACGGAGATGAGCACCGCCCCCTAGAGTCGGGAATGACTATCACATATGTGCAAGGGGACCCTTTACCTTTACAGCATGCAACAGTACACATTGCGTACTTATACAATAAACTATCCATTTAAGCAAAAAGAAAATGGGGAAAACAAGATTTGTCTAACTTCCTTTTCTCTCGCTTACAGTTTCTTCTTCCTTTTCTGCATACCCTGAAAAAGATTCGTGTGATGGGTATGTCTGTTCAGAAACCAAGTCAACAAAGACTAATAATGCTTTCAGCATTTTGTTGCAATACACCTTTCAAACTTTCAATATTCTTTATAGAATAGGAGGAAGAAAATAATTGATGTGCTATAAGAACGGGGAATCCCCTCTGAGCCCCAGGAAATATGGAAAAAATAATAATGATCTGGTTTGATGTAAGGCAGCTTTAAGTAAATTATGATATATATTTTTTGGCAGGGATTGCAGGTAATTAGGAAAACACCTGCGTAGCAGTCAGAAAACCCTGGTGCAATCAATCCCAGCTGAAGAAAAAAGCTGGTGCTACGCAACGTTGGAAATACTGAATTTGATGCCAGAAGAATCTGATTTCTTGCAAGCCAACATCCGGGTTTTTATGAAACAGCAGATGAAATACACGAACCCTTCTGAACCATGCACAAAAGCTCCCAGTAGGAGGAGATACATCAGAAATGTATTTCCCTCACACACGCTACTCAGGGACTGTCGAGCTAGAGCAGGGGTCTCCAAACTTGGCAACTTTAAGAGTTGTGGACTTCAACTCTGGCTGAGGAATTCTGGGAGTTGAAGTCCACAAGTCTTAAAGTTGCCAAGTTTGGAGACCCCTGAGCTAGCGAGTTGAGAGTTCTGGCTGTCCTTGCTCAAAAATCAAGAGGTAACAAGGCTATCAGTAACTCTTGAGTGGCTCACACTCAGGGCACAGGCCCTCTTCCTAGGAATCACATTTGTGTACATATATGCCCTCAGTGTGGGAGTTATCAAAGATACGGGCATCAATGAGTTACCAGAAAAACTGGCTTCTCCACATAGCTGGAGGGAGGCTGGTAAATAAGTTGTGTCAAGTAGTGTCCTTAATCCACTACTGATCTCTGCTGGGAAGTTGCCTAGACTGTGGCTTAGTTTTCACCTGAACCTGAACTCCTGCCTCCCCACACCCAGGAGGTCAGGCCTGTATAGAAATAATAATAATAATTTTATTTCTGTCCTGCTCTGAGGTAAAGGAGCCCCCTGCTTCCTTTCATCAGTTTCATCACCCGCCCTCTATATATGATTTATAGGGAGGGTTTATTTATTTATTTGATTCTTATAGCCGCCTATCTCAGTCATTGACTCTGAGTGGCTTACCATTCAAAGAGCATACTGCAATTAAAGCAATAAAACCATTTTAAAATAATAAAACGATTTATCTCTTCCATAAAAGCCTTTCTCAAATTAGGGCTCTTCAAAAGTATTGTGACTGCAATTTGAGGGTGGCTGGGTCTGTGCCAGTGGTGAAATTCAATTTTTTTTACTACTAGTTTTGTGGGCGTGCTTGGTGGGCGTGGTAGGGGAAGGATACTGCAAAATCCCCATTCCCTCCCCACTCCTGGGGGAAGGATATTGCAAAATCTCCATTCCCACCAGTGGTGGGTTGCCCCCGGTTCACACCAGTTCTATAGAACCAGTAGTAAAACCGGCGGGAGGCTCCGCCCACTGACCCCAACGTCATCAAAATGCTTCTGCACATGCATAGAAGCTTCTGCGTGTGCAAAGCGAGTGCATGCGCGCCGCCCCGCTGCAAACCGGTAGTAAAGGTAAGTAGAACCCATCCCTGATTCCCACCCCACTCTGGGGCCAGACAAAGGTGGTATTTGGTTCTCCGAACTACTCAAAATTTCTGCTACCTGTTCTCTAGAACCTGTCAGAACCTGTTGGATTTCACCCCTGGTCTGTGCAATGAATGCCCCATCTCTTTTTGTCATGCATTGTGACATATATATATAAAAACGGGATGGAGCTTCAGTTGCCCAATTGCCCCATTATATTTTCTTTTTCTTGCATGAACAAAGACATCGTGGTGCCCCATGGCCTAAGACTGGCTTTGCCACACTCGTCGTTCTAGAAGCAAACTAGTGACAGAAACACTTGAAAGAAGACTCGTCTTCATAATCTCTGAAACAACTCGGCTCCTTGTGTTGTGCAACTCTGGAAAACCCACCCTGAAGCTGATGCACCACACCTTGTACCGCACACTGACTAAACAGGCTAGGTTTATGTGACACACTGAGGGACAAAAAAAGCAAACCAATGTTAATTAAATTTAGCATGTCAGAAAGCAGCTCCTCAGTCTCCAATGAATCTCTTCTTCTTCAAGCTATTCGCGATCCCACTTTTTCTTCACAGGGGGATTTTGGGGGCGACGAGGCGCTCCCACGTGACACCTCTCCTGCGTGAGCTGCACTGGCTCCCGGTGGTCTTCCGGGTGCGCTTCAAGGTGTTGGTGACCACCTTTAAAGCGCTCCATGGCTTAGGGCTGGGGTACTTACGAGACCGCCTTCTGCCACCAATAGCCTCCCACCGGCCAGTACGCTCCCACAGAGTGGGCCTCCTCAGGGTGCCGTCCGCCAGACAATGTCGGCTGGCGACCCCCAGGGGGAGGGCCTTCTCTGTGGCGGCGCCCGCCCTCTGGAACAACCTCCCCCCAGAGCTACATACAATAACAGACCTCCGGATTTTTCGTCGGGCCCTAAAAACCCATTTATTTCAACTAGCTGGGCTGGCTTGAGTCAAATTTTAAACGGATTTTAAATTGGAATGTTTTAATTACGGCCAAAATTATTTAATTATTTTAAACAGATTTTAGATTTTGTATGTTTTGTATGTATGTCTTGTTTTTACTTTGGCTGTTCACCGCCCTGAGTCCTACATTGGAGAAGGGCGGTATAGAAATTTAAACAAATAAATAAATAAATAAATTTATTCAGTCAGTCAGTCAGTTTTTTATAGCCTCCCATCTCAATCCAATTGTGTGACGAACAATGTCACAGTATTGTATCACACAGCAACTGCACCACTGCAAACTTTGAGAAAATAGTGTGAAGCACAGCCTAAAATGTATTTATTAAAGTAAATAGTATAATAAGTGTATGTTTCTTGCCCAGCTATAATCATAATTAAATCACTACTTCCATTCATGGTGAGGAAGTCATGCAAATCATTTTGTCAGTCAGGGTGACCCTGACCTTGAGAACTCTGTAGTAGGACAGAAGTAGTCATGGTGCTGCATATTTTTCAGTAAACCCTCTCAGCTACTTGCGGTAAGTGCACTTCTGCTAAAATATACTTGTGTATTGGCATGTATGTGTGTTTGTGTCAGGGGTGAAATGTAAAATTTGTTACTACCGGTTCTGTGGGCGTGGTTTGGTGGGGGGGGCTAATGTGACTGGGTGGGCGTGGCCAACTTTTTTTTTTTTAACTTTTCAAAGCATTTTTTCTAATGCTTTGAAAGGCCTCTGCCGATCAGGCAACTCAGCTGGGATCGTCAGAGAATTTTCATAGCATTTTTTTTACCACCTCTTCATCCAAGAGGTTGTAAAAGCAAAAATGCTTTGAAAAGCCTCTGACGATCCCAGCTGAGCCTCACGATCATCAGAGGCCTTTTTTTTTTTACTTTTAAAAGCATTTTTTCGTCGGAAGAGGTTGTAGAAAAAATGCTTTTAAAAGTAAAAAAAAAAAGCCTGTGTTGATCGTGCGGCTCAACTGGGCATGGTGGGGGAGGGGGCGCAGGGATTTTTGCTACCGGTTCTCCGAACCACCCGCTGCCATCACTACTGGATCGGGCGATCCGGTCTGAACCAGAAGCATTTCACCTCTGGTTTGTGTGTGTTTGCACATTACTACTATTTCTCTTAAATCTCCTCTCACAAATGTATTTCCTTCCCTTGGTTTTGTGATGGGTCTTTCAAACCACCATTCCATCTATGATCTGCAAAGTACAAGGTGCTTCCCATCGCAGGACTTTCAATTTTGGGATGCTGGCTGCACATAATCAATTAATCAGTCAAATACAGGTAGTCCTCAACTTACGACCACAACGGAGCCCAGAATTTATGTAGCTAAGTGAGAAATTTGTCAAGGGAGTTTTGCCCCGTTCTATGACTTTTCTTGCCACCTTTGTCAAGTGAATCACTGAAATTGTTAAATTAGTAACATGGTTGTTAAGCGAATCTGGCTTCCCTATTGACTTCGTTTGTCAGAAGGTCACAAAAGGTGATCACATGACCCCAGGACACTGCAACCATCATAAATATGAACCAGTTGTTAAGCATTCAAATGCAAATCACACGACCATGGAGATGCTGCCATGGGCATAAGTGAAAAATGGTCATCAGTCACTTTTTTCACTGTCGTAACTTTGAATGGTCGCTAAATGAACTGTTGTAAGTCGAGGACTACCTGTACTGGAAGGGGTGAAAAGCATCCTTTCCTTTTATCCATTCGTTCTCAAAAGTTAGAGTTGGGAAAAGTGGAAGTGCAAGTAGTCCTCAGCTTACAACCATTTGTTTAATGACTTTGAAGTTACAATGACCCTAAAAAAATGACTTACAACTCTTCCTCGTGCTTCTGACCATTCTAGCATCCCCAAAGTCAGGTGATCAAAATTCAGGGGCTTGGCAATTGGCTTGTATTGAGGATAGATAGGATCTTGGGATCTTGGGATCAGTTGATCACCATTTGCATCCTTCCCAGCTGGCTTGCAACAAGCAAAGTCAATGGGGGAAGCCACATGTGATTCACTTAACAACTGTGGCAAATAAAGTTGTATAATGGAGTGCAATTTACTTAACAATGGAAAAATCTGCTCCAATTGTTGTCATAAATTGAGGACTACATGCATGGTAAAGAGGAGAATAACTAGCAAAAGTTGGGTGGTCAGTTACAGAAGCAACGGGGTAGGGAAACTGGCAAGTCAAGTCATGGTCACATGATTGATAGCAGGGCTATCAACATAATAATTTTAAATTGGGGTATTTTAAATTTTTGGGGTTTTAAATCGGCCAAATCTATTTAATTATTTTAATTTTTAATCATTGTTGTGTCCTGTGTTTTTAAATTGGCTGTACACCACCCTGAGCCCTTCAGGAGAAGGGCGGTATAGAAATAAAATTATTATTATTATTATTATTATCTCTTGCTTAACAACCACAGTGATTCACTTAATGACCCCAGGGGAAAAAAAGGTCGCAATCACATGACACTTCACTTAATGACTGCACCCCTTAACAATTTTCCAATCCCAATTTTGGTCATAAGTCAAGAACTACCTATAATAAAGTTTCTTCTGAATGAATTGTGACAGGGTCAGACAACATTTAAAGAGCTTATTTCCAAAGTATCCCTTTTTAAAATATAAATGTTGAACTGCAATTTCAGATATGAATGAGCCACTGTGGTAAATTTCGGCCCCCTGTGTTGAATCTGATATGGCAGAGGAAACAAGAACTACCACTCAAAACAAATGGTCCCCTTGAGGCCTCCCTCAGCTCACAGTGCCCAACACACCTATTTTGTATTGTTCCGTTATGCACCATAGAGCTCACACAAGCCTTTGTATGAAGGAGAGAAGGTGACAGAGTGAGTGACATGTTCTTCCACTGTGTCCCTGTTTGCTAAGCCATTGTGTACCTTCAAGAGTCTCCTTTGACAGCCTCCAAGGCAACAGTTCTCAAGTTCTGCTATGACTTGTATGTCACCAACCCAAAGCTCTCTGGGAACCTTCAGATAAAAAATGATGGTTCAGTCTCCCCCAAAGACTTCTTAGTGTTCCTTTACCATCACTGAAGGTACAGCCTCATCTTTCCTGCCTTCAGGTAGGCAGGCGCTGATCAAAAATGGAGGTTAGCAGGGAAATGTGTGTGGTGCAGTGGTGATGTTTCAAAATTTTTTACTACCGGTTCTGTGGGTGTGGCTTAGTGGGCATGGCTTGGTGGGCGTGGCAGGGGAAGGATACTGTAAAATCTCCATTCCCACCCCACTCCAGGATTTTCCAGAGTGCAAAATCCCTATTTGCTCCCAATCAGCTGGGACTCGGGAGGCAGAGAATAGATGAGGGCGGGGACAGTCAGAGGTGGTATTTACCGGTTCTCCGAACTACTCAAAATTTCCGCTACCGGTTATCCAGAACTGATCAGAACCTGCTGAAACCCACCTCTGGTGTGGTGGTGGTGGTGTGTGGGTGTGGATGTGTGTGAGGATTTCAGATCCTTCACACTGGGAACCTGGAAGGAAATGCTCATGAGATCCTGGGGTCCACCTGAAAAGAAGACACCCCTAATTTGCCTTACACTGTGTTGCCATACAGTTTCACTGGCTTCATTTTTTATTTTTTTTTTAAATTTGATTTATATGCCGCCCTTCTCCAGAGACTCAGGGTGGCTTACAATGTGTTAAGCAATAGCCTTCATACTTTTGTATATTTATACAAAGTCAGATTATTGCCCCCACAAACTGGGTCCTCATTTAACCTACCTTAGAAAGGATGGAAGGCTGAGTCAACCTTGAGCCTGGTAAGATTCGAACCTGCAGAAATTGCAGGCAGCTGTGTTAATAACAGGGTGCATTAAACCACTGTACTACCAAGGCTCTTTTGTCATTTGTGCTCTGCTGAATCCCAAGAAAAGGATGTGCTGTTTACAAGAGTCATCCAGACATTTTCATTATAAGATGCAGAAAAAAGGAAACAGAAAAAATAGTCTTCGGACTGCAAATGTTCACAGCTGTTGAGCCACCTTTCCCCAGATAAGCAATGTTTGGTCTACCAGAATCAGTAGGGATGGTGCCGTGAAGGATTTTGGTTGCTAAATTCTGTGGCCCGATTGCTGCATTAAAGCTTAGTTTTCCTAAATAGCGGCCACTCCATCTTTGCAGTTTGGCTTAATTGAAATTTCATCCAGGAAAGGAAGCCAAGCTTTCTTTACAAAGACAAAAAAACAAAATAAAACAATTGTATCTGAAATACAATCAGACAATGCTATTACAACAGTAGTAGTAGTGTATTAACTTAGTGTCTACCAACATTCATAGCATACCCACTGAATGAGGCCTGCTACCAGATATGATCCCTGACATTTCCTACAAACTTCAAGACTTCTTCTCATGTAAAGCACATTGCAGTAATGCCTTTGGGAAGTGACCTTTGGGAAGACATGAGTGACCATCAGCAGAATTTTCCAGTCCAGGAATGGGCTCATTTAGCACACAACATGAAATTGTGCAAAGGCCCTCCTGGCCACAGCTACATCTGTCCTTGAGAATGAGCCATGTGTCCAGGAGTAACCCCGAATTGCATGCAGGTGGTATGGGAGGGGGGCGGTAGTGCAACCCCATCCAGAACAAATGATAGAACATCCCCAAAATCAGGGGGGCCTAATATCCAGAGTCAGTCTTGCTAGAGTTGATCCGAAGTCCCAAAGGTGCTTTTTTCAAGAGGCAACTGGACTTTCTGGTTTTTCTTTGAAGATGTTTTGCTTCTCATCCAAGAAGCTTCTTCAGCTCAAAGCACCTTTGGGACAACCATAACCTGGATGACTGAGAATCTCCAGAGACAGTTGATCCAAAGCCTATTGTTCTCCATTCTAACCCCACAGCCTCCAGACACTGAGAGAAAACCTCCATGGCATCATGGGGGGGGGGGGCAGGGGTGCTATTCAGCAGATTCTGACAGGTTCTGGAGAACCGGTAGCGCAAATTTTGAGTAGTTTGGAGAACTGGCAAATACCACCTCTGGCTGGCCACAGAGTGGGGTGGGAATGGAGATTTTGCAATCTCCTTCTCCCAGGAGTGGGGTGGGAATGGAGATTTTGCAGTATCCTTCCCCTGCCACAACCACCAAGACACACCACACCACACCACACCATGCCCACCAAGCCACGCCCACAGAACCGGTAGTAAAAAAATTTGAATTCCACCATTGGGGGGGAGGGTAGAGAGGTAACAGTGCATATCATTAGCATACTGATGATATTTCACTCCACACTGCAAGATGACCTCATCCAAATGATGTGGATGTTAAACAGGAGCAGACAGAGTAAAAACCTCTGTGGAGCCCCCCACAACAGAAACCGAATTCTTGCTCCCCACCAATCAACACCAGCCTGCAACCAGCCTGGAAGTAGGAGGAGAACCAACATAACACAGTGCGACCAACTCCCAGAGTAAATCCAGAAGGATACCATAATATCAGAAGCTGCTGCCAGATCAAGAAGAGCAAGGATGGATACACCAGCCCCATCCCACTCCTGCCAGAAGACATTGACAAATGTAATCAGTGCTGCTTTGATCCCATGTCCATGTCTAAAACCTGACAGAAAGGGGTCCAGATAATCTGTTTTCCATTCTCTGGAGCTGCTGGGTGACCTTCTCTCCAGCCTTCCCTAAAAAGGGAAATTGGTTAGAAATTGGATGAAATTTGTTCAGTACAGTTGGGGTCTACCAATGGCTTCTTTATCCACTTTAAAAGATGACTGAGAGTTAGGGTGAAGTTAGCAGCTGAAGTGCAACACTAGAATAAAACATCAAGAACATGGTTGCCTGAGATCGGTTTCCCATCTCCCACCATACTTCCCTATCCGTCACCACAGAGATATTCTGGCATGCCCCTAGGCCTCCAGAAATCACGTTCTCCCCCAGCCCATATCAGCTGGCCCCCAATCAGAGGGCCAGCGTCCCACAAAAATCACAAACCAAATACACCTAGATGCAGGGGTGAAATCCAGCAGGTTCTGACAGGTTCTGGAGAACCAGTAGTGGAAATTTTGAGCAGTTCGGAGAACCGGCAAATACCACCTCTGGCTGGCCCCAGAGTGGGGTGGGAATGGAGATTTTGCAGTATCCTTCCCCTGCCACGCCCACCAAGCTACGCCCACCAAGCCACACCACGCCCACCAAGCTACGCCCACAGAACCGGTAGTAAAAAAATTTGGATTTTACCACTGCCTAGATGCTATCTGGATTCAGAGCAGTTCTGCTCCAACACAGCACTCCCAGTTATCCCAGCCAGCACCCATTGCAATCAAACATCCACTCTCTGCCAAGCAACCTGGACAGGTGAGGATACTCATTTCGCCATCTAACTTGAGGATAATCTAAATTGCTGCTCCACTCCAGGTTCTCATCCAGGAGAGGCCAGACAGCCTCCTTCGGTTAAGGAGGAATTACTATACCCTCTACAAATCCAACCCTCATAAGACGCTCAGTCCATATCACACCAACTACAGTCCACCACCAGTCTAATGGACTGATCTGGGTTAATATTAAAATGTATTTACTTTAGTCAGTTTTAAGGCCACCACTCATGGAGCAAAGCTGGGTGTCTTGTATTTCTTAGGATTTTTTTAAAAAAATCAGTGTATGAAATAACAGATCCATAAAAACATACAGAATCAAGAGACAATTAAATCTAAGAACACATCCAGGCAAGTTCAAACAACATCCTGACCCAAGTGCCGAAGGCGGGGGGAGGGGGGCGAATCAGGTGTTCAAGTCCCCATCACAGACCATCAATGTCTCTGAACTAGACAAAAATGAATCTAGGCATGAAATATTTTTCATCAGAATTGCATGAAAACTTACAATAGGGAGAGAGATGAAAACCTATTCAATGTTTTCACTATCAGCAACATCTCTTTGTCGAATGGCCACTCTCAATCATTATTTTTCATTGTTTAAAGGAGTAGGTAATTTTCTCAAGGTAATTTACGTAATTACCTTGAGAATTACGTAATAACGTAATTGTCACTAACTATTCTTTGTGTTTAACGTCCCTGTTTATTTCCATGTTGACTCAGCATATGTTGTTTTCTACTGGTTGACTTAGTTTGTACAACATGCTGTGTACTGAATTATTCCATTTTCTGGACCAGAATATATTGAAATATAAGCTAGGAAACCAGTAAGCATTCCACCACACACTGAGCTACACCTAACCACATTTTACATGTGCAATTGCAATTATTTGTTTTTAATTGATTTGTTTCAACTTATCCTCTGCTAACTAATTAACTCTATTGGCTGAGTTAGTAGAACATACCCAACCATAAACTAGCCAACTAGATGGGTTGACATAGCATGTTTTGCCCAATCCAGTCACAATTATAGCCAACTGAAACCATCAATTGGGTCAGACTATGGATTTAGCTAGCCCAGGACTGCCAATGTCAGATTCCTCTTGATTGTTTCAAACTTGGCTGAAGTTCTCCGAACACTTAGCGTAACACAGCTATAAAAATGTTATTGTCCATTAAGAATGAAGCTATTTTAAACAGTTGACAGTCTTATGACAGTTACAGCTGCAGTATCATACCAGCTTAAGTTTAAATTCAAGACTTTGTCCTAAGTGTTGGTTTTACACATCCTCTGTTTTGTGCTAGATGTGTGTTATTTATATTCTTAGCATTCTTTTCCTGGGAACTTAGCTTCAATATATCTCCTACAGCTGGGGTGTCAACTCGATTTCATTGAGGGCCACATCAGGGTTGTGTTTAACCTCGGGAGCGGGGTGGGCTTGACATCACTCATGTTGGGGGTGCCTGTGGTGGCCTGAGCACTCTGCCAGTGAAAACGGGCTCCTGATCTTCATTTTCAGTTGCGACGGTCTCCCGTAACCCTCTGCCAGTGAAAACGCAGCTTGGGATGGCCCTCCTGAGCTCCATTTTCACTGGCAGAGGCACCGCAGGCCGGTCCTTTGCTGTTTCCAGAGTGGCCCCGCGCACCAGATCTAAGCACCCCGCACGCCAGATCCAGCCCAAGAGCCTTGAATTTGACACCCCTGTCCTATAGTCATCACCGACTAGCAGGGGCTTCCTAGAGTTTTACAGTGCTGCTTTTTTCCAGGTAACGCAAAGGGAGGGGACCAGTGGTGGGATTCAAGTAATGTAACAACTGGTTTTCTGCCCTAATGATTTCTTCCAAAAACTAGTCTGCCAAACTGCTCCAAAAGTTAACAACTGGTTCTTCCGAAGTGGTGCGAATTGGCTGAATCCCACCACTGGAGTGGATCTATAGTCATTTGCTTTCAAATCATGTGTTTTTTCCACTGAGCTATAACAGCCCCTAACTATGAAAATATGTAAATGATGCATTTCATATATTAAGGAAGTGAGTTATGATCTGGTACAAGTCAAACAGGCTAATCTTTAAAGTTCAACAATACTTATTTTAGTCTTTGTGCAATTATTTATCTTGGCTGGGGTTGCTTGTATACCAAGGGTGCATTTTGGCTGTGTTCCCACAACTGATTTAACTAAGCCAGTTAAAAACCTACTGTAACTACATTCCTGCTTTACTTGGATAACATGAGCTTTTCATATTTCTCTCTCTCTTTCTCTCTCAGCCTAGGTTGGATAAACCCAATCATATTGGCTAATTTAAGTGGAATATATCACAATTTCAATGTATGAGAGGGTTTCCCTATCCTAGAGTGGTTCTGAGGTCCAGCATCATGATTCCAGTTTGAGCAAGCAAGGACCATGACAGGGGTGAAATGCTCCCGGTTCGGAGCGAATCGCCCGATCCGGTAGCGATGGAGGCGGGTGGTTCGGAGAACCGGTAGCAAAAATCCCTGCCCCTGCCCATGCTCAGCTGAGCCGCACAATCATCAGAGGCTTTTTTTTTACTTTTAAAAGCATTTTTTCTACAACCTCTTTGGCCGAAAAAATGCTTTTAAAAGTAAAAAAAAAGCCTCTGATGATCGCGCGGCTCAGCTGGGATCGTCAGAGGCTTTTAAAAGAAAAAAAGCCTCTGCTGATCAGGCAACTCAGCTTGGATCGTCAGAGGCATTTAAAAGAAAACCCCCCTTTTTTTCTTTTAAAAGCCTCTGACGATCCAAGCTGAGTTGCCTGATCGTCAGAGGCATTTAAAAGAAAAAAAGCCTCTGCTGATCAGGCAACTCAGTTGGGATCGTCAGAGCCTTTTGAAAGCATTTTTTTACAACCTCTTCGCCGAAGAGGTTGTAGAAAAAATGGTTTTAAAAGTTAAAAAAAAAAAAGGCCATGCCCACCCAGTCACATTACCCCCCAGCAAGCCACGCCCACAGAACCAGTAGTAACAAATTTTAGATTTCACCACTGGACCATGATCATGACCTGCTACAGGGATCTCCAACCTTGGCAACTTTAAGACTTGTGGACTTCAACTCCCAGGAATTCTGGGAGTTGAAGTCCACAAGTCTTAAAGTTGCTAAGGTTGGAGACCCCTGATCTGGTAGGTTCCTCTACCATTGCATGAGAAAGTGAACCACTCTTTAAAAGACCACTCTCCAATGGCTGCTGAGTGACAGGCTGGTTGAATCCCAGAGCCACGATTGGTTGACTCAGCAGGAACCATTGTTACATTGATAGAGGGCAAGGTGATGAGCTATAAAAACATTATTTGCTCTCTTGGGGCTGGTCCAGACATCATAAGGGGCCCAAGGTAAGTTCAGAAAAAATAGGGACATCTCAAGAGCTGCTTGGTGACCTTAGCTGAATATCTGAGGTTTGGCTCTTGCTGCATCCCAAAGCCTGAGCAATCCCAGCACTGTGGGACTGAATTCCCACAGGCGTAATTCTCCTAGTTAGACCACTCTTCAGAGTAGAGGAAATCTGCTGAGGATCTCATCCTGGCCCTAAGGTCTTTTTCACTGTCAGATAGTTGATTAATTGTCCATCTTTGGGAAGCCACAGCTCCTTTTAGGAACAATGGTTATGATTAGCATTTCAAAGGGGAGGGCAAGGACTGATCAGCCACAGCAAAAATCCAGAGAGCTTTCTGGGATTTTAAAAGCCAACAGGTGTATCAGGACAGATCTGCACAAGCTTCAAACCTGTCTGTTATGAAATATAAGAATGATGCCTCTTCTATTTCTTAGCACCTTTCTTTGGTATAAAGGTAGTCCTTGACTTACAAGCATTTGTTTAGCAACCTTTCAAAGTTAAAACAGCCCTGAAAAAAGGGACTGGTCCTTCTACTTATGACCATTGCAGCATCCCCATGGCCAGGGGATTAACCAGTCCTTGCCTGTATGACCTTTACAGCATCCCTGTGGTCATATGTTAAAAATTCAGATACTTGGCAAGCTGCATGTACAGGTAGTCCTCAACTTACGACCACAGTTGAGCCCAAAATTTATATTGCTAAGTGAGAAATTTATTAAGTGAGTTTTGCCCCATTTTATGACTTTTCTCGCCACATTTGTTAAGTGAATCACTGCAGTTCTTAAATTAGTGATGGTTGTTAAGTGACTTTGCTTGTTAGAAGGTCACAAAGGATGACATGACGCTGGGATACTGCAACCGTCATAAATGTGAGTCTGTTGTCAAGCATCCGAATGTAACTCATGTGTCTATGGGGATGCTGCAACAGTCATAAGAGTGAAAAATGGTCATAACTCACTTTGTTCAGTGTTGTGGTAACTTTGAACAGTCACTACATGAACGGTTGTAAGTCAAGGACTACCTGTATTTAAGACAGAGGCAGCATCCTTCAGTCATGTGATCAGCACTTGGAAGCTTCTCAGCTAGCTTCTGACAAACGAAATCAATGGAGGAAGCAGAACTCTCTTAACAATCAGGTGATTCACTTACAGTAACAATTATAGTGATTTGCTTAACAACGAAGCCCAAAGAAAGGTTGTAAAATCATTTGTGAGTCCATCAACAACTGTCTTACTCAGCAACAGAAATCCTGAGCCCAATTGTCATCCTAAAGAGCTGCAGTGGCGCAGTGGTTAGAGTGCAGTACTGCAGGCTACTTCTTCTGCCTGCTGGCTGCCTGCAATTTGGCAGTTCAAATCCTACCAGGCTCAAGGTTGACTCAGCCTTCCATCTTTCCGAGGTCGGTAAAACGAGGAGCCAGATTGTTGGGGACAATATGCTGACTCTGTAAACTGCTTAGAGAGGGCTGTAAAGCACTATGAAGCGGTATATAAGTCTAAGTGCTATTGCTATTGCTAAGTCAAGGGCTACCTGCAGATTCTTAATATCACTTGGCTTTTTCCCTGAGAGTGGTAGCCTACCCTTCCTCTTCTTAGCAAAACATATTCTCCTCATTGTGGGGAGCAGGAAGGATGAGAATATTTTGAGGAGGCTGACTGACTAATGAATAGCCACTGGGTGTTTTCCTTCCTATTAAGAATTGGAACCCACCTACCTCAGGGAATCTACCAAGGAATGATCAAGGCTGAGAGATAAACATCCACCATTAATCTTACATTCAATGGTGTAGGATGATTTAAGAAGGAAAACAGCTTGCTTCATCGATGTAAGACTACTTCCACCTTGGAGGAAGACAATTTGGCCAGCATTACATAATCAAAGCAAAATATTGAGAGTTGCCAGGCACTGTTGTATCAATAGAAACTGCAAATAAGGAAAATCTTATATAGGAGAATAGTATTTCTCAGCTCAGCAACTTTAAGATGTGTGGACTTCATGCCGCTGACTAGGGATTTCTAGGAGTTGAAGTCTACACATCTTAAAAGTTTCTGAGCTGAGAAACACCAATCTAGATGAATAACCATTAGGGAACTTGTCATTTTAAACGAAAAGGCACACCAGTCTTGCCTTTTACCCAAAGTGCTGGGTAAGGCGGACCTTACACTTAGCAACCCTGGAAAAATGACGGGTGGTATTTTCCCCTCACCTTCCCATAATAATGTAGGTAAGCGGGTCCAGCTAAATGATCACTGAAGGGCCCTCTTTATTCATAGTATTGTAAGAAAGGAAATGTGCTTGTTTAAGGGAAGCCAATTATCCAGTTGAAAGGCAGAGAATTCCTTTGAAGTAGAAACATTCACAAGAGGGGCCCCTCAGTTATCAGAGATAGAGATATTTGTTTGAAGGTTAAAACAGATCAAAGGATGACCACATGTAATATCAACAAGAGATAATTTGAATCTATGCTTCAGTAATTTACAAGAAGAATTATGACTGTTGGCAAAGAATAATATGAAACTTAGTAATTAGGAAATGTCAATTAAATATAACAAATGTACATGACCACATTAACTGCTGTGTTAGCAGAATCCTTTGTTTGAAACTATATAAAACTGGAATCTCATGTTCATTACTTTGCTCAGATTTTGAGGTAGCAATACCTAGCTGAACCTTATTGCAATAATAAACTGACTCTGTCTGCCCCGAAAGGATGTCTCTTAATTCCTTCCTTCCATAACAATTTCACACATAGAAGCAAAGGACTGCACTATGGAGTAGGGTTTCAAAAAGCAGCAGCCTAGTTCGTTGGCCCAAGACACAAAAATCCCCAGATGGATATCAACAATGGAAGCAATGATCTACCCCAATTTAATTGATTTAAAAAGAATAGTAACCTATAAAGAGCTTCTAGATGGGCAAGGGAAACTTAAATCCAGTCAGGAACTAATATCACAGGGAATTAAAATAGATTGGTGGCCTTATCTATAGATTCAAACAAGATATAAAAAAGATTCAGAACAATTTGGGTTTCAAACCGACAACAAGAAATGGACAAAATTCTAACAGGGACTGACGAAAAAATGATTACCAAAACATATAACTGCCTGCTCAAATTCAAAATGGAGGAGGAAACCATGAAAGAAACAATGATAATTTGGGCGAATAATTTTGGGTATAACATAGAATTGGAACATTGGGAAAAACTATGGGGGGGAAATTATAAAATGACGATGTTGGCCACATACAAAGACAATATTTACAAAATGTTCTATAGATGGCATTTACCCCCGGCGAGATTGGCCAAGATGTCTCAAAAAAACCCTACCAAATTGTTAGAAATGTAATCAACAAGGGACATAGTCTACCACATGTGGTGGACATGTCCCAAAGCCAGAGATTATTGGTTAAATATTAAAAACTGGTTGGAGGAAATTATTGAACTAAAAATTGACATGAAACCAAATTATTTCTTCTGGGTATTATAAAAGGAAAGATGAGTAAAGAAATTCGATACCTTATGCTACATAGAATTTATGGCAGCCAGAATATCATTTGCCCAAAATTGGAAACAACAACACACTCCAACAAACACAATGATTATAAAAAAGGTGCTAGAATGCGCAGAAATGAACAAATTAACGATGGAATTAAGGGACAGAGAGGAAACAGTGTATTATGAGACATGGAATAGGTGGTATAACTGGCTGGAAAAGAAGTCTAAAATCAATGTATACTGAATGTTAAAACAGAAGGAAAAAATATATTTAGAGAGTAGTAGTAATGTATATATTGTATATATTAGATAAATAAATACTTAACAAATAAGAATGTATATGTATACAATAAGCTGAAGGATATGATGAATTTAAGAAAAAAAAATCCGATAACGGAAAGCTGTAAAAATGTAACTGTGATTTTAAATGTGAAAAATATTGAATAAAAATTATTTTAAATGAAACGGCACGCCGCTCTTGCAAGCCAAAGTGCTGGGTAAGGCTGACCTTACACTTAGCAACCCTGGAAAAATGATATTGTATTTTCCTTCTGGTGGTATTTTCCCCTCACCTTCCCATTATACACATAGAAGCAAAGGACTGCACTGCAGTATGAAGGAGGGTTTCAAAAAGCAGCAGCCTAGTTCGGTGGCCCAAGACAGGCCAAAAACGTCTGTCCTCTCCTCTTCCAAGAGAGGGGGCTGGGTAGGCCCCCATGAGAGGAATGCTTCATCCAGTCTGTCCCCACCACCTGCTGCTTGAGGTACTTTCCCTGCTGTAACCTGAGAGCAGATCTAAGCAGCTCTGGGCCTTTGCGAAGGGATAGGCAGGTTTAAAAAGAGGCGCTCTGCTGCCCTCTTGTGGCTTCTCAAGTTGAAAAACTATTTTTCAAATATTTTTACAAAGATAAACATTTCATCACTTTGTCGATTCCGCTTAGCTGCGGGCGTTTGGAGATCTGGCGGGACGGGGACGGCGACGGCGGGGAGGGGGGGCTCCCGGGTGGGGTGGGGTGGGGGGCTCCCAAGTATTCTGTCTTTGAAGGAAAAAGAAATCCTGGCTGTTCGTCCAGTTTCTTTTGCAGCAGCAAAAGGGATGTGCTACAGGCAGGCAGATGTTTTCAGTTTCGTTTCCGCCGATTCAGATTGCAGAAATGAAAGTGAAAGATGGAGCGAGTCCGAGCGGAGAAATGGAAGAGGAGAGACGCATCTGCAAGAACTGGTAGGAAAGCCTCAATGCTAATCTCAACTTTTCACATAGGCTCAGAGCAGTAGCCAGAGAGGCAAATGTGCTTTGTGGTTTTTGCAAAGGTAGTTTCTGTCTGTTCCAGAATCTGCTTGGTGGCAGGCTGGAGAAAGGAGAAAGTTTTTGGAAGTTGGAGTGATGTGGGAAGCCCTGCCAGTAAACTCTAGCCCAGTATTTCTCAACTTCAGCAACTTTAAGATATGTGGACTTCAACTCCCATACTTCCCTAGCTAGCCATATACAGATAGTCCTTGACTTATGACCACAATAGAGCACAAACTTTATGTTGCTAAGTGAAACATTTGTTAAGTCTGTTTTGCTCCAGTTTACAATTTTTCTTGACGGAATTGGTAAGTGAATCATTGCACTTGTTAAGTTAGTAACGTGGTTATTAAGTGAATCTGGCTTCCTCGTTGAGTTTGCTTGTCAGAAGGTCATGTGACCCCAGGGCACTACAACCGTCATAAATATGAACCAGTTGCCAAGCATCCAGATTTTGATCATGACCAAAGGGATGCTGCAATGGTCATAAACGCGAAAGTCAGAAGTCACTTTTTTCAGTGCCATTGTAACTTTGAATGGTCAGTAAATGAACTGTTCTAAATCAAGGACTTCCTGTATTTTTCTCTACAGCTTCAGCTGGATCTGGTGCATTTTCAAATTCATTTTTTTTTCCTTTTGCTGGTGATCCATAATACCAAATATCCCTTTCTGTTCAGTTTTTCAAGAATTAGCAAGTCCCAAGCCTGTGTATGTGATTTATTTCCAACATTCCATTGGGTTACAAGGAGTAAAAAGAAGAATCGGTCTATTTATATCAGTCTTTTTACCCAAAGTGAAGTTTCAGACATATTGATCATCTTGCCAAGATCATCAATTTTTGATGATTTTTTTTTCTTTTCTTCCTAGCAAGAGGGATGTGGCTGCAGTGAACTTCTCTCTCCATGAAGCTCATTGCATGCGATTTCTTGCTGTCTGCCCCAAGTGTGAGGAACTGATTGCTTCAAAGGACATGAAAGAGCATCTTGCCAAGGCCCACCAACAGGTAAAGGTAAAGGTTCCCCTCACACATACATGCTAGTCGTTCCCAACTCTAGGGGGTGGTGCTCATCTCAGTTTCTAAGCCGAAGAGCCAATGCTGTCTGATGACAATTCCGTGGTCATGTGGCTGGCATGACTAAACGCCGAAGGTGCACGGAACGCTGTTACCTTCCCACCAAAGGTGGTCCCTATTTTTCTACTTGCATTTTTTACGTGCTTTTGAACTGCTAGGTTGGCAGAAGCTGGGACAAGTAATGGGAGCTCACCGTGTTACGCAGCACTAGGGATTCGAACTGCTGAACTGCCAACCTTTTGATCGACAAGCTCAGCATCTTAGCCACTGCGCCACACACATACACATCCCAGCCCTAGTCTTATTATTTATTTATTTATTTTATTAAATTTGTATATTGCCCTACTGGACTCAGGGTGGTGCACAGCCAAAATAAAAACATCCCAATACAAAATTTAAAATTTGTTGAAAGAATTACACAACTTTGGCCTAAATTTAAAATTCCGACTAAAACCCATAAACAATTAAAAATCGAACATCTCAAAAAGGGGGGGGGGTTATGTCTTGAATGTCTTGTTCCAATAGTCCTAAAAAAAGAAATTATTGTAGGAGATGACCAGGCAGAGCCCAAGGGAAGGGTCCAACATGTCATAAGTCATGAGTCCCTGCACGCTTGCAAGAAATCTAAGTCCAGTCCACCTTGAATGCCTCTTAATTCCCGCTCATTTTCCTTGGCCGTTAGTAGGTCAGATTCTTGTAGAGAGCTTAAGCTTGCAATAAATCTTTGCACTCATTTGAGCTGCCTGAATCTCCTGACTCAGTTATGCGGCGCTAGGGATTTGAACCGCCGAACTGCCGACCTTTCTGATCGACAAGCTCAGCGTCTTTTGCTAACCTTTGACAGGTGGCAATCCGTGGGCTGCTGTATCTAAGGTGCAACAGGAAAATGGTATGATGAGAGTTTATGTTACATGCCGGTTGCCAAGCCGGCCTGAATTTTGATCAGTGGGGATGCTGAGATGGTAGTGTGAGGACCAGTTGTAAGTGATTTTTTTTCCAAGTCTGTTGTAACTTTGAATGGTTGCTAAACAAATGGTTATCATGAATTATTATGTGAAACAGCTTAGAGTTTTGCATTGTTTTGGGGGATGCTGGGCCACCATTTCGCCAATGAAAGGAAGAGTTCTTTCTATGCAACTTTTGAGCTTCGGGTCCTGTAACAGCAGGGCTGGCTTGATAGATTTAACACTCTAACCTCCAACCCCACCACATGTCTCCCTGCAACAGTTTTGCCAGTTTTGCTCTTGACTTCCCGCTGAACGAACATTGACACTGGTTGACTATTGGAATAATTTCTTTTGTGGGTGGGGTGGAGTAATGGACTATCACTGCTGCGGCAGTGGTGAAATGTAAAATTTGTTACTACCGGTTCTGTGGGCGTGGCTTGGTGGTGGTGGTGGTGGGTAATACGACTGAGTGGGTGTGGTCAACTTTTTTTTAATTTACTTTTAAAACCATTTTTTCTACAACCTCTTCAGCTGAAGAGGTTGTAAAAAAAATGCTTTTAAAGCCTCTGAGGATCCCAGCTGACTTACCTGATCGACAGAGGCTTTTTTTTCTTTTAAAAACATTTTTTCTATAACCTCTTCAGCCGAAGAGGTTGTAGAAAAAAGGCTTTTAGAAGCCTTTGATGATCCCAGCTGAGCCACGCAATTATCAGAGGCTTTTTTTTTTTACTTTTAAAAGCATTTTTCAGCCAAAGAGGTTGTAGAAAAAATGCTTTTAAAAAATAAAAAAAATAGCCTCTGATGATTGTGCGGCTCAGCTGGGCAATGGGGGGGTGGGCAGGAATTTTTGCTACCAGTTCTCCGAACCACTCGCCTCCATCGCTACCAGATTGGGCGATCTGGTCCGAACCTGGAGCATTTCACCCCTGTGCTGTAGGTTTTACAGAATTCGAGGTGAGAAAGAGATATTCACACTCCTTATTCTGAGCACCAGAGCTCAGAATACAATGATGGATAGTCTTCTGAAAGATTGTGGAGGGGAGACAGTGTTGAAATGGACATGACTTTCTATAGATGCATATTTGCAGTGGTTTATTAACCTTGAGGTTGACCCTGAAAATCAATAAGTAATTGACTGGAACACCTTCACCTAGCCCTATTCTTCCTAAATCCAATCTAGAAAGAAGGCTCTTCACCTTTCATTTATAAAGCTAATTTGACTAAAATTAACCTTCATATACCTTGCCTGTCCATCAGTGGTGAAATGCAACCAAATCTATCCAACTTGCGTGAACCGGTAGCGCCAGCGGCGGGAGGCTCCACCCACTCGCCGGGATATCATTACATCCCATTTTTGACCCTCTACACATGCACAGAAGGCTCTGCACATGTGCAGAAGAGGCATGCACACTCACACTCCCAAACCGGTAGCGAAGGTAAGTGCATTTCACCGCTGCTTTCCATGATCATCTCCAAAACATGCATGTACATCCATCAATGAGTTGTAACATTGCAGGCAACCAATTAAAAGTTTACCAAATCAGACATGCTCTTTGGCAAAACCTCAACATCTTTGGAGCAGATCAGTGCTGTGTCCTGACTTCCAGTGGGTGGTTGTTTTCTTTGGGTAAAGCAACTGATTGCCTGTTTTCCATCCTCCCTTTCCCTCTTCCAGGTCAGATGCACGCTCTGTCACCAGATGATGCAACAGTATCTGCTGGAGCACCATGAGGTAAGGTAGACATCTGTCCCTCCCTTTGCACAAGGTTTGTAGCAGGGGTGAAATGTAAAATTTGTTACTACCGGTTCTGTAGGAAGTTAGCACCCACCCTTTCCTGGAAGAGTGAAATATTTTAGGAAATATGAAAAAGGCAGAATATTATATTTCCCTGGATGAGAAATGGATAAGCATGTTTTGAAGCAGCTCCCATCTTCCTGCCCCCACCCTTTGTCAATGGTCCATTAAGGCCTGGGCCAGTCTATTCTACATAACAAAGATCTATCTCCTTCAGACGGAGCCATAGTAGGAATTGCCAAAGATCCAACAAAGATAGGATTAGCCCTCTACACAATAGCAGCAGAAACTCACCACATGTGACCTGGGAAGCACATGTGATCATCAGCCAGCAAGACCCCCACCCCCTGGGAGTCTGACAACCAATCAGAGTACTCTTTCTGGGCCCCAGGAAGTTCAAAGCCAGAGAGAGCATAAAACCTGAAAAACTCGCTGTATCTGCCCTTTTCTGTTCAGGAACTCAAGCCATGTGATCCTGTCCACCATTAAACCATCTTTCCAAGCAGTCTCCATGTCTCCAGTGTCTTTTTCCCCACTTGGAGCAGAACCTAGAAGGAGATTTCTTCTAACGGTTCTATGGGCGTGGCTTGGTGGGGGGGTAATGTGACTGGGTGGGCGTGGCCAACTTTTTTTTTTTTTAAACTTTTCAAAGCATTTTTTTCTAATGCTTTGAAAAGCCTCTGCCGATCAGGAAACTCAGCTGGGATCGTCAGAGAGGCATTTTTATAAATACCATGAGTTCTTGTCACACCTTGGGCATGAAAGCCATCCGGGTGACTTTTGGCCGGTCACTCTCAGCCCAAGCTACCTCCCAAGGTGCTTGCTGTGGGGAAAATAGGAGGAGAAAGGACTATTATGCATGGTCATTGCCTTGAGTTAGTATAAAAGTAATAGAGGTGGGATAAAAATACAGGACTTTTTGTACAAGACATCCAGGAGTGAAATCCAGCAGGTTCTGACAGGTTCTGGAGAACCGGTAGTGGAAATTTTGAGTAGTTCGGAGAACTGGCAAAAACCACCTCTGGTTGGCCCCAAAGTTGGGTGAGAATAGAGATTTTTGCAATATCCTTCCCCCAGGAGTGGAGAGGGAATGGGGATTTTGTAATATCCTTCCCCTGGAGTGGGGTGGGAATGGAGATTTTGCAGTATCCTTCCCCTGCCATGCCCACCAAGCCACGCCCACAGAACCGGTAGTAAAAAAAAATTGGATTTCACCACTGAAGACATCATACAAGGCAAGATGTCATCCACACGCTTCCTGTGCTCCATGGCTAATTCCGACTGTCCAAGGTTCTTCCTTCTGCAAGTTCTGAGGCCTTAAACACAACTGCAAAAACTGAACTTCGGGTCCTTTGTTCTTCCCACCCCTGCAGGCCGAAGACTGCCAAGAGCGCTCAGTTAAATGCCACTTCTGCGAGCTGGAGCTACCATTCCATAAACTGCAATCTCACCTGGATGCTTGTGGCAGTCGCACCACCATGTGTTGGGATTGTGGCAAATACGTTATGCACAAAGCCCAAGAGGGGCACAAGCTCACCTGCCAAACAGGCAACAGGCTGAGGGCCCCTGGTGAGTTTCGCACACCTGTAGGTATCTTTGCTAGCTTTGTCCATTCTCCCTCCCCATCAATGCCCTTTTGAAATGCAACCTGGGAATTGATGGAGATTGCCCCATCTTTTTCCATCTAGGAGCTGTGGCTGTTTTCCCCCTGGCCTGTGATTTGTGAAATGAAAGATCAAACCTTCCCCATCTCTCTTTCTCTCTTGCGACTTCCTCTCTTCAAAATGTAGTTTAGACAGAAGTCAGGCATTCCTATCCTCATGTATTTCTGAATCTAGCTTTTACCGCAGAGATAATGAACATCTGTTAGCATTTGCTGACAGCTGTGCTGAGCCTATAATTTGCATCCAAAGTGTCACATAATGAAGATAGTCTTTTTTTTTTAAATGGGACACATGACATTGTCGCTCAGAACTCACTCAGCACTCTCCTAATGTTTGAAAGCACATCTTCTAACATGGGTTCCTGCTGAATTCAAGCCACCAACAGGAACCCATGTTTTTGATTTACCATAGATCCTGGCTTGCTCTGACAGTTCACAGGAAGAACTGTCTCCACTACCGGTAGTAAATAAATGCTGGTAATCACTCAATCAAATACATAAGCTTATTCTCTGTTCTTAGATTAGACATTTAGCAGTTGGAAGGGGGCAGAACAGGGGCGGATTTTCCTATAGGCTAACTAGGCTTCAGCCTAGGGCCTCAAGATCAAGAGGGGCCTACATTCAAATTGTTAGCAAAATTAAAATTACACTTTCATTATAGGTGAAAGGGCCTCATAAGTGGAATAGCCTAGGGCCTCTTTTCATCTAAATCCGGCCCTGGGGCAGAATAAAAACTAAGATCCCCAGGAATGCCACATTCCTTATTGAAAGCTAGAACAAGGATTAAAGAAATTGTAAGTATTTAGGGAAGGTTGAAATGTGGTAGAATAATTTGTAGTTTAGAATATCCACGGGGTTGTCTGTAGCAAAGCAGGGCAAAGTCTAGCCATCCCTACCCATCAGTGACATCACTGCACAACCCCTTCCGTTCAATTCCTGTATTGTGACACTGTTGTAGAGCATGGCTTGCACACTGGCATCACTTTGCATGCTCAGACTCCATGAAAGCACATCTTGTTCCTTGCTTAGGAGTGAAAGACAGTCCGGGCAGCTTGTTTTCTACTAGTAGCTGCCAACTACACTATTAACTGACCTCTTAGCACCATATTTAAATTTTCCCCTCCTTTACCTAGAGTTATTTTTAAAAATTCTGGGAATCAAGTTGTGTTAACTGATTTGACTGGCTATAGTGCAGGTGCCCTATTAATCATTGCCTTAGCCTGTTGTGTGATGTTAGTGTATTGATATGATTGTTTTAGTTGCTCAAATGTTGCATGAATGCAACATTGTGTCTTGCTAAGGTTTAGTGTTTTCTCTGTGTCTAGATGAAAGTTAATAGTTGATCAAGGATTTAACTTGCTTTGTGAACATACTGTTTTTTTTTATTGAAAAAGTTTTCAAATACAGATTTTCCCCCTTTTTTCCCCCCCTCTCCCTCCCCCTCCCTAACCCCCCCTCCCCACCCCACCCATCCCCCCCTGTGACTTCTTCATAACAAAAAAAACCTAATTCATAACAGATTACTTACTCCCTCCTCTAGATATTGACCTTTACTTACTAAAAATATTATTAATATTATAACATCCCCCTTTATCCATACATTTCAGAAAAGAGAAAAGAGAAAAGAAAGGAAAAAAAAGGGAAAAAAAAGACATTATACTATGACATTATAAAATAACTTCTCCACTTTAAAACTATACAATAAGTCCTACTTTAACATTTAATCTTCTATGTATATTACTATAACATTTCAAAGCAGCCTTCCCCATCAAATCTAGTTTAACATTTATTCCACTCTATCCATTTCCTCCACTCCCCTAAATATATCACTTAAAAATCCCTTTTCTTAGACTAATCAATCTACTAACTAACTTATTCACCCACTATCAAGCAAAATTACCATACACAACATTTCTTAATATCTTTGATTCACTGCCCACACTACTTAAAAATATATGTCTATATTTTCCATTATATCTAAATAAAAAAAAAGAAAAGACAATAACTTTAAATTTATAATCCATATAGTATCTTCTTTAAGGTCTTTCCACTGGATTGGTAGAACCAACATCCATAATCGGGTAACATAACTTGCTGGTGCAACAGTTTATTCAAGATCTTCAATCATCAGTAGTAAATATCTTCTTATATATATAAAAGTAAAAACAACCACCCGAGTGACATTATAATTATATTCCATATAGTAATAATTGTGGGTTTCATCAGGATTATTAATTCCCGTCATCGTAGTGGGTAACAACCCGATCTTCTGCATGCCCCAGCATAATTCTCTTGCCTTGTAATTCAAGATAATATAATATATTTATCAACACAAAAAAAAAAAATTCCAAAATGGATAATTCAAATCCATCAGTTTAAGGCTCATTTCACGTCCCCAAATTACAGCCATGCAGAGATCTGCCACAATCTTCAGGATGATATTAACCAATACGTCGCCTCTTCTGTGTTTACACATAATCATTCATATTTTAAAGTCACTGGCTTCACTGTTGCCTGATTTAGAAATTTCTATTTTTATGCCACCTATTTCTTTTTTTCTTTACTTTTTGTGGGTTTGGTTTCCATCCTGGTTTCTTTTCTACAAATTGTATATCATCTGGTCAGATTTTGTTCTGCTTTGTAGATTGGTCTTGTTGGTTTTGTTTTTGTATCTCATATTTCTTTTTTATCCCTTGTATTTCCCCTAATTGGTTTCCATGCTTATCCTTGCCTTGATAAGTCATCACATTAAGGTTAGATGCCACTTCTCTCAGATTTGTAGATAGTCCAGCTGGGGTATCCAATGAATCCAAAGGCAATTCATCTGGTACAGTCTCTATATTTCGATATTTTACCTTTATTTCCGGCTCCTTCTGCTTATCCTGTATTATACCTGAAGATGTTAAGTTCATTTTCAACCTATTTGATAAAATTCTTCCGCTCTTTCAACAGTGTTTAGCTGATATCTTTCTCCTTGATATCTAAATATAATACCAACTGGGGCGTCCCACCTGAATGAGATATTTCTCTTTTTTAACTCATTCACCAAAAAACCAAATTTCTTCCTTTCCATCAATATCTTAGGTGGGAGTTCCTTGTAAATCCAAATCTTTCTTCCATGCAATTGCAACTTAGAATTGAAGGAATTTTGCACGATGTTATTCCTAAATTCTTTATCTGTAAAATAAATCACCACATCTCTAGGCAATTGCCTTTGCTTGGCAATCCAAGAGTTGATTCGATAAACTCTGTCAATCCTACAAAACACTTCATCAGGTTGAACCTTTAGAATCCCAGCTAGAAATTCAGAAGATATTTTCCTTAAATCATCTCTATTATTTTCCTGCAAACCTCTTAATCTTATCGCATATTCTGTGAAATTATATTGTACCATTAAAATCTCTTTTTCAATCTTCTGTTGCAGATTTTCTGCATTACCATACTTTTGATCAGCATTCATTTTAGGTTTTTCTTCTAAGCTATTATCCTGAATGTTTATCAAGTCATTTTCAATTTTTTGGATTCTATTGTCCAATTTATCTTGAATTCCTTCCATTTTAGACTCTAGTACATTAGTATTTGTGTCCAACTGCATCATAAATTCTGTAAAACCATTAGCCATTTTTGAGAATTTTTTCTCCAAAAAATCAAACTTAGATTTCACCAATTCTTTAATTTCCTGCTTAAATTTTTCAAATTGCTGATTCACAATCTCCTCCCTTCTTTCAATCTCTTCTATAAAAAATTCTATTATATTAAAATCAGGTTTCTCAGACTGAAGAGTTAAGACTTGTTCCTTTAAGTTGTTGGTGGGGGAATCCCCCCCCCCTTCTTGTTTATCTGGCTTTATGAGTCTCAGTGCCATGTTTCCGCCCAGGCAGACTTTGTTAAAAAAAAAGCAAGAAAGACTTCTTTCCAATCAACAACAATATCAGGTCTCCAAGGGAGAGAAAAAGAGAAAAAAAACACAGGAGCGAAGTTTTGTCTACAAATGTAGCCAGTGGTATTTATTCCGCTACATTGTAGTAATAAAAAACGGAAGGACTTTCCCTTTCAGCCTCTCCTCCAGCCAACGCCATTTTAAAAGGCTTTTTTTCCT
This sequence comes from Pantherophis guttatus, assembly GCF_059756535.1. Lineage (NCBI taxonomy): Eukaryota > Metazoa > Chordata > Lepidosauria > Squamata > Colubridae > Pantherophis > Pantherophis guttatus. Next base: position 324,169,069 of record NC_142063.1, on the reverse strand, counting down.
CTTTCTTTTCCTCCTCTCTCTTAAGTAATTTCTTTTAAAAAATCAGTAAGATACTTGCGGTTCAGTATTACAGGTCCAGCTCACTTTTTCTTTGAGTAGTCTGTTAAATTTGCAGGCTTACTTTTGACGCCTGGCTCTGCATCAGCAGAGGTCTCCCAAAGCCCGGAGCAGCGGCTGGGGATACGGGGCATCTCATCCGCTCCGTCCCAAAAGTAAAGAAAAAACTTTTGGGACTCCGCAGAGAGTTCTACCCACCCCTGCCGGCTCTATCTCCGTTTCCTCATGGAAACGGAGTTTTTTCGAGCCACCATTCCGTTGTGAAGGCGGCTCTGACAGGCGATGGAAGCTGACGATCCCAAAGGAACGTCTGGCAGCGACAAGCAGCAAACCGGAAGTCCAACATACTGTTGATTTTGCCGAAACTGGGGTTGTGCAACCATTTCTAAGCTTCTATATTTCCCAATTTATCCTAGGAAATTTAAGAGAGGGACAAAATGGATGGATGGATGGATGGATGGATGGGTGGGTGGATGGATTCATTCATTCTTTCATTCATTCATTCATTCATTCATTCATTCATTCATTCTCTACCCTTGCTAAATCTGTGTCTAGGTGATTTTGACCAATCAGAGGCTGTTGGAAGAGGCACAGACCAGTCTGCAATCTTTTTGCAGCTCTTTGAACAGAATGTTGGGACTGATTATTGTCTTCTACCTCTCACCTTTAGGTTCCAAAACAAATTTATGCCAGCAGTGTAACAACTGGTTTCCAGCAGATCAATATCTACACCATCTGGTAAGAATTTTGGCCATCGAAAATTGGCCTGCTTGTAGCACTGGAAGTGGCCGGTGATCAAAAATCTGGAGATTCTGATAGTGATGGGTGGACTCACAAGAGACCAGCATGGTTACTCCAAGCCTTGGTGTGTTCTTTTGTGTCATGGTTAGAGTGGAACTTGTTGGGGATGATAATCTATCTCTTGAGCTGCCAGTCACACTTTTGAATAGCTGATCTCTTTGTATCCAACCAAGTAATGCTAATTTTACTGCCAAAGAACAGGTAATTTTATGAAAATACTAGCTATATTTTCATGTTCACTGTAGCAGTTAAAGCTGAAGCAGCTGCATTTGCAGGATATGAAAAGCACGATTGCCTTTAACCTTGTTCAATTTTTTTATACTCTAGCATCTTCAGTAAATTTAATTTATGGTTCATAATATAAGTGCCCAGTAAATGAATTCAAGAACTATGAATCTAAGAACTAAGATCTTTGAGGGAAATGGGTGATTAAGAAGTATAACAAACAAACAGAGTTACATGTGTTTTCAAAAACACTTAGGTCTAGTTTGTCTTTTCTGATTTTATCTGATTGATGAAGTTTCCAATTGACTCAATTACTAAAGGTTTGTAGGGAGATTTCAAATTACTAATAATTAAAATCAGAAAAAGAAAAGAGACAACAATTTAAATAAACTTAAATGCAAACCCTTAGTCAAACTGATTGTAAAAGAACTTCAAAAACTAGAAGAAAAAAGTATGGGGCAGAAGAGAAAAAAAATCTTCCCTTCACCTTTTATCCCTACAATTGGAATATTGATATTTGAACCCAGGACTGCCTGGATTCAGACCACTGAGCTTTGGCCTTTGTTGTGGGTCAGGGCCAATTCTGGAAATGTGGGGCTGGCCATGAAGAAAGGGAAATCCTTCTCACCCAGCTAGGTGAAAAGGATGAAGATGTTTTACCAGAAAGCAAAATAATTTGTCTCTGTGTCTTGGGACAATTAATTTATGGGTTATCCCACCCAGGGGAGAAATCCAGCTGGTTCTGACAGGTTCTGGAGAACCAGTAGCGGAAATTTTGAGTAGTTCGGAGAACTGGCATACCACCTCTGGCTGGCCCCAGAGTGGGGAGGGAATGGGGATTTTGTAGTATCCTTCCCTTGGAGTGGGGAGGGAATGGGGATTTTGCAGGATCCTTCTCCTGCCACGCCCACCAAGCCACACCACACCCACCAAGCCACGCCCACAGAACCGGTAGTAAACAAATTTGGATTTTACCACTGGGTTATCCTGTCCACTTTTATGATGGCTACTCAGCCTAATTAACCAAGCCTTCTTTGAAACCTTTCCTTTTATCTCACCCACAGAATGAATGCAGTTCATCTCCCCAGCTCCTGGGGGCTCTCGACACCCATTCTGCCGCAAGATCACGGTCTCCTCCATCTCTACAGAGCCTTCCAACTCCAGCTCCTTCTTCCCCTACTTGGAAGATGAAGGCTGAGAAAGATGTGCGGCCCAAGAGGAGGGACAGAGAACTGCCTTCTATCGAAAAAATATCTCTGAGGTCTCCAAGAAGCAAAAAGGCATCTGGCTGCCAGGCCTTTGCCTCCATCCTGACCTCCACTGGGCCTCAGGCCCACAATGACATGTATGACCAGCTGGTGACATGTTCCCAGTGCAACATCCTCCTTCCAAGCCCAACCCTACAGAAGCATGAGGTGAGGAAGATGAAGCCTAGGGGAATGAGGCAATAAGGGAGCCATTTGGAGGAGGGGGTATTATCTAAAACTTCTGCAGTGGGATCTCCTCCTCATGGGGAAGGCATTTGCTGCTAAACAAAATCTGAAATCCTAGCCATAACAGGCTATTAAGCTCTATATTTAGAAAATGGCGGGAGAAGGGAAATGTTGACCAAAGAAAATTATTCAAGTTTAGTGAGCTTTTTGAAATTGAATTTCTCTACAATGCCTTTAAAAAGGACATTTCAACAAAAAGAGAAAGGTTGCAACAGCAGAAATGTCCCCAGGTCACGCATGAAATCCCGATTTCATTCCTATTTCAGAAAAAGTGCCAGCGGGCAGCTTCCCTACAAGCAATTCGACAGAGCCCACGATTTTTAGAAAAAGAAGGTACTGTTATAATTTCTGGTTTGCTCCTTCCCTGCCTAGGGATTATTTAAACCACTTCATGCTTTTTTTAAAATGGGGAACATCACACAAATGTTGAAAGTATCTCCACCTGTTCAAAAAGGCTGCACTATTCCACTCAAGTACTTGCCATGTTTCTGCACTGCTAGAGATTCAGAATGAGACAGCAGCATCTGCTTCTCTGTCCTGCCACCACTGGAATGACAACAGGGGTTAAATAGCAATAGCACTTAGACTTATATACCGCTTCATAGTGCTTTTACAGCCCTCTCTAAGCGGTTTACAAAGTCAGCATATTGCCTCCAACAATCTGGTTCCTCATTTTATCCACCTCAGAAGGATGGAAGGCTGAGTCAACCTTGAGCCGGTGAGATTCAATCTGCTGAACTGTAGCTAGTGGTCAGCTGAAGTAGCCTGCAGTACTGCACTCTAACCACTGCGCCACCTTGGCTCCTAAGGAAGCAACTCGTTTGTTTCTCCAGGAATAATGAATTTAAAAAAGCGTACGGGGTTGCCATATTGACTTCCGTCCCCAGCCTCTCGACAGGTGCCTTCCTTCTGTGCCTCTCCAGACCTCCTTGTTCTCCTATGGAGCCAGCCTGGTCTTCTTCCAAATAAAACAGCTGCTTGAAGACTGGGAGGAGGTGGAGCATCTGTTTCATTCAGCAGTTTTGAGAGGCATATGGGCCACCTATGGTCGACCCCTATTTGAAAATGGTCCTGTGGTGGTGACAGGATGGAATTTATACCTAACTAAGCTCCTCGTGCAAAATACTTCCACTGGAGGCTCCAGTTGTACCAGATGACAGGAGGGTATCCTGGGCTAATAAAATTAATCAAGGAGAAAAGCAACCTAGAATTGAGGAGAAACTTCCTATCAGTGAGGACAATTAACCAGTGGAACACCTTAGCTCCAGAACAGAGGTGGGCTTCACATAATTTAACAACCAGCTCGCCCAGCAGCGAAAATGTGAGTGTGCGGGCACACTCTCGCTTTGCTTCCACGCTTGCGCACAGCTTAGAAAACGTGGCTAAAAAAGAACACCGCTGGGGGGGGGCGAAAGCCCTACTAAGCAGATATATTCAAAAGTATGAAGGCTATTGCTTAACGCATTGTAAGCCGCCCTGAGTCTCCAGAAAAGGGCAGCATATAAATCGAACCAATAAATAAATAAATAAATAAATAAATAAATAAATAAATAGGATCGCATAATGCTGCAGGGACCCACAGGTCACTACTACTGGTTTTCCCGAACTGGTCCGAACCCCACCACTGCTTCAGAAGTTGTGAGTGCTCCATTACTAGAAGGCTTTAAGAAGAATCTGGACAGCCACTTGTCTGGAATGGTATAGGGTCGTGATGGCGAACCTATGGCACGCGAGCCACAGGTGGCACACGTAGCCGTATCGGTGGGCATGTGAACTCAGCTCCAGCGCGCGTAGGGAAACAGGCTGTTTCCTGCCTCCGGAGGACTTTGGGGGGTGGTGGGGAAGGCCCGTTTTTCTCTCTCCCCAGCCTCCAGGGCCTTTCTAGGAATCTGGGGAGGGCAAAAACAGCCTTCCCCACCCACCCCTGGAGGCTCTCCGGAGGCTGGAAACAGCCCGTTTGCCAACTTCCAGTGGGACTGGAAATCCCGTTTTTTGCTGTCCCCAGCCTCCAGAGCCTTTCTAGGAGTCTGGGGAGGGCGAAAACGCCCCCCACCCCGCTCCTGGCACGCGATGGCAAAAAGGCTAGCCATCAAGCACCACTGCTTGAGCAGGGGTTTGGATTAGAACACCTTCCAACTCTTGTTATTCTGTTAAGTGGACAAATGGGGCAGGTTGCAGTGGTACCACCAACCTCAAGCACTGGCCTTAAATAAACATATAAACCGCAGAGGTTAAGACCTTTAATTTGCATGCATTTAGAATATGAATTTGTGCATGGGGCAGTCGTCCTAAGAGCCAAGGAGGAGATGATTCCCTTTCCCCTGAGATTTTTCCCCTTCCCCACCCCAAAGCTATTGTCCCCTGATGTCCTCTACCATGTTCCAAAGTATATTCTCTTTCCCTGTTTTGTATCGCAGGAGAATCCGTGCAAAGCTCACCAGAAGGAAGTAGCTGGCAATGACCTTCCTCAGCGGCTGAACTGGCCCTTTTCGTTTCCAGCAGGATCGGGTTCAGTAAAGTGCCTTGCAATACAATACCCTGATCTGCCTTTTTAAGAATAAAAGAGCTACAGTTCACAACCAAGACTGAGCCATAAGCACCATTTGCGAGTTTACAACCAAGAGTCTTTGGAATGCAAAAGGATCGATGAGGTCTATCGCAGCTGAATGGCACGTGCAAAAGACGCTGCATCAGAAGCACTGCAGATCAAGGGCAAGTCCTGCATTTCTCTTCTCAAGGAAAAATCTGTTGGTCTTTGAAGAGAAACTTGATTGGCCCAGGAAGAAAATATGGGTTTGCTGGAACCCAGAACTTAAAAGTATATACAGGTAGTCCTCAACTTAGAACCTTAGGCTTAATGTTCAAAGTTACAGCAGCACTGAAAAAACGGACTTACAGTCCTCACACTTACAACTGTTGCTGCATCACCACAGTCACGTGATCAAAATTGAGGCACTTGGCAACTGGCATGTATTTACAACAGTGGCAGCATCCCAGGATCATGTGGTCCCCATTGGCAACTTGCCCAGCTGGCTTCCAACAAGCAAAGCCAGCGGGGTAAGCCGAATTTGCTTAACGACTGCACGATTCGCTTAACAACTGCAGGGATTCACTTAATCGCCATGGGGGGGGAAAGAGTCATAAAATCAGGTGTGACTCACTTAACGACTGCCTTGCCCTGTAACAAAAATTCTGGTCCCACTTGTGGTCATTAGTTGAGGACTACCTGTATAAGCTATGGGAGTCATTGCCTACGCAATATCCACATTTTAAAAATTAGCCCAAGTATTAGGAGTCACACAACATTGCAGAGAATTATGCAGGGGTTTTGGAGGAAGAGCAGGGAGAGAAGAGTCAAGATGGCAGGTGTGATCATTTGATTGAAGTCACCAACATTTATGATTACTCCCATCTCCTGTGGATGTCGCTGGTATCCTTTTTGATCTTGTGTCTCATGGATGAATGATTATGTGACCTGGATGGGGCTGCCAATTAGTAATCAGGGTCAGGATCTTAGGGTGGGTGACTCTAGCTTCCACCTCATCCCCATTTTAGCCTATTCTAAAGGTTAATTTTTTAAATCTGTCTTCTGCCTGAAGAAGGCAGAACATTTATAAACCCTGGGAAAACAATGTGTTGAATCAGCAATTCCCCTTAAGTTTTTAAACTATGTCTGCACTAAAGACACTAGTTCAAGTCCTACTTGTGTTTTCCCAGCCATCACTTTCACCCGAGTCCTGTGTCACAGGGACCCTCCAAGAGCTTACGATGAAGTTGGGCTCTCAGGTTTCACTAATTTATTATCTGGTAGAAAGTTCAGGGCAGATGTTTGGCTTCTATAAAAGATTTTTTTGAAAGTTTAAGCCAATGTTTCAAGATCTGTTCCTAGTGTCCAGCCAAGCAGAGATTCTGCCAGGCTCATGGATCAGAAATTATTGATGGAAATGGATTCTCTCATCTGCATGCAGAGCACTTCATCAATGTAAAGGGTATTTGCTTTGACTTCAATCTCTTCCTCCAGGGAGAGCTGCCGGCGGTTTAGGCCTTTCAGTTCTATTTCAGCCTGAGCCAATGTGTCCATCAGCCTAAGGAAGGAACAGAAAAAAGGGTGAAGGCCATTACTTTCTAGAGTTTGGCAAGCCTCTCCAGGGCTTCAGTCAAACAAATCATGACAATCTTCTGATTGTATGCTCTGGTCTGGCCCTGCTTCCACTTTAGTATGTCATAAGAGATGGGTGTCCAACTCTAATCCTCAGAAAAGAAAGTAGGTTTAGTGTTAATGCCACTTTATAATGCCTTGGTAAGGCCACACTTGGAATACTGCATCAGTCACCACAATGTAAAAAAGATGTGGAGATTCTAGAAAGAGTGCAGAGAAGAGCAACAAAGAGGATTAGGGGATTGGAGGCTAAAACATATGAAGAATGGTTACAGGAACTGGGTATGTCTAGTTTAATGAAAAGAAGGACTAGTGTCTAGTCCTAGGACTAGTAGGGGAGACATGATACCAGTCTTCCAATATCTCAGGGGTTGCCACAAAGAAGAGGGAGTCAAGTTATTCTCCAAAGCACCTGAAGATAGGACAAGAAACAGTAGGTGGAAACTAATCAAGGAGACAAGCAACTTAGAACTAAGAAGAAATTACCTGACAGAACAATTAAATGCTCCAACACTGGAAGTTTTTAAGAAGATGTTGGATAACCATTTGTCTGAAGTGGTGTAGGGTTTCCTGCCTAAGCAGGGAGTTGGATTACTAGAAGACCTCCAAGGTCCCTTCCAACTCTGTTATTCTATTCTACTTCCAAGAGATTCTGCCTCATTGGTACTAAATTATCTCCTGCAGGGAACTAACTCCCTGGATTTCCTGTAACCTTGACTCTGAAGGGATGGAGTCTTTGGTATTTGCCTTGCTCTGTTATCTGGGATTATTTTGGTCTGCAGCATCCAAGGAAGTAGATAGCTGCTGTCTCAGTTGTCTTTTGCTACCTTGGATCCCTGTCCTCTCAACTTGTAGGGAAAACAGGCAGGGGATGACCATGTGGATCTAAAAAAATTGTTAATGCCTCATTGCAGAAGACGGAGCTTCTGGCAACCTTGAAAGAAGAAGTTCCTGAAGAGGGAATTTGTGGAGCCATTGGTGTTAGAGAACAACCAAGCTTTAGGGAATGTATCCAATTGTACATTGCCACTCTGAACTGGGGAGTGGGAGAAATATTCTTTCCAGCTGTCTGGAAGCTATCTAGGTCTGAATGGGATAGAACAGTTTGAAGCTGAATCCTGGCAATTTGTTGTCAATACACAAGGTGCCCCCCCCCACCCCCCGTTGTCACCAAGTTCCTCTGATGGACAGTCAGAATCTGTCAGGGAACATGTTCACAACTTAGGGGGTGTAGGTTTGCACAACAAGCCAAGCCGAAAATATCTACTTTAACATTACCCAAGTTTGGCCCATTGAACAAATGGGCATCTGCGAAGTCTTTACCCAACATTACTAAGCTTGGAATACGAACAGAACTTTATGGTAATGAGTCTGCTCTTGTGTGTCATGTATTCCTGCTTGCCAGAATGGCAGGCAAATGCCTCCCAACTCAGCTGCTAGAAGCACCTGTTCAGTCTCAATCAGTCTCATTTGGATCGCTGGGATTCCTAATAGCATTGCTTGTGCATCTTAAGTTTCCATTTAGAGCCAGAACTAGAAGCTTAAGGAGAAAAATCATTCCATGGACTCAGAATGCTATGCACTTTCCCAGAATTTAATTCTGCTGTAGGTCATATTGATGATACCTTAGAATCAAGACTCCCTCCATTTAAATTCTTTGTCCATAGAAGAGCCACCATCTGCTCCGATCTCCCCCATGAAGCAGCCCCACCTTCACTTCTACTGGAGAGAAGTCACTCCCCAAAGCCACTGAAATCTTTGACCAGAAGAGGGAGAACTTGGTCTAGAATTAAGGCAAATGACAGGCCAACAACCAAAGGATCAATCACAAAATGAAATGCAATGATCCACCAAACGTACAGGTTTTGCAGAACAGGGATCATCTCACACTGTTTCCTGCTCCTTCCTCGCCCCAGAAAGTACTAATTTCCTGGGATAACCCCCAGGTTAAACTAAGCCCTGTGGCTTCTGTGTTGTACTTGCCTCTGGATATTATGGTTGATTTCCTGCACTTCATTCATGAGCCGATATTGCACCATGTCTCGGCAAAGCTCTACATTTGGACGGTGAGTCCGGGTCTCCAGGCGAGTTTGAGCCACCTTGGCTGGCCCCTTCTTATCCACAATAGCTTTCCTCAGAGCATCAATATTTTTTGTTTGAGAGTTGATCTCCTCCATCAGCTTTAAATACACACAAAAGAAAGGGAGGGACACATTTCAGCTGTGTTCATACCACACAATTGGATCCCTTGAAAGTCTAGTGGTGGTCCATATAGGACATGATGACTTTAGTTCATTTTAAGCCTGGGCTTTATTTTTTTTAAACTGTTTGGGAGTTAGTTTTTTTTAGCTTTGCATTCTGTGTGAATACAATCTGCTTGGTTAGCTTGTGATTTAATGGACTGCAAATCCGGAGAATCACCTTAATTCAGTAATCAAATCAAACACATTATGCGGATTCAGTCTTTGGTTCTTAAAGACTTAAGGAAGAAAGGGTCAAAGGAGGGGTTGTTGAGCAGGAAATGCCTGCAGAGACTCTGTGACTCTCCCACATGTCCTCGCCATTTTCCTCACAACTCTTTAAAGCAGGGGTCTCCAAACTTGGCAACTTGAAGACTTGTGGACTTCAACTCCTAGAATCCCTCAGCCAGCCATGCTGCTTTAAAGCTTGTTTAGACCCGCTGCTTTAAAGCTTGTTCAGAGGAGGAACACTTGCACCTACTCGCTGGGCTGATGAACTGGGCGTCCACTGAGGAAGCCTTTTCTGTGGTCTGCCAAAGAGAAAGTGCAACTCCTTTCATTCAACTTCAAGCAGTTTCTCTGCATGTAGGAAGCCAGGACTGCTGCAGCTCAGTTGGGAAACACGTTTTCTGCCCAATATTCTGAACCCGTGTTAATCCTGAGCTAAGCTATTTAAGTGGTTCAGAACAAAATTGAAACCAAAGCTTGGTGCCTGACAACTATGGAACTGCCTTCTTTCCATAGAAGGTTCAGGATTTGGGCACACATAGGACCGCAAATATAAGGCAATTCCCTGATCCACAAGTGAATGTTACTTGATCAGTTCCTATGAAGGTTTTTCTCAAGTCTTCTGGAGGTGCCAAAGGTTAAAATAAGAAAACTCTCCATCAAAGACTGGTACCTTTTCATCAGCTGTCAGTAAATAAATAATACTGTGAAGATGGGGGTGAACGACGGATAACAATTTTCAAGATTCCTCTCCTATTTAGGTTTTCTGGGGAGCATAAGTGGTCCTTGATTTACAATCATTTGTTTAATGACTGTTCAAAGTTATGACCATGTTGAAAAAGTGAATTATGACTAGTCCTTACACTTATGACTGCTGCAGTGTTGCTACAGTCATGTGAAATAATTTGGGTACTTGGCAGCTATCATATATTTATGATGGTTACAGTATCCCAGGGTCACACTGTTAGGAAATGATAATTACCTAACTTGTTGGATTGGCAATATATAAACCAGCATCATAGCTTTAAGACTGTATTGCTGTATTGCATCATACTGTGTCCTGATTGGTTAGTTCTGTAGCCAATGTCCTTAAGAGGGAGCTTGAAACAGGGTTTGTTTCTCTTTGATGCTCTTTGCTGATTGTTACTGCTCTTTACTGCTCTGTGCTATGCTTGCTACTGTTTGCAACTGTTTATTGTGTATGACTACGACAACTGGTAAGAAGATTTTGTTATTGGAATATCCCTGGACTATTGTTTTACTGTCTACTGCTTTATCTGTGTATGACCTGGACTGTTTATTGGACTGTGCCTTATTACTATTTTCCTGAAAGTAAACACAGCTAAGTGTATCTGTGTGTTGGCTGTGTTATTTTGCAACTGCTCTCAATCGCTTTTATGTGCACACCCTTGCTACTCTAGGGTTGCTCTGCGAATTCCTTAACACACACAATCACCATTTGATCACCTTCCCAGCCAGCTTTCAACAAAGTCAATGAGGCAAAGTTGGATTCGCTTAACAACCGTGCAATTCATTTAATGCTTGCAACAAAAAAGCTTGAAAAATCGGGCATGGTCATGTGATGACACATTTAACCACCACACCACGTAGCAAATTCTGATCCCAATTGTAAGTCCCAAGTAAATCGAGGACTACCATGTTACACCTGTGATAATTTTAAAGGATTATAGTAATTCTTAATATGGCAGAAAACAGCTATAGCTACTTCCTTTCTGAAGTCTTAGCATTATTGTTTGGAAGCCTGGTAAGATGACTCTTTGGGTCAAGAGTTTTATGGTCATGGTAAAGGACATCAGATATGAGCAATGCTCCAGATTTTAGTAGAGCCAGCACTGTATTATAAAAGTTAGAACTCATTCAGCACATGATGGCTAGATGCAAATAAAATCTTATGACTAAGATAAAGATATGTTTCTCTCCTTCCCTCTTTTTCCCCATCCCAAAGTTGGATACCTCTCCAATATTTACCTTTGCCAGGTGAATTTCTAATTTGTTCTTGGCATCCTTGGTTTCCTTCACTCTGTTCTGGAACGCAATGTTTACTGTCCTGTTTTGCTTGCGCATGTCACTTGCAGTCTGGGACAGAATGCTGTCAATCAAGGCTCTCAGGTTCAGGGAATTGTTTCGCTGTTTGTCAGCTTTTTCAACATTCGTGTTGGAGAAATCCATCCATTGTTCAGGGCTCACCGAGCTGTCCAAAAACAAGAGAAAAAAGTTGACTCCCACATGGAATCCCTGAGTATTCATTCAAGAGTCAGGGAAAAGGATGGGAACCACTGTGAAATGTTCAACTCTTGGAGGCAAGAATCACAATCAAGAATATCCACAGGGTGTGTGTGTTAAAGTCACAAGATGGTGGTCACAACCATACAAAGTCGTGTCATCAAATACGAAGAAAATAATCTAATACCAAGTATTCTGAGCAGGGATGCTATTCAGCAGGTTCTGACAGGTTCTGGAGAACCAGTAGTGGAAATTTGAGCAGTTCAGAGAACCGGCAAATACCACCTCTGGCTGGCTCCAGAGTGGAGTGGGAATGGAGATTTTGCAATATCCTTCCCCCAGAAGTGGGGAGGGAATGGGGATTTTGCAATATCCTTCCCCCAGGAGTGGGGAGGGAATTAGGATTTTGCAGTATCCTTCCCCTGCCATGCCCACGAAGCCACACGACACCCACCAAGCCACGCCCACAGAACCGGTAGCAAAAAAATTTGAATTCCACCACTGATACTGAGGGTTAGTTATAGCTCTATGAGTGGAAAAAAGATGGATTGGTGTAGCAGTTCTGAAGTAGCTTCTTGCATGAAAAGCGAAACATTTTCAAGAAAAAACAAAATCCAGTTGCCTTTTGAAAAAGCACCTTTGGGACAACCATGACCTGAATGACTGAGAATCTCCATAGACATAGGTGGAGCATGAAACCAAATGAACTTTCCTCTTGCTATTCTCATCTTTGCCAGCATCTACTACCCAACTTCTTTCCAATTTGGCCTTTGTTGAAATGTACCATGGTTACAGAAAAGCTAATGTGTCCCAATGACAGGTTTTCCTGGTTCACCTACTCAGTTCCCCATGTGACACTTACTTCTCCTCAACCTTCACAACATTTTGGGCATATCCAATATCAGTAGAGTTGTTGGTCAGATTGGAGCAATAGTTGTCAATTGTGAAAGCCGTGTATTTATCCTTCAGGTCCTGTTCAAGATTGTATTTGGCTGTGCGATTAAGCCTGAAAGAGGAAAAACAGTCTTTGAGGAGAGAATACATAAAAAGCTGCCCAGCCATATAGTCCTAAAGTGCAGATTACACATGTATCAAAGAACTTAATACAGCACATCAGATATATTAAGAGCAGTATTGTGCATACCACAAACCCCATGGAATAGAACACCAGATTTGCAAAGAGGCCTTTTTTCTCTCTCATAATTTTTGCTGTAGAATGAATAGACCAGCTCATCTTCCTCCTGCATGTGTCTGTAGGAGAGAAGCAGGCAAAGCTGGAGGGTGGAGTTAAATGTGTCATCAGTTTAGAGTCCTTGCATTGCCACAAAAGATCCAAGTCCATCCTCCCTTGAATTCGGTTGGCCCTTACCTAGTGCTGATTTTGTGTTGTTACTTGACCAGATTGTTGTATATACTATAGGCTTCAGTAAATGGTTTGTGCTGCAACCTTACAAATGGTCCTGATTCTTTGTGCCTGACATCATCAATACACAGTCCACCCAATTTCATTGTTTGGAAATGAGGTAAAAACTTCACTCATTTGTATCTGAGAATTTTTACATGCAGAATAGCTACTGTTCCATTAACTTATAGCTGTGATGGCAAACCTATGGCATGCGTGCTACAGGTGCCACACGGAGTCATATTGGTGGGCATGCAAGCGTTGCCCTAGCTCAGCTCCAGCATGCATGCGCACACTGGCCAGCTGATTTTTGGCCCTTCTGGGCCCACTGGAAGTCGACAAACGGGCTGTTTCCGGCCTCCAGAGAGCCTCCGGTGGGGTGGGGAAGGCTGTTTTCGCCCTCCTCAGGCTCCTAGAAAGCCTCTGGAGCCTGGACAGGGCAAAAAAACAGGCCTACCGTCCCACTGTGCAATCACATGCCAGAAGTGGGGGGAGCATGGGGGGGGTCGCACACGCATGCGCGGGGGGGCAGAGCACATAGAATTATGGGTGTGGGCATGTGCGCACGCAACTATCCTGCACTCCCCCAGCTTTTGGCATGTGATGGCCAAAAAGTTAGCCATCACTGAACTATAGTCTTGACATCAAAGACTGTATGTTGGCCTTTCCCCCACTTCCCTTGACTCTGTGGGATTAATAGCCTTAGTTCATACTGCATCTCACTTTTGGCTCTTCCCTATTACCCATATCACCTTCAGAATCCACACAGCTTTCTCTTTTCTTCCTTCCTGCTCAATGGTGGGTTTCAAATTTTTTTACTACCGGTTCTGTGAGTGTGGTTTGTTGGGCATGGCATGGCTTGTTGGGCGTGGCTTGTTGGGCGTGGCAGGGGAAGGATACTGTAAAATCTCCATTCCCTCCCAATCAGCTGGGACTCGGGAGGCAAAGAATAGATGGGGGCGGGGCCAGTCAGAGGTGGTATTTACTGGTTCTCCAAACCACTCAAAATTTCTGCTACCGGTTCTCCAGAACTGGTCAAAACCTGTTGAAACCCACCTCCGTTCCTGCCTCAGAATTTTGCTTTTCCTATCTATACCTGAGTTGCTCATCAGTTTGCTCCAGTGTACGTTCAAGCAGAGCAACAACTCCTTGGAAGACCTCAACTTCCTTGATCAGCTCCCGTTCCACTTCATCATGGACCAAGTCAATACCAACCCGCCTTTCCCTGAAACAAAAACAAAAATTCTTTTGGTTTTTTTTTCCCCCTCTGGCACATCAGGAAATCCTGACTCTGGGACTATATCAATGTTTGTCAAATAATGAAGCATGTCTGATTTTTTCCCCTCCGTTTTATTGTTCTAAGCTACCTAGAGTAGTCCCATGGTGAGATAGGTGGCAAATAAATTTCACAAATAAATAAAAATAAAAGTAATAAATACAGGCACATACTCAGAAAATAAATTAAAAACATCTTAACCACTGTATAGCCTACCTTTTATCATATCTGAACAACAATGTAATATGGGCAGGAATTTATGTGCATATTATATTTTTATATCAATAAACTTCCCAAGGATTCACAGCTGTGCACAACTAAAATTTAAGAACGTTACCATAACACAAAGATCAATATAATTCAAAACCAATAGAATTATATAAAGAATCAACCACAGATCTAAAATAAATAGGCATGAATAGATGTCAGTCAACGCTCTTCTGAAAAGCTTTTTTCAGAACTTTCCTGTAAGAGTAAATGCACTGCCTGGATCTCTGATGGGAGGGTGCTACAAAAGAAGAACTCAGTCACCAAAAGACACGAATTTATCATTTTTCCCCAAATCTCTTTTGAGGGAAGAACCCACAACATAACATCCACCTTCTCCACCCCCAAGAAGATAGACAGCTTTTTAGGTCAGTATCAACACTTGGAATTGTAACCAAAAGCCTACTGGAAATCAATGCAAAGCACAACTCACAGGTGTAATACAGGTAATCCTCAAGTTACAACCACCATGGAGCCAGAATGCCTTTTGCTAAGTGAGCCAGTTGTTAAGTGAGTTTCACCCCCTTTTACAAAACTTCTTGCCACAGTTGCTAATACAGGTCATAAAATGGGTCACAACTCACTTAACATCTGTCTTGCTTAGCAACAGAAATGTTGGCCTCAGTTGTGGTCGTAAGTCAAGGACTACGTATAATACGAACCCAACTTATTAACACAGCTGCCTGCAATTTCTGCTGGTTCGAATCTCTCCAAGGCTCAAGGTTGACTCAGCCTTCCATCCTTTCTAAGGTAGGTGAAATGAGGACCCAGTTTGTGGGGGCAATAAGCTGACTTTGTATAAAATATACAAAAGAATGAAGGCTATTGCTTAACGCATTGTAAGCCGCCCTGAGTCTCCGGAGAAGGGCGGCATATAAATCAAATAAAAAAAATAAAAAAAAACTTATCAGGCTAGCTTAGGATTTCATGTACGGTGCAAACCTACAAGTAGCCAGTTGTGTTGTGCAAACATAATATATGGATTAAAACACACTACTCTGGCATAGGCCTTAAATCAAACCGTCTGGCTTAATACTCATCTATTGGTTACAACAGCTCTTTAATATTTAGAAAGGGCTTTCCCAGCCCTACCTAGCTATACCAGGGGTTAGGCTAAGATCTTCTCCATGCAACGCAGATGTTCCACTACTTACCACTACTTATTTTTCAGAGTATAAGATGCACTTTTTTCCCTCCTAAAAGAGGCTGAAAATTTGGGTGCATCCTATACACCGAATGTAGCTTTTTCAAAGCTTTTTTTCAGCCTAAGGAGGTGCTAGCGAGTGAAGTGATCTCCGTGCTTTGCCTGCTCCCTCCAACTCTCAGTTGTGAAGCTTTTTTTCAGCCCTAACAAGGCGCTAGCGAGTGAAGCAACCTCAGTGGTTTGCCTGCTTTTCTCATTGCTTCTCTCTCCAAAGATCAGCTGTGCTTTAGAAGCTGTTTTTTTATCCCCAAACAGGGGATAAAAACCAGCAAACTAATGTGCTGAAGCTGACCAGACTAAGGACACTAGTCAGATGAATACCTGGTAGGCAGGTATTTTTCCCCTATTTTCCTCCCCCAAAATTAAGCTGCGTCTTATACTTTGATGCGTCTTATACTCCGAAAAATATGGTAGCTGTTAAACCATCACAGCATAGAAGGTAACTCGGAGATCATTTCCTTCACCTCGCTGCTCAGTGCAGAAATCCACTACTTCAGTTTCCCCACAGATGGCGAGCTAGCCTTTGTTTAAACATGTCCAGTGTAGAAGTCCAGCATCTCCTGAGGCAGTCTGTTCCATTGCCAAGAGACATTAGGAAACCTTATTTGATGTCCAATTCAAATATACTACAGGTAGTCCTTGACTTATGGCCATGGTTGAACTCCAAATTTCTGTTCCTAAGCAAGACAGTTTTTAAGTGAATTTTGCCCCATTTTACGACCTTTCTTGCCACACTTGTAAAGTGAATCCCTGCAGGTGTTAATTTAGTAATACAATTGTTAAGGAAACCTGGCTTCCGCATTGACTATGCTTGTCAGAAAGTCCCAAAAGGTGACTTGCAACCGTCATAAATACATGCCAGTTGCCAAGTGTCCAAATTTTGATCACGTGACCATGGGGATGCTGCAACGGTTGCAAATTTGGAAAATGGTCACAAGTCACTTTTTTTCAGTGCCATTGTAACTTTGAACTTTGTAACTTACAATAAATGAATTATTGTTAAGTCAAGGACTACCTGTGTCATTTATCAATAGAATCAGACTCAGAAGTGACCTTAGAGGTCACTGCGTTTAAACCCTACTGCAGGATCTACTACAGCAGCGGTGTCAAACTGGATTTCATTGGGGGCCCCATCAGGGTTGTGTTTGACCTTGGGGTGGGGGCAGTGGTGAAATTCAATTTTTTTTTAACTACCGGTTCTGTGGGCATGGCTTGGTGGGTGTGGTGTGGCTTGGTGGGCGTGGCAGGGGAAGGATACTGCAAAATCCTCATTCCCACCCCACTCCAGGGGAAGGATACTGCAAAATCCCCATTCCCATCCCACTCTGGGGCCGGCCAGAGGTGGTATTTGCCGGTTCTCCGAACTACTCAAAATTTCCGCTACCGGTTCTCCAGAACCTGTCAGAACCAGCTGGATTTCTCCCCTGGGTGGGGGTGTGGCCAGGGTGGGCATGGCCAGCTCGACATCACACGTGTCAAGGCCACCTGTGGTGGCCCGAGCGCTCTGCCAGTGAAAATGGGCTCCCAAGCTCCATTTCGGCTACGACAGCCTCCTGCAATCCTCTGCCAGCGAAAAAGTTTTTGATTGCGACGGCCTCCTACAACCCTCTGCCAGTGAAAACAGAGCTTGGGAGGCTGAGTACGGCCCTCCCGAGCTCCGTTTTCACTGACAGAGCCAGTCCTTTGTTGTTTCCAGGGTTGCCCTGAGGGCCAGATCTAAGCACCCCGCTGGCTGGATTCGACCCGTAGGCCTTGAGTTTGACACCCTTGTACTAAAGCATCTCTAACAGATGACCATGCCAGTCTCTGATGCAAAAGAGAACTTTCCACTTCATATGGCAGCCACCTCCATTGGTTAATAAGTCAGAGTTCAGGAAGTTAATTTAAACCTATTGTTTCTTTTCCTGTCACAAGGAACAATGCCAAACAAGCCTTCTCCTTTTTGTACGTGACAGCCCTTCAGAAACTTGAAGATCACCATTCTCTTTTCTAGACTAAATAGTCCCACGTCTCCAGTTATTTATCATAACATTTTTTCTTGCCAGCAACTATGAGTGACTCAAGACCTTTTCTCCCAGCTAACCAGTCATGATGACATTACACAGTTTCTTAATCCAGACAAGTTTATCCCGCCTGCCTCCAGCAAGTAGAACCTGAAGTGGCCTCTCAAATCCAAAAAAGAAATAATCCTCTCACCGGTTTAAGAGACACTCCTGAGCGGTGAAAAGGGGTTCTTTGCAGCCCTCCAGAGCCTTTTCCAGCCTTGTTTTGAATGACACAAGCACTTCAGTCTCCTTCACAATCTGGTCAAGCTTGTCATCCAACTGCTGCCTCCAGAATTTGATCTCTTCAATTCTCTGTTCTGCAGAAGTGAGAATACTCAATCACCCCAAGATAGAGGGAAGCACCATCCAAGTCCAGCAGCAGCTAGATCTCAGGGCTTCATCCAAAAGGAGAATCTGATGACCACCCATAAGAGGCCATGTGGATGAAGCTCAAGTGAATGATGCCATCAATTCAAGGGCCGAGTTCACATAATATTGAATTAACCCATTTTCTGGGGTTGCGCACAGTGAAATTCAGCTGGATCTGTCCGGATCGCGCAATCCGGTAGTGCCAGTGGCGGGAGGCTCTGCCCACCCACCCGGATGTCATCACGTCCTGTTTTTGACCCTCTATGCATGTGCAGAATGCGACTGCGCTCACATTGCAATCTGGTAGCGAAGGTAAGTGCATTTCACCAGTGGTGGGTTGCTCCTGGTTCTCTCCGGTTCTTGAGAACCGGTAGTAAAAGTGGTGGGAGGCTCCGCCCACCCGACCTGATGTCATATTTGGCAATCTGCACATGCGCAGAAGCTTCTGTGCATACGCAGAAGCACGCACGTACTCCTGTTGCAAACCAGTAGTAAAGGTAAGTAGAACCCACCCCTGCATTTCACCCCTGGTTATGCAATATACTGAACCATAAAGTAACCAAAAAACCTGGGTTTGCATGGCACGATGAGACCCAAAACTCTAAAACTATAAATTGTATATTTTACGAATGCAGCTGTTACATCTTTACCTTTCCTGATTAAGCATCTTGGGTGGACATGTTAATCGTCATACATTGCAAGGGTTGGGGGGTTATTTTATTATTTTATTTTATTAATTTATTATCTGATTATTCTCTTTTATAAGTTTTATTGTTTTACATATGAGGTTTTATATTCTTGTAAGCTGCCTTAAGTCACCATGTGCAAATAGGCGGCAATATAAATTTCCTTCAATAAATAAATATTTGCACATTCATCTCACAGTTCAATATTGAAGAGCTTCCTGACAGCGTGATGGGTGAAGGGGCTGGATTTAGGGTTTTGATTTACTAAGGGGAAACCTGGAACCCGCAGATTTGGGTTTTCCCAGATGTGCCAGTATGCCTACTTGAATAAAATGGAACTATGAGAAATGCCTGCCTCGGAGTTTTTACTTGGAGTTGGGGACTTTCTGGAACGCTGACACTTCCCATTGGTTTAGAAGATTGATGGACAACCAGAGTCCTGCATGAATTCCCCCCAAGCCCATTTTTACAGCCCAACATTGTGTTGCTAAAATGTGTTGACCAAATGGTACCCTCCAGCAGAATAATATAGTTGTCTTTTTAAAAATTGACACTGTCAAATGGGCATGTTAACATATTTTTTCCCAGTTTAAACAACCTCCAACCCCTTTCTGTCCAGGGACAAAAAAAGTTATCATTACATCGTTGTCATGGGAAAACTACCCATGCCTTCTGAGGCTCTTAAATGTTGGAAACAGTGGGAAGAAACAAATATAAATTATTACATATTTTATTATATTATTTTATTAATTCATTTTATTATTTTTTTATATAATTTACTCTTTTATTAGTTTTATTGTTTTATATATGAGGTTTTTATATTCTTGTAAGTCGACTTGAGTTGCCATGTGTGAATAGATGGAAATATAAATTTCCTAAAATTAATTAATAAATAAATAAAATAAAATAAAATAAAATCAATCAATCAATCAATCAATTAATTAATTGTGACAAGCACACACCACAGATCCCTTCAGGACAACCCCAACCAGCATGCAGCCTCCAAGACTCCTTTTAAGGGTCCCTGGATCCCACAACCATTCTAGCATAGAACAGATCTTTTTAATTATTTGTTTAAAAGATTTCTACGGTCACCCATCTGAAACCATTCTGGGTAGCCCACGACAGCAGGAAAACCAGTAACATTAAAACAGAACCATAAAACAAACGGAAACAAGAACCTTGTAGCTTAATCATCTCCTAAGGATGTCGCACAATAAGCACCAATTACTCTTCTTCCAGACTTTCTGTTTTGGGGTGAGGTTGGATGGTTCAGGGGCAAAACTGAGACCTTGTCTTACAGAAATTTATCATGCCCATTTAAGCCCTTTGAAAACTTCCAGTATCAACCAATTTCCCCATTTTGTTTTTTAATGCTTAACATATCTATTTTGCCCCTCAACCTCTCTCAAATAGGATTCTTTTTGGTCCATCCACTCCTGTACATGAAAACATCATTGTCGCTTCTCTTGCAGTCCTTACCCAGCAATCCTTTATCCTTTGAACTGAACTTACGAATAGTCCTCACACTTACAGCCATAGCCGCATCCCCAGACAAGCAATCAAAATATGGGCACTTGGCATCTGGTAAGTATTTACGATGGTTGCAGCATCTCGAGGCCCATGTGATTGCCATTTGCAAACCTTCTTAGTACCTGACTTCTGACAAGCAAAGTCAGTGGGGACACCATGTTCACTTAATGACTGCCTGATTCACTTAACAACTGCAGTGATTCACTATGGCACAAAAGATCATAAAATTAGGCACAATTCGTATAACAACTGCCCTACCAGAATGGAAATTCTGGTCCCAATTATTGCTGTAAGTTGAGGACCACCTGTGTTTTCTGGGTATGTATATTACAACCACAAATGAACAAAATGGGGACAAGATACTAATCTCCCCAAAAGGCAATAAGGAAACCTAAAACAAAGCTTTCCATGTTGTTGTACAAATACAGCAACTTGATCTTTAATTGACCTGGTTCAAGCATCTTATGCAAACTCAGCCCGCCCCACCCCGCTTTATTTATTTATTATTTATTAGTCCAATTTATATGCCGCCCTTCTCCGTAGACTCAGGGCAGCTTACAATGGGGCAATAAGCTGACTTTGTATAAATATACAAAAGTATGAAGGCTATTGCTTAACGCATTGTAAGCCGCCCTGAGTCTCCAGAGAAGGGCGGCATATAAATCATTTTTTTTTAAAAAAAATGCATTATAGCAATAGCCTGCATACTTTTTTGTATATACCTGCTTATTAGGGCTTTCGCCCCCCCCACAAGCAGTGTTGTTCTATACAAAGCTGGCTTATTGCCCCCACAATCCGGGTCTTCAATTTACCTACCTCGAAAGGATGGAAGGCTGAGTCAACTTTGAGCCTGGTGAGATTTGAACTCGCACTAATTACAGGCAGCTGGCAGCTAAGTGCTAGCACTTAACAGCACTTAGTCCGCTGCACCACCGAGGCTTTCAGACTCTTGTACACGTATGTCCATATAAATGCATTAAAAGCACCCATCACCTATTCTCTTGTTGACATCACTCTGGGTCTTCTGAGTGGTTCTCTCGATTTCATCTACCAAGCGCTGGCTCTCATCCACCAAGCGTTCCGAACGAGACCGCTGGGCCTCAGCACTACTGTATTGGACCTTGTTAGCAATGTGCCATTCGGGGGGCAGAAACTTAGGGGGTGCTTGGATCAACTTGGCCATTATCGCATCCAGAAGATTCTAAGAAGGAAACAGGAGTTAAGTAACACTTAGAAATAAAATTGGAAAAGAACAACAACAACAAAAGGGTAAACAGCAGGGAGAATAAACAGAAGTTGGTTTTTAAAAAGACGCATTCCCTAAAAAACTTCCCCTTCAGCTTGAAGGAATAAGACTATACTTATATTTCAAAAATTATTACAGTGCAATGTATATCTTCACAATTCTCCATGTCTGTGTATCTATTTATTCCATTACTACAGCTGTCCATCTCAATAAACGACTGAGTGGTGAACAGTCTTAAAATGCATTAAAAGCAATCCCAATCACAAATACCAAACTTAAAATACACAGTAGCTGAGGAAAATATCACAATTGATTGTCACTAGCATAGCTAGGAGGCAGGATTCCTCACACACTGAGCCAATATGATTTATTTAAAATGCCAAACCAGCCTTTGAACATTTCATGTATTCCATTCGTGCTTCTTTCTGCTCAGGAGGACATCCTCCAAGGATCAGGACTTAGAAAAAATCAAAGCCCTTATGATGTCATATAGGTAAATAGCTCTTTCTATGGATTCATCCAGAAAAGTCAGTGGCCACCTCAGATCCAAAATTCCTTGAATGCTACATTTTTGCTCAGTTTTTTTTTAACCAGCTTCACTGGAAAGTTATAGGAAATATTAAGAAGACCAAACATGCATGAAAAGAAAATGAATATTTTAAAAAAACATTTCAAATACTTTTTTTTAAAAAAAACTGTGGAGTGGTTATGGTGCCAGGAGAAAAACTGGGAAGCCATGAATTCTAGTCCTACCTTAGGCATGAAGGCTGGCTGGGTACTTTGGGCTAATCACTTTCTCAGCCCAATCCACCTCACAGGGTTGTTGTTGTGGGGAAAACAGGAGGAGGAAGGAATATTAGGTATGTTTGCAACCTTGAGTAATTCATTGAAAAAAATGTATCCAGTCAGAGGTAAAAGCCTTGCATCAGATTGAAGAGGGAGAAACTATCCCCTTGCCTGACTAGGTGGCTCAGTGGCTAAGACAGTGAGCTTGTCGATCAGAAAGTTCAGCAGTTCGAATCCCTAGTACAGGTCTCCTGCGTGAGCAGGGGGTTGGACTAGATGACCTCCAAGGTCCCTTCCAACTCTGTTACTGTTACTGAAATAAGCCAGGAAGGACCGGGGACCACTGCCTTAAGCCAGAAATTAAAGAACTGGGAAATTTCCAGTGCATTTTCCCCAAGTTCAGTACTGTAGCAGCTTCTTGCAAAATCCCCAAGAAAGGAAGGGAACTGCTCCGAATCTTACGTGCAATAAGGACACGGGGATCTTAAGTTATATCCATTATCCCTATTATTAACAGAGCTGGCGGTCCCATGCAACCCTGGCTACCCACCCTTTGGCGGTGCTCTCCACGGCAGCTCCTCCGTTCGCGAGTTCGAATTGGGGCGTAGGAAAGCGGAAAACCAGGCACAACAAAACCTGTTTCCATGGGAATGGGGGGGCGACGCCTCCTATGGCAACGAGGCAGGCGCTGTAGAACGGGGCCGTGATTGGCTGCTGCTCTTGGTGAACCCGTAAAAGAGAAAGGAATGAAGGAATGAATGAATCAATAGAAGCGCCAGATCAAGATGTTTGAATACGTTTAAAATCCTTATAAGAAAATCCTTGGTCTCGTCGGCAGCAATTTTAACACGAACGGATCGAAGGTTTAGCCCTGGGTGGGTTGATTCGCTATGGATGTGCAGATGAAGTGGCGGCGGGCGCAAACCCTGCAGCGCCGAAAGATCCTTTTCTCTGATCTCGCCTTTGATGGGGAAGGACGAGCAGGTTTGCAGAGGAGGGCTGCCACATCTGGCTGCAAAAATCCGGACGGCCAATAGATTTCCAGCGAAGAGAATCAGAAACTCTTCACTGCCATACTCCGGAACTTTGCGGCAGCCCGAAAAAGAGGGACACTTCCGGAGACTAGAATTTTCCTTAGTTTTGAAGCGTGATTTTTATCTTGGCCTCTCCTCGTTCTTATGTCAGGAATATTAGGGCCTCTTCTCTTTCAGAGATTATATCCCCAAAAATATTTACTTACTTCGACAAACTTCGCTTCATTTGGTTACTAGATTGATCCACATTTTATATTTGTACCCTTAAATGAATCCTGTACTGATCAAAGTGTCTAGTTTGTAGGACAAGATCAAGTGAACCATCACCAGGTTTGGCATATTGTGTGAATGTAATTGCTTGTCTTTAAGTGACTTGGTTAAGTTTCACACAAACAGGTGACTGACAGCGTTCACAATGAGCCTGGTTGCGGAGTTTGCAGGGTAGTTTGAAACAGAAGTTATCAAGGGTGGAACTCGCGCCACACTTGGCCAACATGTGATTGGCCGATTAGTGGTTCTATCAACGAAACAATGAAAAACGCAGGTTGATTGGTGGTGGCTTTTCCAATCAGGGATAGTGTGGTATGAACAATTGGTATTCTTTCCTGTGCTTTTAAAACTCAGCATTATGTAATTAATTACATAATTAACAGTAATTAATTCAATAACTTCTATTCCTCCCATCCCTGGAAAATCTAGGAAGGGCTGAAACTCATTACCACTCATTCCCATCCAGCAAAACCCTCATAAAAGGCTCATCCATCCCTTAACGACAGGATTCCATCCACACATAAAGCTGTCAGAATGGATTTTTCATTGTTTTATATATTTATATTGCCTCACTTTCCTTTTAAGGAGGCTTTAGAGTTTTGACAAGCACTTGAATAAATAAATCCATGTAGCTTTCCCAAGTGTTTTCAGAAATGGTTTGCTATTTTCTTCTTCCTAAATATTGTAATAATAGCAACAAGTATCCTTAGCATAAGGAATAAGGAGCTGCCCCTTCTCCGGCCAAACTGTTATTTCTGGAAAGATCATATAAGCTACATTTGGTGTGAGGAAGCCTAGTACCTACAACAGGGGTCACCAACCCTTCGGACCTCAGGGACCCCTAAATTCATAATTTTAAATCCCGTGGACCACTAATATGAATCCAGCTAAAATATCTGTAAGACTGTTCTTCATGCATCTCTCACTTTTGGGAGTCCACTGGAATGGGTGGCCACATAAAATTTAATAAATCATCGTTCACACACCCTTTCAGGAAGGATCAGCTGTTCTAATGCTTATAGTATCTGACTCCACTCATTTGTCATCTTATGAGTTATAGTTTATAATTTCATGTATTTTGCTCCTAAGAATAAAATAAGGACCAAACACAAAGCTGCCTTTATTTTATTTGTTTTATAGTGGCCATCTGTACAGCCCCAAGGCAGGAAACCGCTCTGAGCAAGCTATTGACTGTGCAGGGAAACACCTTGGCAAGAAGTTGATGGAGGTCTGTAGTGGCAGAGTTGTGTGGGCCAGACAGCTAAAAATCACTAATTCACCCCAAAACACACATTCCTGCTGCTTCAGGATAGCCAAATAGCTGTGATTATATAGATGTCTGCAAAAATCAGGATGATGGGACATGAGCCAGTGACATTATACAAATGGTACAAATTCCATAATCTGTCAGTCATGTCCAATTTATATTATTTTCTTCATTTGAATAAAGTCATGACTTATGACATACATCCTACTCCAAACATACACAAGCATACATGATTGGACATACATGGTAGATGAAGCTAAATTAAATGTGCTGGGATCCCTGCCCTTATCTTAACATTTTGTGTAAATCAGGCCACCAACCTAACCATAATTTGGTTTCTTCATGCAAAAGCTGCTATGTGAACCCAGCAATTGGGTTTTGTTAATCTGGATTTCATGTTTAGAAAACTGCATGACCCTAGGATTCAGGTCACACTGTCCCTAATCATACAACACAGTTAACTGGATCAAGAGAAAATTAAAATATTGTGTAAATAGCTTAGTCTAGCCAATGATGGGTTTAGAAGAGTTTGAGCCCAAATCCAAAGGATGTTTGAGACAAAGTTAATTTCCCCGGAGTACAGAACTAAGTATTTAACTCTTAACGAGTGGCCAGCGGGGGTCAGTCATATAAAGCAGCTTATGCTGATACTAGGCAACTTGCTTTCATGCAAAATCTTGTGTAATACTTGAGACCGTTTTCAAAATAGCTTCAAGATGTGAACAGCAAATCCCCAAACTGAGATTAGAAGCGTGCTGCACCTTAGCTGGCTGGCTATTTCTCTAATGGTGTGGTCTCAGTGCAGCGTAATTTCTTATGGGTGGATGTAAACACTTTTCCCAGCTAATCTGAACCATGACTCCATTTTAGCCACGATAGTTTTGGAAGATCTGGAGCCTCTTCCTTATTTTACTGAGCATAATTCTCCCACATACCAGAGCAAATGCTTCTAGGACAGTGATGGCTAACTTTTTTGCCTTTCTTGGAGCCTGGGGAGGGCAAAAACGGCCTTCCCCACCCCCCAAAGGCCCTCCGGAGGCCAGAAACAGCCCATTTCTGAACTTCTGTGGGCCTGGAAGGCCTGAAAATCAGCTGGCCGGTGCGCGCATGCACGCTGGAGCTGAGCTAGGGCAATGCTCGCATGCCCAGATACGGCTTCGCGTGCCACATAGGTTCACCATCACGGTTCTAAGAGGACTCTTACCAATCTGGTACCATCCAGAATTCTCAGTTAGCATGCATTAGGACTGATGTATCTGGCACCAGTTACTTCAAATATTTTGGACAAACATTTTGGACTCAGTGGTGCTCTTGCTGTAATCAGTCTCCTTTCTGGCAATCACCTCCTGGGAATTTGATGTATATCATAAAGAGCAAATTCTCCTCATTCCTTCAAGACCAGAAGACTAAGGTATGCAAGTATTATGCAGAATTTCAACAATCTGACCATAAGAGTCTCTCCACGCAGTCCTTGTGCATCACCATAGCTATTTAGGGTAAGTATTCTTGCTCTGTTGCAGGAGTGAGCAACCTCAGGGCTCAGGGTTATGCATCCCACAGCTCTCATTTCTGCCTCCCCCAGAGCCTGCTCCTACTAATGTACACCTATAACAGGTTTAATAGTTTTTTTAAAAAATAAACTCCTCCCCACAAGTAGGAAAAATAATATATATGTTCTCCTCCAGCCAGATTGCCTCACTGCACCTTTCTTTGTGGCTTTTCTGCCTCATTTGTTCCTTTTTTGTTGCCTTTTTCTGCACTTTTCATGTAGACTTTCTTTTCCCTAAACCTCTCCCCCTCCCCCCCTCCAAATGCTAAATCTGATAACCCTCACATGGTTGCCAATACCTGCTTCAGTATCAGATACTATCGCCTGACTGAGTCCTCATTTTTTCCCTGAGCTCAGTTTCAGGTGGGTCCAAAGCAAGATTCAACATGCAGCTTTCAGGTGACAGATTAACAGATATTGGGGGAAAGTAATGCTAAAGCAAATTGTGGTGAAGTTTCAGTTATGGTCATGCAGGTTAATATACTGCATTATTGCAAGAGCATTTTTTTTAAAAAAAAATGTACAAGCAAGTCTTTTGGTTTGAAGGAAAACAGGTTTCAATACTGCAGCCTTTGGAAACAAGCTGAGTTCTAAAAGTATGCAAGAAGCCCCTGTGATCAGGAGAATTTGCACATTAGCCTTCAAGCTATCCACACTGGAATCTGTCTCTATGCATTAATCTATCCCAGGAATTCCAGAGCATAAGGAATTGGGGGAAAAGAAGGGGGATATCATATGAAGCAACTGATAGCATAGCTGCCCACAAATGATAGACATAGCATTATATACTTTTGAGAGACATCTATGGAAGAAAAACAGGGAGCAGAAGAGGAGATCATGCTTGAATTATCCCTCTAGGTCAATTTGGTCAAATCAGCTTGCACATATAGTTAAAAGGAAATTCTTGGAACAAGAATCTCTATTCACAGCTGCCTAGAGAGAACAAGGAAGGAACTGCTGGCCTTCTATCGTTTTTTTCAGCAAGAGCTCTAGCTGCCCTGGAACCTTGACTGTTTTTATCTTTTCTTTCTCTTTGGCTTGTGGCTGTGTCCAGCGGCCTGGGACTTCCCTCTGCAGGGATGCAAGCAGCTGTGTAGCAGCACCAAACATTAGCACAAAAGCAGCTGTGGAGCAGTCCCATTCTAAGAGTCATGGCCTTCCTGGATTCATTCAAAGCGCCGAAGGTGGTTGTAGAGAGACTGCACGTATGTGAAGACACACATGGGGTCTGGTTTGCGGCCCATCAGCATCATGTCCTCCACTTCAATCAAGCGGTCACAGTTGGCCATTTTTCTACAAAGGGAGGCAAAGCATCAGATTTAGGAAGGAAGGCAATTTGGAAAAATTGGAAATCGAAAAATGGAGGAAAACTATCATCCAAGGCGGTAAGTACCAACCCACCCTCTTACAAAACTTTCCTCAAAATTAATGTCCTCATGTTTTTCATTATCAGACATGGGTTTAAAAGGGTAGCCTTCTTAACCAAGGGAAGTTAACAGCTCTGTGCAACTACTATAAATTTAGAGCAGGCAACTTATAACCATAGCATCCTACTTGCTTGGTTTGCGTGGTTTTGGGGTGAAGTTTCATCTGTACGCTGATGATACTCAGCTATACATCTCCACCCCAGACCACCCCAACGATGCCCTTGCTGTGATGTCTCGCTGCCTGGAGGCCGTGCGGGTCTGGATGGGGAGGAACAGGCTCAGACTCAACCCTTCCAAGACCGAGTGGCTGTGGCTTCCGGCGTCCCGATATAGTCAGCAGGTGCCATCGCTGACTATTGGGGGTGAATCTTTGCCCCCCACAGAGAGGGCTCGCAATCTGGGTGTCCTCCTGGATGCACGGCTGTCTTTAGAAGAGCATATGACGGCCGTGGCCAGGGGGGCCTTTTATCAGGTTTGCCTGATTCGCCAGTTGCAGCCCTTTCTGGACCGGGACGCCTTGCGCACGGCACTCACGCCCTTGTCACCTCCCGGCTGGACTATTGTAATGGTCTCTACATGGGGCTCCCCTTGAAGAGCACTCGGAGGCTCCAACTGGTCCAGAATGCGGCCGCGCGGGTGGTTATAGGCACAACTTGTTGTGCCCACATGACACCCCTCCTGTGCGAGCTGCACTGGCTCCCAGTGGTCTTCCGGGTGCGATTCAAGGTGTTGGTCACCACCTTTAAAGCGCTCCATGGCATAGGACCCGGGTACCTTCAAGACCGACTTCTGCCACCAATAGCCTCCCACCGGCCAGTTCGCTCTCACAGAGAGGGTCTCCTCAGGGTGCCATCGGCCAAGTTATGTCGGCTGGCGACACCCAGGGGGAGGGCCTTCTCTGTGGGAGCCCCAGCCCTGTGGAATGAACTGACCCCAGAAATACATAAGATCTCCGACCTCCGGGTATTTCACTGTGCACTGAAGACCCTGCCAGGCCGGGCTATCAACATAATAATTTTAAATTGGGGTATTTTAAATTTCTGGGGTTTTAAATTGAGCCGAATTTATTTAATAATTTTAAATTTTTAATTGATGTTTGTCTTGTGTTTTTAAATAGGCTGTACTGTACTCCTGAGTCCTTCGGGAGAAGGGCGGTATAGAAATAAAATTATACTAATACTAATTATACTAATACTTACTCAGCTGTTGTGAATGCCAATTCAAAGTTCTCCTTGCGCTTGGTGGGGTCCAATGTGTGGTATTCAAATGCTTCAGGGAAGAAGGAGTGCACCAGTGCACAGAAAGCCATCCCATCATTCCAGCTAGAGGAGAAGTTCTGCAGATCTATGTGCTGGAGGACGGGGAAGGTGGAGGTGGGGAGGGTGGCAGGGCACAAGAAAGGGAATGCAAGTACTGTAATTCAGGATAAGAATCTGACAGAGTTGGGGTAGAGAAGCCTGAATTTAAGTATCTGCGGGGAACCAGAAGTTGTACTACTTCATATGGGTTCACAAAGTGAAACAGTGAAGAAGTGGGGAAGGGATGCAGTTTACAGAATTCCTTACCTACCTTGTAGCCAATAGTTTTGGACCGACACCACTCCAAGAGGATTTGCTTGATGCTGCTGGCACTGGCAACTGCAAAACTCTGGGATCTTTTGAGTTTGGTCCGGCCTACACTTTTCCCCCTGGACAAATGAGGGACACAAAGAGAAGGAATCAATGCTGTCATCTAGAGGGGTAGTACTTTAAATGGAAAAACCAGCTCCTCTGCCCAGAATTTTCTTATTTCATCAGAGGAATGGTCACATTTGAATATCATTATCCTGTGTATGCGATGAACATCAGAAAACTGAGGGAGTGTTAGCCTTTACCTTCCCATTCAAATCCCTTCTCTCCCATTCAATTCCTCCACATTTTACTTTAGCATAAGTAAAACAAATGTTTTTAAGACCTTTTTTTTCCTGCACGCTGGTTGGAGAACATGGCAATGATTTGTGCTGTTTTGCGTTAACTAAAGATGCTGCCTAAGTAAACTGTTGAAACTAAAGTAGGAACTATACTATGCTAAGGATTAGCCAATTTTACATTTTTCTTAGAGTTGTTGTGTTTTTACCAGAACAGAGCTTCTGGCATAGCCTTGTCCTGCAGACAAACAAGTGCAAACCATTAGGCTAGAAACTGTGACCTGATTTAAGGCAGCTGTTTTTAGATCCCCTGAAGGTCTTCTCTGAACTAACTCTCTAAAAGTTGAACTGGACCCAAGGGAGCAACTTACTTTCCAGTATCCTGCTCAAACTTCTCAAAGAGTGCTCTCCTAGACTGAGTCTCTGAGGTCCGGGGAAGAGTCTGAGATCTCACCAGTTCTCTTCGCTTTTCCACTTGTCGATGGACTGAAGAAGGTGAAGAGTGAGACTTTGAAGCCTGGGTTTGTTGGCTTGTGACACTGCCCCCACAAAAAAAGACAGAAAATAGATTTCAAAAGAACACAGTTGCAAAGGATGACTCATTGGGTTCTCCAAAATGGATGCAATACAATAGCTGGATTCATATAGTATGCTACATCAGGTCCACTACATATTGTACACACAATTTGGATCAGTAGGCATATCTGAAATTTTAAAACCATGACATGGGCTCTCTCAAAACACAACAGCCAGGGAAGATATGCATAGTAAAACAAAACAAAACAATGACCACTTATTCAAAGGCTGAAACTACACTTAAATAGGCTGCAGTTCCTACCATTTTTGTTTTCTGTTATTATTTATTCCTATGTAGGGCCCAGAGTTTTGAGGATGCAATGGCTAAGACGCTGAGCTTATTGATCAGAAAGATCAGCAGTTCGGCGGTTCGAATCCCTAGCGCTGCGTTAACAGAGTGAGCTCCCGTTACTTGCCCCAGCTTCTGCCAACCTAGCAGTTTGAAAGCACGTAAAAATGCAAGTAGAAAAATAGGGACTACCTTGGTGGGAAGGCAACAGCGTTCCATGCACCTTTGGTATTTAGTCATGCCGGCCACATGACCACAGAGACGTCTCGGGACAGCGCTGGCTCTTCAGCTTAGAAACGGAGATGAGCACTGCCCCCTAGAGTCGGGAACGACTAGCATATATGTGCGAGGGGAACCTTTACCTTTATCTTTAGGGCCCAGAGGCATTCTTGAAAATAAAGATTATGCTTGGGGGTGGAGCTATATTCTATACCATATATTCTATAGCACCAAGACAAATTCCTTGTGTGTCCAATCACACTTGACCAATAAAGAATTCTATTCTATTCTATTCTATTCTATTCTATTCTATTCTATTCTATTCTATTCTATTCTATTCTACTCTACTCTACTCTACTCTACTCTACTCTACTCTACTCTACTCTACTCTACTCTATGCTAGCTTCCCATTTATGTTTTTCCCAATTAAAAAAAACTTGTGCTAAACTCAATTCCTACATTATGACTTAATGTAATGTGAGATATAGCTACAGCCAAATATAGTTTAGTTAACAAACCCTGTTTAAACAAACCAAACCAATGAGCTTTTTCCCACTGGCCATGACCGTAGCACAAACATCTCTTCATAACATTTTCAGGGAGTAAAAGCAGACGGCAAATGACAACATGGACACAAAGATGTCATCATACAAACTTTGTGAACTTAGAGGGAAACAAGTATGAAACAGTGGCAATGCATATGACGTTACCACACCTGTGTTATTAGTTTAGTTTTATCTTGGCACATATTACTGCCTTCTAATAATATTTTTCTGCCATATATCCATAACACTGCAACTATTTTGTCCCCTGCTTCAGAGTGAGACAGGCTTAAGGCTTCTTAGCTGTACTAATGTTGAAGCAATGTTTCCCTTCTTTAACACAGGGGTTCCCAACTCCCAGGCTGCGGCCTACTACCTGGACATGGCATGTTTGGAACCAGGCCACATGAGTGGCTGGCTGGTGCACACACACAGCTCAACTTGCCTGAATGGCAGGCCGGCGTGGATATGAGAAGCTCAACTTGCCCAAGCAGCAGGCTGATTCCCCTCTACCCACCCACCCCCGCCAGGCCACCAACCCATAAAGGTTGGGGACTGCTGCTTTAACACCATCCGAGGGCAGCTTTAAGATGTGCAAAATCTGTAAGGCTCACCTTGGTGGGAAGTCAAGAGTACTGCAATGACTGGAAACAGTGCAAGAAAAGGGAAGAATATGGCATAATAGGAAATGGGGACAGCACATTTCACAGTGGTACAAATTTTCCACAGGTCAGCAGTGGGGAAAAGGCCCAATGTCTATTCCACCCAATAGCATGTCCATGCTTTGCCCTTATTACAATAAAACCCAAAGAGCAGATACTTGCAAATCCAAGAATGTTCACCTTTCACTAGATTGGCTTCCATAGCTTACAGTCGATGTGGATTTTGTCCCCGAAGAAAATTTATCTGCACAGAAAATTAAATAAAGAAATTGGGTCTCTCCCAGATCATTGTCCTTCAGCATTTGTTTTTGAGGGGGTGGGTGGAATGCCACGTTTGTGTATAGGGAGAGAGGGAATCATGCTCTGAATAGAGAAGCGGCTGGGATTTGCAATTCACTGATACTGATGATCAATCCACCAATGTCATATGAGAGGAATTCTTTACTATCTAGATTTCACCTTTGAATTACAAACCCAGGAAAGGCAAACTGATGTTTAATCTGGATCAGGATATAAAGTACTCAGATAATTTTTTTAGGATTGCTTATATTACTAAGATTAAGTACAAATGCATCAAAATCGCCTAAAAAAATAGATTCAGATTTTTATTGGTCACCATATAAATATATTTGGACTATATTAAAAACTATGCAGTTCAGCACATTTAGGACTTCAAAATGATTCCAAAACAATGCTTTGAACTCTGGGTAAGCATTGAACCTCTCTGCTAATTAAAATAGCCACATCATTTTCAGACCCTGCCTGAACTTGAAAAAAAGATGGCCCTAAGAAATTGAGCCACTAAAAAAATCCTTAAACAGCAGCAATTTTTTTTCCAGATTTATATGGAAGCCTAAAATAAATTTAAAAAACAACACCCAAGTCTATTTTGATGAATAACAGAAGGGTGCTGTGCTCATTTTCACAAGGTCTGAAGCAGTCCGCCTAATCAATTTTTGAATCATGCAGAGTCCTATTATTTCTCACAGTGGCTCCTGAAGCATTTCTCTCAGTGGCATCTGGAGTTGGAGTGGATGGAGTGGATGCAGAATAGAGTCAATTATGTCAAAATAGTGGGAGTGACTGGAGATGGAAGCCCATCTCCTTTTCCACATATGCAATGTGCACAGTGCATGATAAACAGGGGCAAGGCTTCAATTGTCCTGCTGCATCCACTTTGACATTGTGGAATCTGCTGCAGACACCCATGTCTGGGATCAAAGCCCATCTGAGGCACATTAAGGCAGAAGTTCCTTAGCTGATGACACTATAAGCATGTGTTGAAATCAGCAAGATGGCAGTGGTATGGTGAAGAGCAGCCCATGTCTTCACCATGCACCAAGAGTCTACCCACTTGCTAATTTTGAAGATGAAAACAAACTCCCCCTCCAAACTCCACCCCTTTTGTTTATGTGTCGTGATATCACACAATGCACAAATCAAAGGGGTACAGCTTGTTTCAGAACAGCATGGACTGTTTTTATCATTTTGTTAAATCCCTCTGATCTTGCGGACACCTCTGCTTCCACTCTAATTAAGCCACCTGGTTTCCATACAACTTCTAGTCCCCAGGTCTTCATCTTTCAGTGAGGGGTACCTGTTCTTCAGCCAAACATCTGCCCGATACAAATGTCAATCAGGCAGCATTTGCACAAAGACTGTTGAACATTAAAAAAATATTATTATTAAAACTCTATGCCGCCTATCACACCAAGGTGACTCTAGGTAGCCTACAGTCATATAATTAAAATACAATATAAAACATTAAAATAAGAAATAAGAAATGTATTTAAAATTCAGATATTTGAAGGTAAATGTATGGAACCTGAACATGGAAGCCTTTGGAAACCTATTTATTGTGTCAGTTTTTCCATACCATGGTATAATAGCATAGAAAAGTATTATTCAAACATAATGAAAATATATGCAAACACATTTGCCAACCTGAAGTAAAGGAAGCATTTGTTGTCCTCACTGAACTCACGTTCCAGTTCTTCGCAGTGCTTGCGGTTGAACTGCTAGCACCTTTCACCTCTTTTTCTTTTTTTTAACAAAGAGCAAAAAATGTCATTTTGTTTTATAGAGAGAAGAAGAAAATCAGAGCTCAAAATTAGACCGTTAACCCATCAAGCCAGGTTAGATCCCTCATATCAAAAGGCTATGTGTCAACAAGTCAGCATTTGCCCAACAGCCCATTCGACTAGCATGAGATTCTATGTGAGTGTACAAATGGTTTAATTTTGTAACTAAGTTAAATATGTTGTGGGAATGCATTGTGAGAGATAACACTTCCCAGAACAAAGCCCTACTTCTCTGATGTTTTTATTTAAAAGAAAAGGACCGGCCCAATTTTAATGCACAAAAAAGTTATGTTTTTCTTTCTCACATTTACCCACAGGTTTAGCTCTAAGATATTTTTAAAGAGATGTGTGAGGAAATGGATGCAATGGGACACTCCTGGGTTACTGATGAAAACCACTTCCAGTAATTCCATCATATTTGGAGTCTTGTAGAGAACTTCTCTGCTATTCATTAAAGAAGCCACAGCTTTTTTTTCAGGGGTTATGCAGAGTCCTGAATAAAAGTGCTCCCACTTTAAAAGTTGACTCACCATATGACTCTTAGGGTAGTTTCTTAGGATATGAAGAAAAGAAAACTGCTTTAATCAATAGCAGAGAGGCACTGTATTCATGTGAAGTTCAAAAGCATTTCTTCCACATCATTTTTAAAGGGTGCATAGCGCTAATAGGTACCTTTGCACAGCTAGACTTGCACAAATGGGGATTATTTTACCTGCTTGAATCAATGTTTTGGACACAGTCTCATTATGAGCATTGCTCTGCTGCCCACCGGGAGAGTTTGGCACAGTTGGCGAGCCAACCATTTCTCCTGAAAACGTTTCCGGTACTCTAGTTACTGCAGTAACAGGCTGGTGGGGCATCCGTGAAGACATGGCTGGAGCATGTGCCTCAAGAGGAGAATCTGAAAAGTGAAGAGAAGAGTGTTTCTTGGTTGAGACTAGCCAGAGCTGGTGAGGAAAAGAGCAAAACTACGTTGGGATCAATTTTTTTATTTAAAATTCTACACTGCCTCAAATTTTCCAGGGAGTTCTTTGTAAATACTATTTTTCTTAGAATAATATCATTTAAGGAAGGTTCAAACGCCACAAATATGAGACTCCTTTAAGCAAAGTAAACAAATGGCCAACTAATTGTCTGATTACAGCATATAAACAACAAGAACACCAATCTCCAACTTTTTTCTGACAATACAGCCCAGTAAATTCCATTTTTGATGTTTATTGGGATATGTTCAGATATGGAACCAAGAAAATTTATGCTTTCATCATAGACTTTTTTTTTAGTTGTTTAAAAGACATTCATGACTTTGTTTATGCTGCCTAAAGGAGAATATTTGTACCTCAGGGCTGAAATGAGGCACCCTTGGTACTCTCTGAGCTTGGTTGTTTGCAAAAAAATGTCGGCCAGAAAAAAACCAAGCTCAGAGAGCACCAAGGACTTTTCTTTTCAATAAATGTCTTGTTTTAAAAATGGATCGATATTTATTTAGGAAATCATTCCTATATACCCACTCCCCATTTAATGACTAGTTCCATTCCAAAGACCAAGTTGTTAAGCAAAATGGTTGCTAAATAAACACATACAGATAGTCCTCAACGTATGACAAGCCCAAATTTCTGTTGTTAAGTGAATTTTGCCCCATTTTACAACCTTTCTTGCCACAATTGTTAAGTGAATCATTGCAGTTGATAAGTTAGTAACCTGGTTGTAAAGTGAATCTGGCTTCCCCATTGACTTTGCTTGTCAGGAGGACGCAAAAGGGGATCACATGACCTTGAGACACAGCAAAGGTCATAAATATGACCTTTCAGTTGCCAAGCATCTGAATTTTGTTGTTTTTTTTAATTTTAATTTTTATTATAACACAATATGACAAATACAAAACATACAACATATATATATGGTGGTGGTCATTTATTCATGGTGGTCATCTTCTAATATTTACATTCTCCCCCGTTTCCCTTTATACTATTCCATTTTCTTCTTGTCACTTTCTCTTTTAATTACACTGTACTTCTTAACAATCATATTGATTTTATACATTCTATACATTATCATATTCATTCTTTCCATTTTCAAATTTCACCCCTATTTTTATTATCCATTATTTCTAGTCTCTAACCACTTATACCATTTGTGCCAGATTATATAATATTCCGTATTTTCTTTGAGCTCTTTTGTTAATTTGTCCATCTCATCACATCTGAATTTTGATCAAATGACCATGGGATGCTGCAAAAGTCGTAACTGTAAAAAATGATCATAAGTCACATTTTTCTGTGCTATTGTAATTTTGAATGATCACTAAATGAACTGTTGTAAGTTGAGGACTACCTCTAATTGAGAGAGGAAGATGCTGCAAAGAACAGTGGTTGCTGGCGTCTTATCCAGATAAAATTCTTGTACAGCTATGGCAGCCTTATTCTCACTCTGGCATGCATGATTGTCAGGCATACTAAATTTGGTTGTGAATGTGCACATTGTTCAGAATTTTTTTTTATTACCATCGTATTTGCTAATGATCACTAAACAGAGGTAGTTGATAAATAAACTAAATAGGGTACTACATACAATGGTCTTATTCACATATTTTTAAAAAATCGCCCTCTCCTAAAACATGAAATACTATTTCAGTTTGAACCATTATAACTTGTTAACAGAATGCTGGCCATCCACCTGGGTTTAAGCTCAATGTGGTAAACGTCAAAATATTTAGTGATTTAAAAGACATTCTTTATTTCCTTCCTAGCTTAAATGGATATTTTCCTTCTTGTACTCTAGGCAGGAAAAAAAGAGCGAATCAAACTTCCAGAGCCTGTGCAGTATCACTCGAAAAGCCAGTTTGACTTTCACCACATCAGAAACTGGTAAAAATTTATGTTCTCACTAAAAGAACTTCCTTTCCTTACCTCCTAACAACTGATGCCCATTCTCAGTTATGGCTGAATCAGGAGTTCTTTTGTTCATAAAGTTCTTTTCATCCTCAATGTCCAAGCTCTGCAAAGGTAGAAAGATAATGCACACTGTTACAAGCATTTACTTGGGGGGGGGTGTAAAAAACACCAGAGAGCAGATGGCCATCCCAGATTGGAAACCCCCAACTTCCAAGTTTGCCAAAAGGAAGAGGACGCATTGCATTGTTGAAAGGGAAGAGAAGTGCCTAGAGTAGACTGATGAGAATTTGCGTCTGTGCTCACAAAATACACAAAGCTAAAAGAACAAACTTTATTATGGCTTAGTCAATTCTGGGAACCCAGCCAATTTTGATTTACATACCCTGGTTTATGGCTTACAGTGGGTGTTTTATTTAATAAAATATGGGTCATACAACCTATGGATTAATGCAATATGTGATCTAAGTAAGTGGCTTAAAGCCATCCCACCAGAACATGTACTTATGTTTTTGTAGCTACGTTTGTTTAAAAAAGATTGGGGAGGGAAGATAACATACAATATGTATGAGGTACTAGTAATGTTATTAAATCTAAATCCATCTCCTCTGGGGGCCAAGAATAAAAGCTGTTCCCCAGTGTACATTTGATTTGTTTTCCTGTAAATCAACTGCTTTAGTTCCTCAGTTGTAAATTTTAATTGAATTTCATCCACTCTGCTTGAAAATACCTCCGTGAGATTCTTCTGTATTATCCTCAACAACATCTGACTAAAAGGATGCAAGTCTGTCCTCAAACCAGCATTGCCCATCCTAAAGGAGAGGGACTGAAGGTGGCTGGACTTTGCTACAGAGTAGCATTACTGGCTAAACCTGGCTTAAACTCTTAAGTATGAAAAGTTGTGGCATTTAAAAATGAATACCTGCAGCCCGGAAGGAGTGTTGTTGCTATCGATTCATATTTTACACTTGTGGGAGAAAAGCAGGCAGAGCTGGAGGGGGAAGTGGAGTTAAGCATGTCATCAGCTTAGAATTGTTAGGTTCCCACAAGTGGTCCAAGTCCACCAACCTGAATTCCATTGACCCTTATCCTGTGCCAGTTTAGGATTAAACTTTAGTCAGCTAGATTTTTGTCTATGGGCTTGAATAAATCTTCTATGCTGCAATCTAACAGATGACCCTGATTCTTTGTGCCTGATAACACTTACCACTACACCAAATCATGTCCTGAGAAGCAGAGTTTCTGAAGCAGAGGCCATTTTGAACCCCCCCAAGAAACAGACAAGCTTATTTCTTAATTTACAAGCAGGGGCATCTATATAGAGAGATGAGAGAACTGAAGATGGCTGCTTTGACCAAGCAAGCAAAGCCCCACACTTTTCAATAAGCAGTAATGCATATATTAGAATGGGGTGGGGCTTCAATCATACAGTCATGGCTGCATCTTGACAATTTTTTAACCTCCCTCAGACAGCTCTGTTTATAGGGTTAAAAAGCCTCTCAACCTGGGGCAATGTACAATTCCCCAAATCTACACTTGGATTAAAACAGAGAAGATTAATAGAGAAGATAAACAGATCATCAAAACTAAAAACCATGAATCGCAATATAGTTATATATAAACTGATGATCTGAATATTAAAAACCAAAGAACCAATTCAATGTGCAGTAGAATACATTAGTCACAGCAACCTTGTCTCAAAGACATGATGGAACAAACATTTGGAAATGCAGGAGAGGAAAGGGCATTTGAAAACCTGGGGAGGAATAATATTATGAGGAGGAGTCAGCAATTGAAAACAAATGCTCTTATAGATTACAACCTCCAACTGAACAAATACAGGAAAAGCCCCAATTGATTAGGCAATACATTATTAGGTTCCTGGCAGAAAATAAGAAAATTAATTCCACAAGCCTGTAACGGAATTTGACTTTTCATAGTTCTGATTTGCTTGCAATCACAACTCTACAAATTTCCCTCCCTATCTACATCTCTGCAGTGTTTTTGCTATCTACAAAATAAAATAAACCAGAGGAAAAACACATGTGCAAATTGTTACTAACATTATTGCTGCAATGCCCTTCAAAGACAAGTTATACTTTATTCAATAAAACCCGATCTTACAAGCTGTGGTTATGCAGATGTAGCCATTACCTGATTTTCAAACTAGTACTCTTTATATATTTAAAAATTAATTTCAAATGCAAAATTCAGGAGTTAAAACACTTTATTCCTCTTTCTCTTCTAATTCCATCCCGAAACAAATGATCATAAAATGACCTACAGAACTATAAGCTATCAGACCGAAATTCACATCATACTACAAAATGCATATATATGGAGTTAGGGTTTGGCTTTAAAACTTGCTTCTGACACTTAGGGGACAATTACAGAAGATCTAACTAAGCATCTGCAGAGCATTTTCTCTGTAGCAACAACCAGGTTGTCCATTTCTTTATTCATAATATCAGCTCAGGAAATAATATCCAACTACAGAAATTAGTAGAATACGGGGAAACAGTGATGGTTGTTACAGCTACATATTATGCTTCCTTCTAAAGGAGCAAGCATCTCCTTTCATGTTGAGAGCCAGGTAAAGTACAAGGAGCATTTGAGGCAGCACAGCAACTGAAATGGACTGGTGACCATTGTATTGCAAGCAGCAGTTGACAGGAGCTCTGGGTAATGTCTTCTACTACCTAGAGTCAGGGACTATAGAGGCAATTAATGGTGGGATCCTATTGTAGTCACAGTCGCTCATAACTCAGAGGGAAATCTCAGATGGCCAGGTCAGCTCTGAATCCATTCTTTTCCACCTAATAGCATCAAGTGAAATTGTGATGAGGCCCATAATAGTGAAATAAAACTTCACTCAACAGCAACATTCCTAGAACATCATAAAAACTAGTCTAGAGCCAAAATAAGCCAAGGGAACATGATTAGCTCTCCTGAAGTTATACGCTGGTTGTGAACAGGCATCCAAACCAGTCTGATCTTTTTCCTTCTTGTGCAGAAAGTTTAACTTCAGCTGTTTCCAAGTGTGAAGGATCATCACACATCACAGTGAGATTAAAATGCTGGAGTTAAGCTCCAACCAACTTGGGAATCACTCACGAGACCATCATAGATTTACAGGAACAAAATACGCATCCCTCAAAAATCCTTACTTCATATCCCATTGCAGCTGTCAGCCTTCAGTGCCACTTGGCGTAACATACACCAGGACTATTCCCCAGAAAAGCCATTAATCACATTGATAGAAATGGAGAGGATGTTTATTGCACTTGATGGCAGTTCAAGGGAGCTCCAGCTGCCAGTGCTCTTTCTGTTATCCCCAAGGCCAGGAATGGGGCCTAGCTCCTTAGGATGACATCACTGTTAAATAGTCATGACATCCACCATAGTTCCAAGCCGCAGCCACCTGAATAATACAGCACAGAAACAGTGCACTGCTTCCCTGCTTGAGCTCAAAAAATCCACACCAGATTCTGGCTGGAGGCTGCATGAAGGAGGAAAATGTCCTAGCCAAGGAGATAAACAATGGAAGTCAGACTTTAGACTGATTGTTCAGCCAGATTTTAGTCTGTTGACTAAAAGAAACCTTGAAAGACAACTTTGTGAAGAAGGACAGACCTGAACGCCATTCCATTTATTGGCATGATGTTGGAGGCTCTGGGCAATTAAGAGCATAAGGAAAATGCATCAATAATGGTACTTCATCACTTACCCAGGTGGTCCAGATCACTGCCAACCATGTGGCTGGGTTTATACAATATGCTCAATATTAACATTGATTAAAAGACTCTGTTTGAATAACATGCTGTATTCAAACAAACAAAGTGTATTATATCTTAACATAATGGCAATTACATATCAACAACACTTAGAAATAGGATTGCTATATCTGGGTTGCAAAAGTCAGAATGACTATTAGATGGCTGCTAGGACTCCAGGATCACACTGCTGCCAGCCATTAGTCATATGAATTCTGGCAACCTTGATATGGTAGAACTATGGTACTAAAACAAGGACTAAGAGGACCAAAGGATAGCCTGCCTCTCCCATTTCATTTGTTTTGAGGTTCTTATTTGTTCCTCCCAGTTTCTAAAGGAAAGAAGAGATATAACTTGAATTCTGGGTGCTCAAAACGTGTTTGTTTGCAGATGTTTCATTACCCAATTAGATAACTTTCTTAGTAGAAGCATAAATGATATAATAGTATTAGTAAGTAATAATAGTATTGACTATCTTCTCACTTTATAGCTTGCTTTTTTGTGCACAAAACAAATTTTAATCTGTATTTTAAAATTGTATTTTAATTTTAATACAATTAAATGTAATTTTAATTAAAGAAAGATCAATACACTATTTGTTAAAACCAATTCAACTAACAATTATGAGTTTGATGAAAAAAACGAGTCTTGGCATTTTCCAGGACTATGAACTCAATTGTTATCCAGCTTTATTCTCTTCAGATTCCTCAGAGCACAGGACAGTCAAATGGTGAACTCAGAATTCATATAAACTAGGAGAGTTACCACATTTGGGCATTCACACTAAAGATAATTTTGTCTCCTGGTGATTAGAAGTGGGTTTGGCCTTTTTTTGACAATATTCTTGGAAGTAGTGGGCACTCCTGACTCCCTTAATTTTATTAACACTTCAAACAATACTGATATTGCATTTGTGAGTTAGTAATGGATAGCTTGGCACATCAATAAATACTCATGGCTGAAGCTTATTCCAGGTCTTGGAGCTACCAGATCTGGGCTGCAAAAATCCAGATCTCTTAGAGCTGTGATGACGAACCTATGGCACATGTGCCACAGCTGGCACGCAGAGCCCTCTCTGCGGGCATGCAAGCCATCGCCCAGCTCACGTCCAATGTGCATGCACGCCTCCCGCTGGCCAGCTGATTTTCAGGATGCACAGAGGGCAGGGCGCATGCAGGAGACATGTGTGCATGCACAGGAGGGAACGCAGGGGAAGCGGCGTGCACGTTCCGGAAG
This sequence comes from Pantherophis guttatus, assembly GCF_059756535.1. Classification (NCBI taxonomy): domain Eukaryota; kingdom Metazoa; phylum Chordata; class Lepidosauria; order Squamata; family Colubridae; genus Pantherophis; species Pantherophis guttatus. Next base: position 324,127,086 of record NC_142063.1, on the reverse strand, counting down.
TGCGGAAAAGTGCCCATTTCCAGCCTCCGGAGGGCCTCTGGAGTCCAGGGTAGGCTGTTTTCGCCCTCCCAGAGGCTTGGGGAAAGCCTCTGGAGCCTGGGGAGGATGAAAAACGTGCCTCCCGGAAGTTCCGTAAGTACGGAAACAGGCCCATTTCCAGCCTCCAGAGGGCCTCGAGAGCACGGGGGAGGCAGTTTTCTCCCTCCCAGAGGCTCGGGGAAAGCCTTTGGAGCCTGGGAAGGACGAAAAACGGGACTCATGGAAGTTCTGGAAGTGCAGAAACAGACTGATTTCCGGCCTCCGGAGGGCCTCTGGAGGTGAGGGGAGGCTGTTTTTGTCTTTCCTGAGGCTCGGGGAAAGCCTTGGAGTCTGGGGAGGGCGAAAACGCCCCCCCTTCCATGGTGCAGGTTGCTAAAATGTTTTAATCCCACCCCTCGCATGTATGCGGGAGGGATTGCGTACACATGCGCAGGGGGGCATGCGCACATGCATGGGGCAGTGCATTGCATTATGGGTGCCCGCACAGATGTGCGCTATCGCATGTGCAAGGGTGCGTTTCTGGCACCCAAAGAGAAAAAGGTTAGCCATCACTGTCTTAGAGGCTCCTCAGTGGTTATTTTAATTTTTTGCAGTCCCATTCTAAGCAAAAAAAAGCAGTCCTTCATTTCTAGGTGATACAGTGTTTTCTCGAAAATAAGACTGGGTTTTATATTAATTTTTGCTTCAAGATGCATTAGGGCTTATTTTGGGGGGGAATACGGTTCTAAATGCGTCCGTCTGGCTGATGATCTTAACTGGGGCTTATTTTTGGGATAGCACTTATATTACAAGCATCCTGAAAAATCATGCTAGGGCTTATTGTGTCTTGTTGTGTCTTATTTTCATGGTAGCTGTGATAACTGTAATTTCACAACTGCAGCTAATACTCCAACTATGGCCCTTCCCAAGCTAGTCAGGTTATCAATGATTTGATGACATCCATCTTGACTTAAACATAATGGGCTTCTCCGGGAATTTATAGGGAGGTGCTACTCAGTTTTTGGCCAGAGAAACAGAGAAATTTAGGAAACCCCAAGATTACTTTGCTGGCCATTCCCGAAATGTGCACTGACTGTTCCCATAACTCATTTCTAAATTAAAAAATAAAATAAAAAGGGTTAAATGGGGGAGTCAGAACCCCTTGAAACTGGGCTATGGCAGCTTTTTCCCTTTGTCAAATGGGGGAAATGAGCAAAGATAACCTAATGCATGATTAACCTTCAGAATTCAACCACCACAAAATAGAATGAAGGCTACTAGTTGATAAGGCTTTCAAAAACATTATTTAGGGAAAGAAGGGGATCAAGTCACCATTACTAACAAGAGCGCTACCTGGAACCTACTCTTCAGAGAGTATACTGAAGCTGAACAAATGAACGAACTCAGCTGCTATGGTAGGTAGTCAATTGATTTGGTTAAAGGCCAAAGACTATAACTATGGATAGTCAAACACAGTAGAGCCAAGGGGTTGTTGTTTTCCTGCTTTGTTGAGGAAATTTTTAGATAAGCCTTGTGAGTTGACTCAACATCAGGGATCTTGTTACTATATATTCTCATGGTCTGGTGCTTAAATCCAGCTTACTCACACTTGGTAGAGAATGGTGCATATGTGGCATAGGTGCAAATAAGGCTGATAACGTTCTCTACTATGCATGGAATGTCTGGGGAAACTTCTTTTAGCTATGTTTCCTTTTTTTGTACCTATAATTAATTTTTCTTATTTTTCTTTCTTATTCTTTCTTGCTTATTTTCTTCAGCGTTGCTTAGCCTGAAAAGAAACCGCTTGATAGGTCTGTCTCAAAGGTGCTTTTTCAAAAGCCAAATAGACTTTTTTTATTTTCCCTTGAAGACGTTTGAGCGAACCAGAACTGAAGCTTTGCTTGATCTTCAAGGAAAAACAAAAAAAGTCTATTTGGCTTTTGAAAAAGCTCCTTTGGGAAAACGATGAACTGGATGACTAAGAATCTCCACAGACAGACAGATCTGTCTATTTGGCCTATCTAATTTCTGTAACATTTGGCTTCATAAAGACTGTACAAAGACCCCCCCTGCCACAGGAGTCAATTTCTAGCTATTTGGGAATGTTGGAGGAATATATTGAGATTGTGAGGGTAGGGGCATAGGTACTGTATATGAATGTTGCCAGAAAGAGAATTAGTAAATCCTAAAGGGAAAGATAAAGAGTGCTATGCTCTCAAGTTTGAAAATTTCCAGTTTGAGAAATGTCCTTGGTAGATGATGGATGCTGGACACCATGTCCCAAACCAACATATATTCTTCTATTCACAGGCTAAATAAATGACTGATAGTTTATGTTTCAAGTCCAAAGCTCTTTCCAATTATTACATCTGCCATCATCAGCCCAAATTTAGAAAATAAACTCACGGGATCCCACCAATCTTCATAGAGTTTAGGAGGCAGCAGGCTGCAACACCAGATCTGAATAGGATCTGAACAGTATATATATATTACGTTGTGTCCTGGAGTACATTTAAAAATGAGAGAGAAAAATTACTTGGAGCATATGTAGAGTGTCTTTTTCCTATCATAATCATGACCTCCAATTCAACCCCTGGCATTTCGCTGAGAGAATTATTTGCAAGGCAGATCTATGCAAAGAGACATCTTTGCTGTGTTTATACAGTACAGCATACATTAGGTCATTAGAAGACCTAATGGCTGCATTTATAAAATGTATAAAATCTTGGTAAATGTTTTCATAGTTGTGCAAATGGAGATATTTGAGATAATTTATGGTTGAAAAATATATTTCAGAACCCCCCCCCCAATGAGCTCCTTTAGAAACTGGGTTGGGTGTATTGTACAAACACAGTCCAGTATGTGGTAAGTTACCCTCAGGCTAATAGGTGTGGACAAAGCACTCCAGCAGACAATATTTTTCCATTTTTGAAAAGAGGTATGTAGGAGACGTAATGGTGCAAGTCCCTTGCTCCTTTCAGACAGCTCTTAAAGTAGAGGTAAACAATCAAAGATACAAGACTGAATGTTATTTTTGGCACCAGATGCACCTTCCCACTGTTCTCTAGAAACTGCACAGCAATTCACAAAACACATGAAAAATGGTATCTAAAATCTTATATAGACTTATCTTACTTTAAAAGGAAACTGAACTTCAGTCACCAGGGAATGATGGGAGGGGAAGAAAATTCTTTCCCTTCCCACTTTACATTACCACAAAATCTATTGTAGCCTTTGCCCCTTCAAAGCAAGTTAAGGGTAATTCCCAAACTATCCTGGTTTTAAGTCTCCTGGTTGGATTTTTGAAGAAGCAGGCTAGGAAGGGAATTGATGCTTTTTAACTTTAATGCTGAGCAAGACTTCTGAGAATACCACGGACAACCAAACAACTCAATCTAATGTATCATCAAACAAAGCAACCTGAAGGTCTCACTCAAGGCACAAATGAATCAAATTATCCTACTTTGGACAGATAACACAAAGATCTTTCTCTCTAGAAAAGGTTCTAATGCTAGAAAAGGGTAGAAAGGAAGAGGATGACTAGCAGCAAGGTGGTTGGATTCAATAACAGTGGCAATGAGTGCACTGTTGGAAGAACATGGGTGTCAAACTCAAGGCCCAGGGTCTGGATCTGGCCTACGGGATACTTAGATCTGGCCTGAGGGCCACCCTGAAAACAGCGAAGGACCAGCCCGCAGTGACTCAGCCAGCAAAAACAGAGCTCGGGAGGGCTGTGTGTGCCCCTCCCAAGCTCCATTTTCACTGTCGGTGGGTTGCAGGAGGCCATCACAGCCGAAAACAGAGCTCGGGAGCCCATTTTTACTGGCAGAGAACTCAGGCCACCACAGGCGCCCCCAACATGAGTGATGTCAACCTGGCCACACCCACCCTGGCCACGGCCCCACTAGGTCAAACATAACCCTGATGTGGCCCTCAATGAAATCGAGTTTGACACTCCTGACCTAGAAAAATAAATTAGAGACAGTTTGCCATGGAGAAAATCTGTCTATGTAGGCGCTAGGAGTTGAGAAAAAACTTGATAGTGCATAATCAAATCATCAAAGCTATCTCAGATGCATGGGGACTGATTATGCTTATTTGAGTGGAAGTCTTTCTGATGGTCTTCAGTCATTCTCTTTATATGGATGAACAAGTCACATTTTTGTTTTCCACTGTCTTTGAAAAGCATCATAAAATAATCTTGGTGTAATTTTCTCCCTCTTGTATAACCTACTGAACTCAGTTACAAAGTTAATCCATTCTCTAACTTCACTCAAAGCCGTAACTTTTGGATAACATTATTAAGCCTCAAAAATAGCCAAGGTGAACACAAAGCAATTTTAACATCCTGGGCAAAGAGAGCAGCCATAGGGTGTTTCACCAACTTGGTGTGGTGAAAAAACAACCAATTCGCAGTCTGAAAGTTTGAGAGAAAGGAGCTTGTCTGAAGCACCTATTGAGATGGAAAAGGGAATCCCTTATGTGAATTACAATAGGCCAACTCTACATTGGACAGATGTCTGCACAACTGCTTTAGCGCCAGTCAGCTATGTCTCATTCAAGGGAATTGTGGGAGAAAAAGAAGAAAACCATGATTCACAACCAAAGGAATCAAGAGTTGGAGACGGTCTCAAAGGTCATGTGTAATTAGCTCCCTCTGGCAGAAAACACTCTGTCCTCCTGGCACCTGGGCTCATCTTTAAAAGATTCTAGTGAATGAATCACCACCTTACAAGAGTGTGGCTGAGTTGATATAACATACCTGGTTAGTAAAACATAATCCTAGTCGGCAAATTCATAAAGCATATTAGGCCCAAACAAATAAAGCACCTGAAGTCTGGTTCACACAACCTATTGGATTTGTACAACACACTGAACCACAAACTTACAGCATGAAACAAAGCAGTCTGCTCCATTTTCAAACAGATTGAATCAGTTAGGATCAGCTTATTTCAGAAGGAATCCAGTGGCATCTTTTCAGACTAACAGGTTAAACTGAAAGCCGAAAGGTTTTGTGATTAGCACAGCCCTCATATAAAACCCTTCCTTGTAATATGAACTCACTGGTTCTGAAACACTAAGCAAATCTGTTCGTTTAATTACAGGAAAACTCTTTAAATACTTGAAGAAAAAGATTTCATTGCTTCTTATTGTCCCTTCTCCTGGCTGAACATCTCTCCTTCAACAGAGGATTTGTTCCAATTCTTTTACGGAAGGATCCTGCTGTCTTGGAAAAACTTTCCAAGCCAGAAGGATATATTATGATCACGCTTAAGAGCAC